>NC_042961.1:35355608-35718108 GCF_901001165.1 Salmo trutta
CCACAAGTCTGGTTCATCCTTGGGAGCAATTTCCAAACGCCTGAAGGTACCACGTTCATCTGTACAAACAATAGTACGCAAGTATAAACACCATGGGACCACGCCGCTGTCATACCGCTCAGGAAGGAGACACGTTCTGTCTCCTAGAGATGAACGTACTTTGGTGCAAAAGAGCAAATCAATCCCAGAACAACAGCAAAGCACCTTGTGAAGATGCTGGAGGAAACAAGTACAAAAGGCTTGCAAGCCGAAGAACACCATCCCAACCGTGAAGCACGGGGGTGGCAGCATCATTTTGTGGTGGTGTTTTGCTGCATGAGGGACTGGTGCAATTCACAAAATAGTGAGAATTCCTGAGAATAGAAAATTGGGTGGATATATTGAAGCAACAACTCAAGACGTCAGTCAGGAAGTTTAAGCTTGGTCGCAAATGGGTCTTCCGAATGGACAATGACCCCAATCATACTTCCAAAGTTCTGGCAAAATGGCTTAAGGACAACAAAGTCAAGGTATTGGAGTGGCCTTCACAAAGCCCTGATCTCAATCCTAAAGAAAATTTGTGGGCAGAACTGAAAAAGCGTGTGCGAGCAAGAAGGCGTACACACCTGACTCAGTTACACTAGCTCTGTCAGGAGGATTGGGCCAAAATTCACCCAACTTATTGTGGGAAGCTTGTGGAAGGCTACCCAAAATGTTTGACCCAAGTTAAACAATTTTAAGGTAATGCTACCAATTGCTAATTGAGTGTATGTAAACTTCTGACCCATTGGGAATGTGATAAATGAAATAAAAGCTGAAATAAACCATTCACTCTACTATTTTTCAGACATTTCACATTCTTAAATAAAGCCGTGATCCTAAGACAGGGAATGTTTACTAGGATTAAATGTCAGGAATTGTGAAAAACTGAGTTTACATGTATTTGGCTAAGGTGTATGTAAACTTCTGATTTCAACTGTACTCAAAAAAGTACTACTTCTCACACACGAGCACCCACGCACAAACACACACACATCTGGTAGTAGATGATGAATTGCGTGTCAGTTGTAACTGTAAAAATAACTGCCTGCATTACACACACACACACACACACACACACACACACACACACACACACACACACACACACACACACACACACACACACACACACACACACACACACACACACACACACAGTCACTCTCCTAGTTAAAAGCCAAACAAATAACAAGCAACAGGCCTATAGTGTATTATGATAGCCGGGCCCCAGCCGCAGATCAATATCTGAATCCCTGGACAGCTGCATGTACTTTCTCACCAAAGACAAATCCAGTACACAACATTGACTGGAAAGAACATAGGGACCAATACACTACAGAGAATATACACTGTAGAAGTATAGACAGAGGATTAGGGTCATTGTGCGTGTGAAAACTCCCCCTAACACACACACACGGTGGCACACTGCCTGCCCTCCAGGACATCTACAGCACCCGGTGTCACAGGAATGCCAAGAAGATCATCAAGGACCTCAGCTACCCGAGCAACAGCCTGTTCACCCCACAACTATCTAGAAGGCGGAGACAGTACAGGTGCATCAAAGCTGGGGCGAAGAGACTAAAAAACAGCTTCTATGTCTAGGCCATTAGACTGTTAGAGTCACCACTAGCCAGCTACCACCCGGTAATCTACCCTTCACAATAGTGACTGGTGCCCTATGTACATAGTCATTAAACAACGGTCACTTTAATAATGTTTTCATGCTTTTTTACCCACTTCATATGTACACTGAACAAAAATATAAATGTAACATGCAACAATTTCAAAGATGTTACGGAGTTACAGTTCATATAAGAAAATCAGTCAATATAAATACATTTATTAGGCCCTAGTCTATGGATTTCACATGACTGGGCAGGGGCGCAGCCATGGGTGGGCCTGGGAGGGCATAGGCACTTAGGAGGAGGTTGGCATGCAGTCGTCATGCCAATTGCACCCTCCCTAAAAACATGAGACATGTGGCATTGTGTTGTTTGACAAAATGCTGTTTAACCTCTACGGGATTGGTGTGTCTTCGTCCCCCCCGCGGGACGGTTGAGCTAACGTGCGCTAATGTGATTAGCATGACGTTGTAAGTACCAAGAACATTTCCCAGGACAAAGACATCTAGGTGTGTGAAGGATAGTGTCTTTTCTGTAGGGAAGCTAATTATCCATCATTTATGACATTCCTGGGAGTGTGTAAACATTTCTTATTACCATATAATTTTTATATGTTCTCTGTATTTATGTACTTGAAAATGTATCAGTTGACCAATTCGGCACATTTGGGCAGACTTTATACAACATTTTGAACAGCAATGCAATGGTTCATTGGATCAGTGTAAAACTTTGCACATACACTGCTGCCATCTAGTGGCCAAAATCTAAATTGCGCCTACACTCGTAAGTGATATAATGGCCTTTCTCTTGCATTTCAAAGATGATGGAACCCATGTTTTTTTCTTTGTACTATCTTTTACCAGATCTAATGTGTTATATACTCCAACATTAATTTCACATTTCCACAAACGTCAAAGTGTTTCCTTTCAAATGCTATCAAGAATATGCTTATCCTTGCTTCAGGTCCTGAGCTACAGGCAGTTAGATTTGGGTATGTCATTTTAGGCTAAATTTTAAAAAATTGTCCGATCCTTTGAGAGGTTTTAATCAGCTTCTTGATATGCCACACCTGTCAGATGGATGGATTATCTTGACAAAGGAGAAATGCTCACAAACAGGGATGTAAACAACATTTGAGCGAAATACGTTTTTTGTACGTATGTAAAATCTCTGGGATCTTTTATTTCAGCTCATGAAACATGGGACCAACACGTTAAATGTTGCGTTTATATTTTTGTTCAGTGCATTCGGAAAGTATTCAAACCGCTTGACTTATTTCACATTTTGTTACGTTACAGCCTTATTCTAAAATAGACTGAATAAAACATTTTCTTCATCAATCTACACACAATACCCCATAATGACAAAGGGAAAACAGGTTTTTAGAAATTATGGCAAAATGTTTTTAAAATAAAAAACATCAACACATTATTTACATAAGTATTCAGACCCTTTGCTATGAGACTCAGAATTGAGATTAGGTGCTTCCTGTTTCCATTGAACATCCTTGACATGTTTCTTCAGCTTGATTGGAGTCCACCTGTGGTAAATTCAATTGATTGGACATGATTTGTAAAGGGACACACCTGTCTATATAAGTTCCCTCAGTTGACACTGCATATCAGAGCAAAGACCAAGCCATGAGGTCGAAGGAATTGCCCATAGAGCTCAGAGACAGGATTGTATTGAGGCAAAGATCTGGGTAGGGTACCAAACATGTCTGCAGCATTGAAGGTCCCCAAGAACACAGTGGCCTCCAACATTCTTAAATGGAAGAAGTTTGGAACCACCAAGACTCTTCCTAGAGTTGGCCGCCCTGGCAAACTGAGCAATCGGGGGAGAAGGGCCTTGGTCAGTGAGGTGGCCAAGAATCTGATGGTCCCTCTGATGTAACAAAATGTGAAAAAAGTCAATGGGTCTGAATACCGTCCGAATGCACTGTACATACTGTTTTCTTGTCAAGGCTCATCCTATATAATTACTGCTGTACACAAATTGTATATTTATACTATACTGTCCATATTGTCTATACATACCATCATATACATATACAGTGCACTCGGAAAGTATTCAGACCCCTTGACGTTTTCAATATTTTGTTGCGTTACAGCTTATTCTAAAATGTATTAAATTGTTTTTTTTCCTCATCAATCTCCACACAGTACCCCATAATGACAAAGGGAAAAACAGGTTTTTAGAAAGTTTTGCACATTGATTAAAAATAACAAAAAATTAAATATTACATTTATATAAGTATTCAGACCCTTTACTCAGTACTTTGTTGAACCACCGTTGGCAGTGATTACACCCTCGCTATGACTCTACAAGCTTGGCTCACCTTTATTTGGGAAGTTTCTCCCATTCCTCCTGCAGATCCTCTCAAGCTAAACTCCCGTTCAAAAGTTTTAGAGTCCTACTCATTCAAGGGTTTTTCTTTATTTTTACTATTTTAAGATTGTAGGATAATAGTGAAGACGTCAAACGTATGAAATAACACATATAGAATCATGTAGTAACCAAAAAAGTGTTAAACCAAACATTCTTCAAATAGCCACCCTTGGCCTTGATGACAGCTTTGCGCACTCTTGGCATTCTCTCAACCAGCATCATGAGGTAGTCACCTGGAGTGCATTTCAATTAACAGCTGTGCCATGTTAAAAGTTAATTTCTGGAATGTGTTTTCTTCATAATGCTTTTCTGCCAATCAGTTGTGGTTTGACAAGGTAGGGGGGTAAACAGAAGATAGCCATATAGCCATATTTGGTAAAAGACCAAGTCCGATTTCAAAAAGGCTCATATGGCAGGCCAAAAAGGTTTTGGCCTGCCATATGAGTTCTGTTATACTCACAGACACCATTCAAACAGTTTTCGAAACTTTAGAGTGTTTTGTATCCAAATCTACTAATTATATGCATATTCTCGTTTCTGGGCAAGAGTAGAAAACAGTTTAAATCGGGTACGTTTTTTATCCGGCCATGCAAATACTGCCCCCTAGCCCCAACAGGTTTTAAAACACTGTGCTGGCGTCAATCAAAGTATATTTTAGATTACTCAAAGAGCCTCCCTTTGCCTTGATGACAGCTTTGCACACTCTTGGCGTTCTCTCAAACAGCTTCATGGGGAATGCTTTTGCAACAGTCTTGAAGGTGTTCCCACATATGCTGAGCACTTGTTGGCTAGTTTCCTTAACTTGGTGGTCCAACTCATTCAAAACTATCTCAGTAGGGTTGAGGTCGGGTGATTGTGGAGGCCAGGTAATCTGATGTAGCACTCCAACACTCTCCTTGGTCAAACAGCCCTTACACAGCCTGGAGGTGTGTTTTGGGTCATTGTCCTGTTGAAAAACAAATAATAGTCTCACTAAGCACAAACCAGATGTGATGGCGTATCGCTTCAGAATGCTGTGGTAGCTATGCTGGTTAAGTGTGCCTTGAATTCTAAATAAATCACAGACAGTGTCACCAGCAAAGCACCCCCACACGATCACACCTCCTCCTCCGTGCTTCACGGTGAGAACCACAAATGTGGTGATCATCTGTTCACCTACTCTGCGTCTCACAAAGACACGGAGGTTGAAATCAAAAATCTCATCAGGCCAAACGGCAGATTTCCACCAGTCTAATGTCCATTGCTTGTGTTTCTTTGCCCAAGCAAGTCTCTTCTTCTTATTGGTGTCCTTCAGTGGTGGCTTCTTTGCAGCAATTTCACCATGAAGGCCTGATTCATGCAGTCTCCTCTGAACAGTTGATGTTGAGATGTGTCTGTTACTTGAACTCTGTGAAGCATTTATTGGGCTGCAATCTGAGGTGCAGTTAACTCAAATTAATTCATCCTCTAGAGCAGAGGTAACTCTGGGTCTTCCTTTTCTGTGGCGGTCCTCATGAGAGCCAGTTTCATCATAGCACTTGATGGTTTTGTTACTGCACTTGAAGAAACGTTCAAAGTACTTGACATTTTCTGGATTGAATGACCTTCATGTCTTAAAGTAATGATGGAGTTGGCGCTTCCTGTTTGGAATCTTCTCAGGTTTTGGCCTGCCAAATGAGTTCTGTTATACTCACAAACACCATTCAAACAGTTTTAGAAACTTTGGAGTGTTTTCTATCCAAAGCTAATAATTATTTGCATATTCTAGTTTCTGGGCAGGAGTAATAATCAGATTAAATCGGGTACGTTTTTTATCCGGCCGTGAAAATACTGCCCCCTATCCATAACAAGTTAACCTGTTTAGGATAGGGGGCAGTATTTTCACGGCCGGTTAAAAAACGTACCCGATATGCGATACCCGATATGCGCCGGCGCGTCACCCTTCGGATAGTGTCTTGAACGCAAGAACAAAACGCCGCTATTTGGATATAACTATGGATTATTTGGAACCAAAACAACATTGGGTGTAAAGTCGAAGTCCTGGGAGTGCATTCTGACGAAGAACAACAAAGGTAATACAATTTTTCTTATAGTGAATCTGAGTTTGGTGAGGGCCAAACTTGGTGGTTGTCAAAATAGCTAGCCATGATGGCCGGGCTATCTACTCAGATACCTCAGATACCACAGTAGCAGCTCCACCACTGCTACTGTGGTATCCCCACTTTAGTTTACCCAGACTGAGCCGCCATTTGTAGACATGGCGGCTGGCCTAACGGATGACCTATTCTTCTGGACTACACAGCTCCACACATGGACATACAAGCACCCAGAACATTCCAGGTACTGAAGGGGATGGACCCAAAGGCCTCACTGACACCAGGGAAACAGAGACTCAGACACTTCCTGCCTGACTTCCCCGTCAGACCCGCCATGTCACCACAGCTTGGTGATATGGACACTGGTCAGGTCAGATAGAGCCCCACCCTTACAGCAGTACCGTGTACTCTGCTGTACCAGTCCCCACCCCAACCACCAGACTCCACAGGTGCCCCTTGTGCCACATCTCATCCACATGAACCCCCCAAAATTGCCTCTGATGGCTAAGGTCATAATCACAGACCTACGTAAAAGTTACTAATAGCAGTATTTTTGGTGACTACTGTTCTTGCTTAGTATTTTATGGTTATTGTAAACTGTTAATGTTTTTATGTCTTGTCTGTATTTCAGAGTTTTTCAAGTAGATAACTACTTCTCAGGTATAAAATATATGTCACGCCCTGACCATACAGAGCCCTCGGGGTTCTCTATGGTGTTTTAGGTCAGGGCGTGACAAGGGGGGTTTCTAGGTATTATATTTCTATATTGGGGATCATACTTAGTATGTCCTTTTTCCACCTGCGATGTGGGATACTGTTTTGTAGTAGTGCCTATGTGCGCTACGTATTTCACAATCGTTATATCTTTGTTGTTTTTTGGAAGTTTCACTATCGTTAAAATGTGGAACTCTACTCACGCTGCGACTTGGTCTAATTATTCATATGACAGTCGTGACAACATAAGCTTTTTTTTCTTCTTTTATACCAGTGCCTGAAACAGGGACATTTATTTTGGAGCCTAGGTTTGAGTAACATTACTTTTATTCTGAAATTTTATGGAACCTCTAGAATTGACCGTACCCCTTGAAGACTTTAATTGTGAAGCACTTAATTATTCCCAGAAGGCACCTGCGTGAGTCAGAGTGAGTGAGAAGAAGCTTTTGATGTTGACGTGATTCCTACTTGACTGCGTTCTTGAGATCTGAGAATGAAAAGAAGATCAAGTACTTTATTCATTGAAAAACGTGAGTTAAGACCCACACGTTCTCCAGAGGAGATTGAATATAATATCCAAAATCAAGAAGTTAACCTCTCTGGGCCAGTGGGACGCTTGCGTCCCACCTACTCAACAGCCAGTGGAATCCCGTGGCGCGATATTCAAATACCTTAGAAATGCTATTACTTCAATTTCTCAAACATATGACTATTTTACACCATTTTAAAGACAAGACTCTCGTTAGTCTAACCCCACTGTCCGATTTCAAAAAGGCTTTACAACGAAAGCAAAACATTAGATTATGTCAGCAGAGTACCCAGCCAGAAATAATCAGACACCCATTTTTTTCAAGCTAGCATATAATGTCACAAAAACCCAGAAGACAGCTAAATGCAGCACTAACCTTTGATGATCTTCATCAGATGACACACCTAGAACATTATGTTATACAATACATGCATGTTTTGTTCAATCAAGTTCATATTTATATCAAAAACCAGCTTTTTACATTAGCATGTGACGTTCAGAACTAGCATACCCCCCGCAAACCTCCGGTGAATTTACTAAATTACTCACGATAAACGTTCACAAAAAGCATAACAATTATTTTAAGAATTATAGATACAGAACTCCTCTATGCACTTGATATGTCCGATTTTAAAATAGCTTTTCGGTGAAAGCACATTTTGCAATATTCTAAGAAGATAGCCCGGCATCACAGGGCTAGCTATTTAGACACCCAGCAAGTTTAGCCTTCACCAAACTCCGATTTACTATTAGAAAAGTTTGATTACCTTTCCTGTTCTTCGTCAGAATGCCCTCCCAGGACTTCTACTTCAATAACAAATGTTGGTTTGGTCCAAAATAATCCATAGTTATGTTCCAACAGCGGCGTTTTGTTCGTGCGTTCAAGACACTATCCCAATGGAAAATAAGGGTCACCTGCACGGCACATTTCGTGACAAAAGATTTCTAAATATTTCATTACCGTACTTCGAAGCATGTCAACCACTGTTTAAAATCAATTTTTATGCCATTTTTCTCGTAAAAAAGCGATAATATTCCGACCGGGAATCTGCAATTAGGTAAACAGCCGAAAGAAAATACAGCACGGGGTCGACTCGGGCACGCGCCTAATTCCTTTCTCCCCTGATCAGCCACTTGGCAAAGGCGATAATGTGTTTCAGCCAGAGGCTGCCTTGATATCGTTCAGCTTTTTCCCGGGCTCTGAGAGCCTATGGGAGCCGTGGGAAGTGTCACATTACAGCTAAGATCCTCACTCTTCATTAAACAGAGACAAGAAGAACGACTCCTTGTCAGACAGGCCACTTCCTGCATGAAATCTTCTCAGGTTTTTGCCTGCCATATGAGTTCTGTTATACTCACAGACACCATTCAAACAGTTTTAGAAACTTTAGGGTGTTTTCTATCCAAAGCCAATAATTATATGCATATTCGAGTTACTGGGCAGGAGTAGTCACCAGATTAAATCGGGTACGTTTTTTATCCGGCCGTGTAAATATTGCCCCCTAGCCCTAACAGGTTAAATACTTTTTTCTTTACATAGTTGAATGTGCTGACAACAAAATCACACAAAAATAATCAATGGAAATCCAATTTATCAACCCATGGAGGTCTGGATTTGGAGTCACACTCAAAATTAAAGTGGAAAAATGTTTTGGTCCTCCAAAAATGTAATTAGCCTATTGTTGAGGATGGATGAATATAATTTATAAACCGCACTTAATTAACTTATGCTTCAGTGGTGCTCTCGCTTCATTTTTTGAAGATTTGGAAATGGGTTTCACTATAGACTTATCGCAAGTGGATGGCAGTATACTGTACTCAAAACACATTTGGAGCAAATTATATGGGACGTCAATTAATTTAGGGGATTTTAAAACCTCATTAGGCAATTCATCAATACCAAACGCTTTCCCATTTTTTGCAGCGTCAATCACATTCTTAACTTCTGCCACAGACAGCTCCGCATTTAAATACAGGTTACATATATAAGAGGGTTCTAACGTTGTATTTTCCAGTTTAGTTCTCAGGGAACATATGTCTTTATAAAATTCTTCCTTAAGTACCCGGGTAATATCAGAATTCATCCCCACCTGCTCTTCCATGACTTCCATTGGAATTTTCTTATGTCGTTTTGGTCCTAACTTGTTTATTTGGCTCAAACTGTTGAGGATTTCTTGTCTGTATCTCCTCAAGGTGTAATAGCTGCCTATCTCTCTGATATCCCAGTTTAAATAGGCGCAGTCCTTTATCAAACACTATTTGCTGTTTTTTCTTAAATTCCTTCCTACAGTGTTCTCTTGTATTCCTATCTTTACACTGTAAAAATAAGTACTCAGCCTTGCGCATTACTGACCATAGATCCCTTAGCCCATCATTCCAATAAAGCTAGTTCAGCTTGTAAACTTTCCTGGACTTGGGGGTGTATTCTTTATTCACATTTTTTTCCCATTTCAGAATATACGTATAATATCACAAAATGTTTCATACCACACATCTAAATCAAATGTTGTTTCTTGGCATCTTTCCAAAGTTTCGATGAGTTCCACCAGAGCTCTACATGCCAATTCAGAATTTAGAAAGTCATTTGGCACATTTCCATTCTTACACTTAGGCCTATGCGGGATATGTATCTTTTTCCCTGTGTGATGCACAGCAATACCTGGTTCGGAAAGTTTGTGACAAACAGAAAATATCATGAATAAAAGAGAATGATCAGGAAGTCTACTTTTTTTCTCCAATTAAGTAAAAACATCCACATTCTTCAACCATCTGTGTAGGAGATAACACCTTCAATTCCAAACAAGTTTCTAGACAGTTGTGGAGGGTAACTATATAGTCCACCACAGCTTTTCATTTGCCAGATATGGATGTAAAGTTATCGCTTAAGGGGCATATCCTCCATTAATGATACACATTTTAGAGTCACAAAGGAATTCTAATAATGATGATTAACAAAGTCATCCAAAGCAACACGCGATGGAATATCATCAATATCCTTTATATAGTTATCTAACTGTTAAGATCCCCACATATGTAAATAGCATCTGCTTCTGTATATAGGTATACTTGACTTAACAAATGACTATAGAAGACGCATTTCTACCCCATGTGGACTGTTCAGCTGGCAAATAGCATGAAAACACAACAAAACAAAAATCTGACACCCTATGTTCAAAGCGCAAACCACTCACTCCTTCTATGGCTTTATCGATAATTTCAATTTGATATGCTTTCATTATATCAGACTTTACACATATTCCCACTCCCCCAAAGCCCCTGGGTGCTGACGCAAATGTGTTTCATTTATTGAGATAATGTCTGGGTTTAAGTATTTTTGTTTTATTATTCATAATTTATTGTTCAATGTAGTCCATCCGTTAACATTCCAATGTGCTATTGAAATCAAATCTAGTAGGGGATGGGAAGCCCCTCAGTATGTAGTAGGTCTGTCCACCCCATGCCCTTGTCCGCATGGTCCTTCTGGTTGATCTCGTTTCATGACCTGTCCACTTCCCGTGACAAAATAGTCCTTTCCTCCTGGTATTTATCTCAGCAGCCTCTTGAAGTTCAGTTCTATAGGGCGATCGTGTGGGACTTGGCTGATCGAAGGAAGTAGACTCAGGATGGTCTCACAGCATTTGTTTTTTTCCGTAACAGAGCCACTTTCTCCTCCACAGACCGGCACTCCACCTTCACAACCCAGGGACCTTTTCCTCTCTCCCTCATCCTCTCAACTGCAATCACCTCTGTTTCGCAGCCTAGGCCTACCGATATCAACTGGTTCACTTTGGAGTTTAGGTCCACATTTTCCTCAGCTGGCAGTCCTGCCACTATGATAGACACGTCTGGGTCGAACTTTGTTGTTTTGGCAGCGCCTATTCTCCCAGATTCTAGGAAATCTACACGGGACTCCAGATGTCCAACTTCAAGAGCTATGTGGTCTTGTAGCTGCTTGTAATTATTCTCCAGTTGAGTCAGCAAAGCTGTATGATTATCCTGAATTGCTTTCTCCAAAGCTGCATGTAAGCTGTCAACTTTACTATTCATTTCTTTTTCAATACTTAGCTTCATTTCGTCCATCTTTTTTTTCCATTTTTGTACCTAGACTACTTATCTCCATCATGAGTTTAGCCATGCTATTGGCACTTTCTTTCTTTGAAAAATTCAGCTCCATGCTTTTCTCACCTCTGCATAGATTTCTACCGGATTCCATATGTTTTAGCGGTTAAGTGCCTCTGTTATTGCTGTTCAAGGTAACGTTAGATAGCCAGCTAAATGTAATGTTATAGCTAGGCTAGCCAGATTACTCACCAAACAATCCCCGACAAGTCTGTCTATTGACTGTCTTTCACCCTCACGGGATTCAGACTTCAGCTGCCTCCATTTACGATCCGATCGCTATGTTTTAAACTTTGAAAACGTTTAAATTAAATAATTTGGTCCCATAAAGAAGCAGCAGCGTTTTCACCGTGTGCACCGGAAGTTACCTGTATTGATCCTGTATGTGAAAGTGTATGGACCTGTGCCTCTGAGAATATGAATAATGCTGTGTGTTGCATACAGGATGTGTATATGTACTGTATATCAGGGGTAGGAAAACCTGCGGCACTCCAGGACTTTGTTCCAACTAGGCACCACACCTAACCAACCAAGCTAACTGATCAGTTCAGTGATTGCCTAAATTCAACATTCCTGGTCTTCCAGGTCAGTTAAATCAAAAACATGGAGTGCACTCCAGGACCAGGTTTCCCTACCCCTGATGTATATCTATATGTGCATTTGATTTCCAATGAGAATATCTATATGTGTATGGATATGAGGGACTATGGGGTAAACGATGGGCTCATTGTGTATGGCTGCTGCTGTACTCTACGTTCAATAGGAGCAACACATTGTTTTCACTGAGAGTAATTTAGATTCTGATTGATAAGAATGCCATGAGCAGCTACTGCTTCTCACTGTTGCCATGACGACATCACTTATGCAAAGGTCGTTCCAGCGCTTCAGGTATTTCTCTCCAGGGAACAAGCAAGCAGTGTGTGTGTGTGTGTGTGTGTGTCCAGAATGGGTTGGGTGGGCATACTGTATATCTATGGGTTTGTTTAATTATGGGTGTGTGTTTATGTGTGTAAAACAGGCTAGATAAATGTGTGTTTGTGTGTGCGTGCATGTATGCTCAACATCTGGACCTGTCAATTACAGAATCCACTTTGCATAGTTAACATCTATAGACGTTAAACAGCATCGGGCTGTATAGTAACATCTGTATACTATAACACAACAGATGATTGACAGGTGTGTGAGGTGGGTGGGGTGAGTGTCGCCATTTCTTGTTGGAGTTATCAGTATCCAGTTTATTTATTTCCATGTATTTTCTGTTAACAGACACACATATTATTGATTCCAATGCTCTCAAGGTTCCGAGCTGTCACACAAGTGAATGTCATCCTTAGAGTGAGGAGGCATCTCTCCTTGGCTTTCGAGATTCCCTCTATTAGTGTCTTATCAACAGTGGTCCTCCACTCCCTTCCCTGCCTCTCTCCCCTTCAGGAAATATGTTAATCTTCTGCACTAAAGTGGTTGTCAGGGAGACAAGGGAACCAATTGATGGAAGGGAAATGTTTTTATGTGATATCAAATAAGTAGACACGAGGGAACTAGTCATATTTTGGAGCACGGTTTCCCAACCCTCTCCTCGGGCCCACCCTGATGTTTCACATTTTGGTTTTAAACCTAAACTGGCATACCTGAGTCAATTAGTCATCTAATTATCAAGCCTTCAAATAATTGACTCAGGTGTGCCAGTTTAGGGTAAAAAAGGAGAGGGTAGGGAAACGCTATTTTGGAAAGTATTTCTATGGAGGATGCATTGTACACCCTAACATTGTACAGCCTAACAAAACTCTGACACATGCAAACAAAGTAACAGCAATACACAAATACATGCACACACTTCTCATATTTAGGGCCAAGCTTACTGTGAAGTTGAACAAATATTATTCTCCCTGTCAGAAAAATTGAAACGTTTTAGTCTCTCTCTCTCTACGAGGCATGTACTGGCAGCTCTTGGAGCCTCCTCAAATACAATTAATCAGTGCTTTAATGGAAACTGCTGGAGTGTTCAAATTGAATAGCGCCCTGTTTAGCATATCCTGATGACACATCAGTTAGTCAGTATCTTCCTGGGGCTAAAACAGACATGGGACAGTCAACACTACTTCATATATGCATGCACCTATAGGTAGGGCTAAGGCTAATTGCTTAGTATGCATTAGCATTAGCCTAATAAGCATGCATGCTTCTGTGAACGACCTATGAAAACCAATCATATAAACACTTGTTGCCAGTATCAGGTGGGCATTAAACCAACATGAAGTAGTGTGCAGCTACAATTCACAGAGACCATGTTAGAGTTGTTGTAATGGGTGCCCTCTTAGAGCCCTTCCCTGGCACATCCTCAGTAGGTGGGGAAGGAAATATTAACTAGGCTGTCCCAATGCCCCACTGCGTTTAGTGCTCTTGACTGACATGTCTTTAATTAGACACCATGCACACACCAAGTAAAATGAAGTTCGTAGCAAACAGCTAGCAATATGTTCATCTTGATTGATTAGACTGCTGTCTGAGTGCTATCACATGTTGAAGTGTTTCGGTGGGATCTGTACACGTGACTAGGGTATGTGTGATTGTTAGGAGAGTAATGGTAGGTGAGTTGAGGGTCTTTCTCAGAATAGCCATGTGATAAATCTTTCTCTGTGTGAGTGTGTCAAACAAAAAAGCGAGGTTAAACCTCTAATAAATACATGGGACGAGTCCCGGAATAACAATGCACGGGACGAGTCCCGGAATAGCAATGCACGGGACGAGACCCGGAATAGCAATGCACGGGACGAGACACACGGAATAGCAATGCACGGGACGAGACACACGGAATAGCAATGCACGGGACGAGACACACGGAATAGCAATGCACGGGACGAGACCCGGAATAGCAATGCACGGGACGAGACCCGGAATAGCAATGCACGTGACGAGACCCGGAATATCCATTGCACAAAACATGCAGCACAATAGCCGAAACAACACCACAGGTACTCACAGGACCAACGGCCATGGGAACAATAACCGACAAGGCAATGGTGAACAGAGGGCACATATATACAATTACCAATCAGGGGAAATGGGAACCAGTGACACCTAGAAACTGGTGATGTAGAACTCTGGAACTGGTGCACGGAATGAGCAGTAGTACCAGAGGGATCCGTGACAGTGTGTGTGTGTGTGGACGTGTTTAACTATTCTTGAGGGGACCAGAAGTGCCAACAAGAATAGTAAACAAATAAACATTTTACCAACTTGTAGTCCCCTTAAGGTCAAATGTTATTTCTAGGGGGTTTAGGGTTAAGGTTAGAATTAGTGTTAGGGTTAGAATTACGTTAAGGGTTAGGAGCTAGGGTTTGTTTTAGGGTTAGGTTTAGGGTTAAGGTTAGGTTTTCATTGACTTCATGCCCTTGTGACTTCAATCAATCACTGGAGCTAGGAGGCTGTTTCCTGACCCATGTTGATCTCGAATGGAGTTTAGCTGTCTAATTTTGGTTAGAAACACCTCGAGGACAGTACACCAGGGGAAGATGGCGTGCTGTTGTGAAAATAGGAAAGGATGAAAGAGCCGATGGCCCAGGGTTGGGAAATTAAGATTTAAACCAATAGTAGACAATCTGATAAGAAACACACACACACACACACACACACACTAGCCCCATCTGTCTGATGAAAGGCATCCTTGTCCAGTCAGCTCTACAGTAATAGCCAGGGAGACATTGGGGATATGGGTCTATTGATGCTGATGCTGGGGAATGAAGACTGATGTCTGCAGACATTGACAGGGCAGACTCACACACAGGAGAGGAGAGAAGGCCTTGACAGAAGCAGCTGGCTGAACAGCCACACCAGAACAGAGAGAGAGTAGAGGAGAGGAGAGAGAGAACCCCAGGCGTATGGGAGAGAGAGATAGAGAGGCATGGCGTTAGCGTAGCCCATGCCCAAGCCTGTCACAACTCCTCAAGTCAGCACTCGCACACGCGCACGCACACACACGCAGAGAACGGGAGTGAGAGAGATAGTTAAATGGGGGGAGGGGTAGAGAGAGGATGCACACACTACAGTAATAGGCTGTGAGGGAGATAGATGGAGAGATACTGTAGATGGACGGTAAAAGCAATGGAGTGAGAGAGAAAAAAATAGATGAAGGAAATGAGGGGTGAGGGATATGAAGATAAGCAAGGGAAAAGAACAGAGAGAGAGAAAGGAAGCGAGGCAGCGAAAAAGGGAGGGAGAGAAATTCACCGTATGCTCAGGGGTGTTCAGGCCCATGAGGATGGTAACATACCAGAACTGTGTAACAGCCTTGCAAAAGTATTCACCCCCTTGGCGTTTTTCCTATTTTGTTGCATTGCAACCTGTAATTTAAATAGTTTTTATTTGGATTTCATGTAATGGACAAAAAATGTAAAAAATTTAAAAACGGTAAAGTGGTACATGTATATGTATTCACCCCCTTTGCTATGAAGTCCCTAAATAAGATATAGTGCATCCAATTACCTTCAGAAGTCACATAATTAAAAAAAAAGCCCACCTGTGTGCAATCTAAGTGTCACATGATCTCAGTATATATACACACCTGTTCTGAAAGGCCCCGGGGTTTGCAACACCACTAAGCAAGGGGCACCACCAAGCAAGCGGCACCATGAAGACCAAGGAGCTCTCTAAACGGGTCAGGGACAAAGTTCTGGAGAAGTACAGATCAGCGTTGGGTTATTGTAACGGCTGTCGGGAGAGAGAGTAGACCAAGGCGCAGCAGAGTTAGTGTTCATCATTGAATTTAATAACAGAAAGAACACTATACAAAACAAAACAAGAAAACCGACAGCCAAACAGTCCTGTCAGGTGCAAAAACACTATAAACAGAAACAATTACCCACAAAACCCCAACGGAAAAACAGGCACTTATGTGTGACTCCCAATCAGCAACAACACTCTACAGCTGTGCCTGATTGGAAGCCACACGGCCAAAATCAATGAAACAAACCAACATAGAAAAATGCACATAGAACGCCCACCCAATGTAACACCATGGCCTAATCAAAATAAAGAACAAAAACCCCTCTCTATGGCCAGGGCGTTACAGTACCCCCCCCCCCCCCCCAAGGTGCGGACTCCGACCGCAAAACTTGACTCTGAAGGGGAGGGTCCGGGTGGGCCTTCTTACGACGGCTCAGGTGTGGGACGTGGCCTCTGTTCCACCCTCGGCGTTGCCCTCTTAGGTGGTGCACCTGGCCGCGCCGAAGGTCTGGTGGGCAATCCTGACTGCGCCCGGCTGGCTGGCGGTGATAGCTGCGCCCGGCTGGCGGGCGGCGATGGCTGCACCCGGCTGCCGACCCTGGTTGCGCCCGGCTGGCGGGCGGCGATGGCTGCGCCCGGCTGGCGGGCGACCCTGGCGGCTCCGACGGCACTGACCCAGGATTCACCAGGCTGAGGAGACATGTAAGAGACCTGGCCCTAGGCGCAGGCACAGGACTCACCGGGCTGCTCTGACTGCTCCGGACAGGCGGGCGGCTCTGGCGGCTCCGGACAGGCGGCCGGCTCTGGACTGGCGGGCGGCTCTGGACTGGCGGGCGGCTCTGGACTGGCGGGCGGCTCTGGCGGCTCCGGACTGGCGGGCGGCTCTGGCGGCTCCGGACTGGCGGGCGGCTCTGGCGGCTCTGGACTGGCGAGACCCACTGGAGGCCTAGTCCTAGGAGGCGGCACAGGATGGACCAGGATGGGGAGACCCACTGGAGGCCTAGTCCTGGGAGGTGGCACAGGACGGACCAGGCTGGAGAGATACACTGGAGGCCTGGTCCGAGGAGGAGGCACAGGCTTAACCAGGATGGGGAGACCCACTGGAGGCCTAGTCCTGGGAGTTGGCACAGGACGGACCAGGCTGGAGAGATCCACTGGAGGCCTGGTCCGAGGAGGAGGCACAGGATAAACCGGGCTGTGGGGGAGCACTGGAGTTCTAGACTTTAGGCTCTTTACACATACTCCAGGCTGAATGCCCACTTTGGCCCGGCACGGGCGGAGAGCAGGCATTGGGCGAACTGGACCCTCCCAGCGCCCTAGAGACACAGTGCGCAGAGCCGGTGCAGGATACCTTGGCCCGAAAAGGCGCACAGAAGACCGGACGCGCTGAGCTGGCACAACCCGTCCTGGCTTGATGCCTGCCCTCACATGGCACTTGCGGGGGGCTGGTATGTAGCGCACCGGGCGTTGAACGCGTACTGGGGACACCGTGCGCTTTACCGCATAACACGGTGTCTGACCAGTACTGCGCTGCCTCCTGTAAGCACGGGGGGCTCAGAATTCCTTCCTGGTTCCGCCACACTCCCCATGTGCCCCCCCCAAAATAATTTGGGGGCTGCCTCTCGTGCCTGTTGCGCTCCCTCTCTTCGTACCAGCGCCTCTCAGCTTTCGACTCTTCTATTTCCCATTGCGGGCGGTGATAATCCCCCACTTGAGCCCATGGTCTTTTCCCATCCAGGATTTCCTCCCAAGTCCACGACCCCAGATAACTTTTCTCCTGGTTCTTAACCTTGCTCTGCTCCTTACTCTGCTGCTTGGTCTTCTTGTGGTGGGTAATTCTGTAACGGCTGTCGGGAGAGAGAGTAGACCAAGGCGCAGCAGAGTTAATGTTCATCATTGAATTTAATAACAGAAAGAACACTATACAAAACAAAACAAGAAAACCGACAGCCAAACAGTCCTGTCAGGTGCAAAAACACTAAACAGAAACAATTACCCACAAAACCCCAACGGAAAAACAGGCACTTATGTGTGACTCCCAATTAGCAACAACACTCTACAGCTGTGCCTGATTGGAAGCCACACGGCCAAAATCAATGAAACAAACCAACATAGAAAAATGCACATAGAACGCCCACCCAATGTAACACCCTGGCCTAACCAAAATAAAGAACAAAAACCCCTCTCTATGGCCAGGGCGTTACAGTTATAAAAAAATATCTGAAACTTTTAAACATCCCATGGAGTACCATTAAATCCATTATTAAAAAATGTAAAGAATTTGGCACCACAACAAACCTGCCAAGAGAGGGCCACCCACCAAAACTCACAGACCAGGCAAGAGAGGCAACAAAGAGATCAAAGATAACCCTGAAGGAGCTGCAAAGCTCCGCAGCCGAGATTGGAGTGTCTGTCCAAATGACCACTTTAAGTCGTACACTCCACAGAGCTGGGTTTTATGGAAGAGTGGCCAGAAAAAAGCCATTGCTTAAAGAAAAAAATATGCAAGCATGTTTGGTGTTCACCAAAAAGGCGTGTGGGAGATTCCCCAAACATATGGAAGAAGGTTCTCTGGTCAGATGAGACAAAAATGTAGCTTTTTGGCCATCAAGGAAAATGCTATGTTTGGCGCAAACCCAACACCTCTCATCACCCCGATGAGAGGTGCATGGTGGTGGCAGAATCATGCTGTGGGGATGGTTTTCATTGGCAGGGACTGGGAAACTGGTCAGAATTGAAGGAATGATGGATGGCGCTAAATACAGGGAATTTATTGAGGGAAACCTGTTTCAGTGTTCAAGAGATTTGAGACTGGGATGGAGGTTCACCTTCCAGCAGGACAATGACTCTAAGCATACTGCTAAAGCAATACTTGAGTGGTTTCAGGGGAAACATTTACAGGTCTTGGAATGGCCTAGTCAAAGCCCAAACCTCAATCCAATTGAGAATCTGTGGTATGACTTAAAGATTGCTGTATACCAGCAGGAACCCATCCAGCTTGAAAGAGCTGGAGCAGTTTTGCCTTGAAGAATGGGCAAAAAATCCCAGTGGCTAGATGTGCCTAGCTTATAGAGACATTTCCCAGCTGTAATAGCTGCAAAAGGTGGCTCTACAAAGTTGTCACGACTTCCGCCGAGGTCGGGTCCTCTCCTTGTTCGGGCGGCGCTCGGCGTCATTGGTCTTCTAGCCATCATCGATCCACTTTTCATTTTCCTTTGTCTTGTTTTCCTCACACCTGGTTTCAATACCCTCAATTACTTGTTGTGTATTTAACCCTCTGTTCCACCCCATGTCTTTGTGTGGAATTGTTTATTGTTTCATGTATGCGCACGTCAGACTGGTTGCGCTGGGTTATGTCAACCCGTATTGTATTTAGTGTTTGTTGTGCCGTGTGTTTTTGGTTCGCCTAAATAAAAGACTCCATTTGCTACCCAAAATCTGCTCTCCTGCGCCTGACTCACTTACAGCCATTTACGCATATTTAACAAAAGTATTGATTTTGGGAGTGTGAATAGTTATGCAAGCTCAAGTTCTGTTTTTTGTCTTATTTCTTGTTTGTTTCACAATGAAAAAATATTTTGCATCTTCAAAGTGGTAGGCATGTTGTGTAAATCAAATAATATAACCCCCCCAAAAATCTATGTTAATTCCATGTTGTAAGGGAACAAAGTAGGAAAAATGCCAAGGGGTGAATACTTATGCAAGGCGCTGTATGGCCTTTTTTCCCTCTCTCTCTCTCCATTCCTTCCTTCCTTCCTTTCTCCATTCCTCCCTCCCTCCATCTCCCCATATCACTCCATCCCATCTCTCTCTCTTTCAATTCTATTTCAATTCAATTTGAATTTAAGTGGCTTTATTGGCATGGAAAACGTATGTTTACATTGCCAAAGCAAGTGAAATAGATAATAAACAAAAGTGAATTTTTTTTTTTTTTTAAATTAACAGTAAACATTACACTCACAAAAGTTCAAAAATAATAAAGACATTTCAAATGTCATATCATGTGCATGTAGTTAAAGTACAAAAATGGGAAAATAAATAAACATAAGTAAATATGGGTTGCATTTACAATGATGGTTGTTCTTCACTGGTTGCCCTTTTCTTGTGGCAACAGGGCACAAATATCGCTTCTGCGATGGCACACTGTGGTATTTCACCCAATAGATACGGGAGTTTATCAAAATTGGGTTTGTTTTCTAATTATTTGTGGGTCAGTGTAATCTGAGGGAAATATGTGTCTCCAATATGGTCATACATTTAGCAGGAGGTTAGGAAGCGCATTTCAGTTTCCACCTAAATTTGTGGGCAGTGTGCAAATAGCCTGTCTTCTCTTGAGTGCCAGGTCTGCTGCCTTTCTCAATAGCAAGTTTGGGTCAGTCACAGTGGTCAGGTATCCTGCCACTGTGTACTGTCTGCTAAGGGCCAAATAGAATTCTAGTTTGCTCTGGGGTTTTTTGTTAATTCTTTCCAATGTGCCAAGTAATTTTCTTTCTTTTTGTTTTCTCATGATTTGGTTGGGTCTAATTGTGTTGCTATCCTGGGGCTCTGTGAGGTCTGTTTGTGAACAGAGCCCTAGGACCAGCTTGCTTAGGGGAGGGACTCTTTTACAGGTTCATCTCTCTGTAGGTGATGGCTTTGTTATGGAATGTTTGTGAATCACTTCCTTTTAGGTGGTTGTAGAATTTAATGGCTCTATTCTGGATTTTTATAATTAGTGGGTATCGGCCTTATTCTGCTCTGCATGCATTAATTGGTGTTATATGTTGTACACTAAGGATATTTTGGCAGAATTCTGCATGCAGTCTCAATTTAGTGTTTGTCACATTTTGTAAAATCTTGGTTGGTAAGCAGACCCCAGACCTCACAATCATAAAGGGCAATGGGTTCTATAACTGATTTAAGTATTTTTAGCCAGATCCTAATGTCGAATTTTATGTTCCTTTTGATGGCACAGAAGGCCCTTCTTGCCTTGTCTCTCAGATCGTTCACAGCTTTGTGGAAGTTACCTGTGGCGCTGATGTTAAGGACGAGGTATGAATAGTTTTTGTGTGCTTTAGAGCAACGTTGTCTAGATGGAATTTGTATTTGTGGTCATGGCAACTGGACCTTTTTTGGAAAACAATTATTTTTGTCTTACTGCGATTTACTGTCAGGGCCCAGGTCTGACAGAATCTGTGAAGAAGATCTAGGTGCTGCTGTAGACCCTCCTTGATTGGGAACAGAAGCATCAAATCATCAGCAAACAGTAGACATTAACTTCATATTCTATTAGGGTGAGGCCGGGTGCTGCAGACTGTTCTAGTGCCCTCGCCAAATTCGTTGATATACATGTTGAATATATATGTTGTGGGGCTTAAACTGCATCTCTGTCTCTTTCTCTCTCTCACACACACCCCATCACTCTCTCTCTCTCACACAACCACTCCCCTATATTTCATTGCTCTCTCTCTCTCTCTCTCTCTCTGTGTGGGGACTGTCTATAGTGGGGATTGTGTGTGTTGTTATGCCTGTGAGCTTTATCTATTTTAAGACCATCGGTCCTACATCCACTATTCAATATTTTGTCTTGCCCATTCCCTCTCTGAATGGCAATCATACACAATCCATGTCTCAAAGCTTAAAAATCCTTCTTTAACTGGTCTCCTCCCCTTCATCTACACTGATTGAAGTGGATTTAACAAGTGACATCAATAAGGGATCTTAGCTATCACCTTGATTCACCTGGTCAGTCTATGTCATGGAAAGCGCAGGTATTCATAAGGTTTTGTACACTCGGTGTATAAACAAAGTGCCAATCAGCAACAATGAATACCTTGACAGGAGCGCTGCTCTAACATATTCAATGGTGGATAATGATATGGTATGTAATGAACTGAACAGTCTATGGTACCCACTGTACTGTTGAGGGGAAATGACATTACTGTCCCCTATGGGAGTAGCCTTTCCACATGACTAATGTGTCTGTGTTTTTGAGTGTATGTGTCACGGCTGTCTGAAGAACGGGACCAAGGCGCAGCGTGTGTATCGTTCCACATATTTGTTATAACTGTGAAACTATACAAATAAACAAAACAACAACCGTGACGAAGAGGTGCAACATACACTTACTCAAAATAATCTCCCACAAATCCAGGTGGGAAAAACAACCACTTAAATATGATCCCCAATTAGAGACAACAATGACCAGCTGCCTCTAATTGGAGATCATCCCAAAAAACAACATAGAAATACAACAACTAGAACCCCACATAGAAATACATAAACTAGACAAAACCCCCAACATAGAAAAAATTTACTAGAACCAACATAGACATAAATAAACTAGACAAAAACCCTCTGTCACGCCCTGACCTACTCTACCATAGAAAAATAAAAGCTTTCTATGGTCAGGAAGTGACAGTATGTTTTTTCTGTGTGTGTGTTTATTTGTGTGTGTTTCTGTGTGAGTGTGTTTCTGTGTCTCTGCATGTTGTCGTGTCTTTGGCTATGCCGGATTAAGTGATATGACATGCTAACTTATAAAATGATTTCTCTGTAATTAATATTACCTGATTAAGCTAATCATGTAAATGTAATTAACTAGAAAGTCGGGGCACCACGGAAGAACGTTTATAGAGCTGTTATCTTCCGAATAAACTCTTAAAATACTTAGTAATATTTTACATCGATACCAGTCAATATTAACCCTTAACTTATTTTCAGTCTCATAATGAAAGTTGTAAATTCTTGGTTATCTTCACGAACCCTGGCTAACAAGTTGAATCAGCAATACAAAATTGGGTTTAATTATTTATTTGCTAAATACCTAACTAATCACACAGAATTACAAATACACAGAATACAATGATGTCATACAGAATTCACCCCTGGTGAACGGAACCTGGTTACACAAAGGAAAGGGGGTTGGGCTTGAATGAAAGAGTGGGAAGATTTAGGAACACAGAAACAGCAGCTATGCTATCGTAAATACATTATCTTATGCATTCTAAATTACCGCCCATTTGGAAAAGGAAAATGCAATAAATATTTACTCTGAGCTGCGCTTCGGTAGATTGGTCGTAGATGCTGGCCGGGTTGGCCAACAGATCTTCCTGTAGTGGAAGAATGTCAATGGTGGTAAATTGGATACGTGGTGGTATCTTCGTCTGGTTGTTAGACTGGATCCGTCGTCCGTCCTTTCCTAGCCCACGTTAGCAGTGGCTAACTCAACGGCTAGGAAGTATCACTTCTGTAGTGAATAAGCTCAAAGTTCATACCAGCTCATACCATAGCTCACGCCGAGGTTGGCTTAGTTCTCATGTGTGTCCTTCTAACGTAGAGGCTGCAGACCTCCCGTACTGGAACTGGTGAATGTCTTTTCGTCAAAGGCTTATATAGTGGAGAGGGGGGAAGGAGGTGTTTCATCGTTTATAACCCCTGTCTCTTCACAGGGTTGGACCACTGATCGAGCAGGGCACTTTCCTTATGAAAACCCAATTCTCTTATTTGGAAGCTAAAATTACATTTAATCTCCTAACAAACAATTTCAATATCAAACATTTCAATTGCATAACAATTCCATGTGACTCTGATAACTAGAGGGTGTATACTTTCTCAGGTACAGTTTATGTCGTCCTGTCATCAATCATAATGTCCCAGATAACAACGAACCTGACATACATACTCATTACGTTATTAAGCATATTTCCATTTGCTTTTATTATGTAAATATGGTTCCTTTCCCCATTTGTTTGATGTTCCCAGACTCTCTATATTTAACAGGACAGCAGTCCTTCAGTAGGGTCAGTAAGAGAGGGGAAGGGAGAAAGGTATTTATGGGGGGGGTCATAAACCTTACCCACAGGCCAACGTCATGACAGTCCCCCCATGTTGGGTTCAATCTTGCGAATAAACTGCATGTTGTAAACCAACATAAAAATGAACGTGGGTTGTCCTGGTTGTGGATCATCGTTGTGGTCCCCATCTGGCGGTCAACCCGGGTAGGGTGTCTGCAAATGAAGAAGTCCGCTCCAAGGCTGGGCAGCAGATGTACAGTTGGTGGTTGCTATTGCAGTCCCCCCTCTGGTGGTCGACCCGGGTAGGGTCTCTGCAAATGAAGATGTCCGTTCCATGACTCAGCAGCGGATGTCCGGATTGGGATCGCCGTTCCGGACCCGTCGTCTGGTCGTCCAGACTGGAATATCTGGGCAGTAACTTAGGCAGAGGTTAACCTGTCTGGGCTAGGGGGCAGTATTGAGAATTTTGGAAAAATATGTTCCCATTTTTAACTGCCTCCTACACCAACTCAGAAGCTAGAATATGCATATTATTGTTCAGGTTTGGATAGAAAACACTCTGAATTTTCTAAAACTGTTTGAATGGTGTCTGTGAGTATAACAGAACTCCTATGGCAGGCAAAAACCTGACAAGGTTTCAAGCAGGAAGTACCCTGTCTGACAAGGAGTCGTGCGTCTTGCATCTTTTTATTGAAAAGTAAGGATCTTAGCTGTAACGTGACAATTCCCAGGGCTCCAATAGGCTCTCAGAGCCCGCGAAATAACTGAAGGTTTACGAGGGAGCCTCAGGTTGAAACATATTATCGCCTTTTGTAAGTGGATGCTGAGAGGACCTTTGAATGATGCGCGTGCATGAGTCGCTTCTGAGGAGAAATTTTATTCGGCTGTTTAGGCTCAATGCATACTCCCGGTCGGAATATTATCACTTCTCTACGACATAAATGGCATAAAAATTGGTTTTAAACAGCGGTTGACATGCTTCGAAGTACGGTAATGGAATATTTAGACATTTTTGACACGCCAATGCGCCATGCGCGAAACCGGGAAGAAGCATTCTAGAACTCACGAACAAAACGTCGCTGTTTGGATATAACGATGGATTATTTGGGACCAAACCAACATTTGTTATTGAAGTAGAAGTCCTGGCAGTGTATTCTGATGAAGAACAAGCAAGGTAAGAACATTTTTCTTATAGGAAATGTGATTTTGGTGGATGCTGACCTGGGTGGGTATCTAAATAGCTAGCCCTGTAATGCCGGGCTATGTACTTAGATTATTGCAAAATGTGCTTCATCCGAAAAGCTATTTTAAAATCGGACATATCGAGTGCATAGAGGAGTAATGTATCTATAATTCTTAAAATAATTGTTATGCTTTTTGTGAACGTTTATCGTGAGTAATTTAGCAAACTGTTAGTAAATTCAACGGAAGTTTGCCGGGGGTTATGCGTTTTCTGAACGTCACATGCTAATGCAAAAAGCTGTTTTTTGATATAAATATGAACTTGATTGAACAGACATGCATGTATTGTATAACACAATGTCCTAGGTGTGTCATCTGATGAAGATCATCAAAGGTTAGTGCTGCATTTAGCTGTGGTTTGGGTTTATGTGACATGATATGCTAGCTTGAAAAATGGCTGTCTGATTTTTTCTGGCTGGGCACTCTGCTGACATAATCTAATGTTTTGCTTTCGTTGTAAAGCCTTTTTGAAATCGGACAGTGGGGTTAGATTAACGAGATTCTTGTCTTTAAATAGCTGTAAAATAGTCATATGTTTGAGAAATTGAAGTAATAGTATTTCTAACGATTCAAAAATCGCGCCACTGGAATATCAGTAGCTGTTACGTAGGTGGGACGAAATCGTCCCACATACCCCAGACAGGTTAACAACGTACACACACTCATGAAATATATCATTACATTTCCTCCCAAATGAGCGGCGTTGTGGCACTAACTGATGGTTGTATGGGGGAGTTGTTTATGGCTCTATCACTTTCTATGTGCCAAAGAAAATGAAACAAAATTAATGAAAGCATAAACAAAACAAAATAGTTATGCCACCTTAATCATCTAATTGGACTGTATTCTATCTACGTCCATGGTCTTGGCAAAATGACCCTATCATGGCATTGTCTAATGTCATATCTAGGGCTTTCCTAATTTGCGGGGTGGCGCTTAGGGTACTATCCTAAGTTGACAACTATATGATAAGTCTACAGCTGTAAGGCACTAGTTTTGGGCAGTCTACAGGATGACCTATGGACTTCTGGTTAGAAAACTGGTGAGTGCTGTAGAGTCAAAGGCCTAGAAGTAAATGTTCAACTTTACTAAGGCTGGTATTTTGCTTGGACCCTTAAGTGATCCTAGCATAAATCCTAATTGGATGTTCCGTTGTGCATGTGCGTTTATGCTTACACAATCGCGCATGTCAAGGGAAGAAAACCAAGTATCCTGGCAGATTACAACTTGTTCAGAATGAGTCTGACGTAGTCAGGTAATTTTCAGGTCAATGCCTGGAGGTCAGTCAGAATTGGTGTCAAGGGAGTCTGTAGTAGTTTTCTACAAGTCACTGTGTCTTCCACTATTGTAGTGGCGGTAGGTATGAAGTCTATTTCATAGCTATGTTATCCACGGAGGAGCTAACCTCACGACGGAAGTACTCTAAGTATTAGACCAGTCGTACGTGGTGTGATCATGGTTCATGACTTCTAATAACTTTTCTCCTGAACGGAGGGTTCTATTTATTAGTGGCATGTGTTAACCATTGGAAGAGTGCAATGGAGATTCCCTTCCCCGTGTTGCACTCTGAGTGACTCCTATGTCGCTATTATCAATAGCAATTTAACTTGTGAGGTTACTAATCCTCTTACTGAGTGTTGCTGGACTGACTGTGGTATTGGTACTGGTATTCAAGGGGTCCAGTTGTCCTACCGATTTATTCTGAAATATTATCTACCGGAACACATGATTGGAGCATATTACTAGTTGTATTGTGGTTGAACCTACACATGGCAAGGAATGATTATTGTTGCCATTTGTTTTGGAGGTGGACAAGTCCATTGGACTTCCTTTACGACCAGTGTGGTACACCTAAGTACTATCTTAAATGTGTTCTAAGATAATCCCCGTCTAGGGGCCTGTCTGCTCCTCACTGTTCTCATAGGGGAGTTTACAACTAGATTTGATTTATGCTCTGGCGGCCTCGTACGGTGTTGTCCGTAGTCTCGACCCCCCCACCGGCCTCGATGAGGCTCATCATGGGTCTGGGCTACTATTCCCCCCCTTTGTGTCTCGGGACCCCCCCCACCAGCGGGTGGTGTTGGTGTTAGGCACAAACGAAAAGGTCAGACCCTATGTACGAGTTGTCAGTGGCCGCGTTATTATGAGAATGGCTGTAACCTTTCAACCAAATCTCCTGGTGTTTGTGCTTCAACACCCTCAGTGGCTGTCGAGGTCTGTCAGTCACCACCGCGTCCGCGTGTGGCAACCTCTTCAGTACCTGCAAACTGAGACGAGGATATCGGTCTGTGATATCGCAAAGTGTTTCACCAGTGGGAGTCATCGGGTCAGTTGCTGGACTGACGCCATTAGTGTCATTGTAAGGGGTGACAGTCCCCAACAAAGCAGAAGGTGTATCATCGGAAGCAGAGTGTACTCTGCGCATCAATGTTTTTCTTGCTGAGACGGCCGCAGTGCTTGCGTAAGTGTCCGAAGAGCAAGAGAAGTTCATCTCAACTACCGTATTGCACGACTGCAAGGAGGAGGGAAGTTGCTCATTCACAGAGACAGCTGGGTCGAAATCATGAAAAGAATGGTCAATCAGATTGGCTGATGGAATGTGTCGAGATATCGTAATATCTCCTTGGATCGGATTCTGCACCAAGAGGTTTCTAAACGTCTTTTTCCCAAGGGGTGCTTTCGACAGATACCCCTCGTGAATGACTGCGTTGCAGCTAGCGTTAGGGGAAGACAGTGTGGTCGGTGGAGAAGGCACTGTTGCCTGTGACCATACCTGGTTGGTTTTCCAATCCATCAATGGGAGTAATCGATCCATCAAGTCTCCTCCAAGTAGCAGGGGTACTGTTTCGAGGCTGGTAACATACACAGGATGAACGAGCGATACGTCCTGGAAGTGTAGTTTCAGCATGACTCTCAATGTGAGAGGCGAGGTAGTCTGAGTGACCCCTCGAAGTGTAGTGTCGCATCGTTCCACTTTTAACCAACGTTTAGTTGGCTTCAAAGCCCTTTTGAGATCATCAAACAATGTTTGAGAGATGAGTGATATTGTTGCACCCGAATCAATTAGCGCATGACAAGCTAAGCAGTCCTCCAGGACTGTTTCCAGGTATGGCCGTTTAGATTCGTGGTTAGTGGACATATTCCCCACAAAGTGGAGTGGTCGTTCGCAACGACGTGATGTGCCATGTCTGTTCCAGATGGAAGCAGATTGACTTTTCCGATTTTGAGTGGGCTTGGCTTTAACGAAGCGTTTGACCTTTATCTTCGCAACTTTTGTATCGGAGTCTATAGACAGAGCCCGGGGGCTTGTTTCTTGATCAAGCCGGCCCTGGATAGGGTCTTGAATGAGAGCGGGAGAAATTTGAACTTTAACGTCCATGCTATGGGTGTTAATTCCTGCGGACCTGGTGTCCGGTAATTCCCCGTATAGTCCTTGTGACTTATCTTTTACCCTTTTCTCAAATTGTTCTCGCTTAAGTTCTTCCCATAGTGGGACTTCTGGAGAACATTGGTCTACGTTTTGATCGTCCTTCAACCCTTTGTTACCCTTGTGCTCTGACACTTTTTGTGGGTTGGGTGCAGGAACGTAGCGAACGGGTCGATTATAGCGGTAGTCATGTTGATGGCTACGTACTTTACAGTTATTTCGACCGCAGAGGTTATTGGAACCATGGTTTCGTGGTAGAAACTGTTGTTGTGCGTCATCTCTCGACGCTCCAATACCTGATAATGCACCCTCTAACTGGAGTGAGTGCTCCTGGTCAAACTTCAAAACCGAGTGGTCAGGGCTCTTAGTGTTGCGAGCTTTTGATGCCTCAAAAGCTGTACTTGCAAGCTCTCTGAGTTGTAAGATAGGCAAGCCAACGTGGGCTGCAGGGCCCAAGTAGGTAATGAAGGTGGGATACATGTTCGACAGAAACATTTGTTTGAATGGTAACAGCTCTTCCATTCCTGTTTCCGTGAGTAGGCCAAAGTAAGCTAAACGAAGCCTATGATAGAAAGCTTGTGGGTGTTCGTTCCGAGCTTGTTTGACCGTGTTAGCCAGTGAGCTATCGTGTTTGCGAGTCGCAGAACCACTGAATTCTAATTTCAAAGCTGTGGCAAGTTTAGCGTAGTCATTTAGCACTTGTTGCTGTTGTAGGCGAATGAACCTCGTCACGTGTCTATTCGACGTTCGCTTCAACAGGTAAACCCTGTCAGAACCCGTAGCGTTCGGGTAGCCACCCAACGCATCCTCCATGTCAGCTAGGAACGTCTCAGTATCGTTTGGCTGACCTGGAACGGGGTCAAAGGTGGGGAAATTCTTGACGAGTTTGTCAAGGTATTCCGCGCCAAGCGGGTGGAGAGGATTGGCTTCATCCTGTGGAGAAATTGGGGCCGACAGGCCAAGAGGAGAAGCCAAGCTTTGGCTTTGTTGGCCAAGAGGCTCCATATTACTCAGTGCCGAATGGCCAAGAGGAGAAGACTGAGGGACACATGATAGAGGCAATGTCTGAAACCTATCGTCTTCACTCCTTTGAGTACTGGACTCCGGTTGCTTGGATGGATAGTCATGCTGTAGAGCGTGACCATTCTGGACTTCCTCCAGATGGTACCTAAAGGTGGTCTTCTGCTGCATTGCAGAGTCCACTTGAGCGCTTAGAGTACCAATTTTGGACACGTGAGTGTCGCACCTGCTCCTTTCGGTCTCAAACTTATCTGTCATGGTTTGCAGATAGAGGTCTCGAGTACGGAGCGAAAGATTCAGTGATGAGATTTCCTCTGCTTGCTTAGAAATCAATATGTCCATCCTCATCACCTGAGTTCTCTCATCATTCATTTGGTCAGCGACTTCAATAAGTTCTGCTGATTTATCATCCAACTTTGTCATTGTGTTCATTAACTGATCGTCTTTGGTCTGCAGCGCTTTGAGGAGCACCGTGTTATTTTGAGTAACATTCAACAAAACAGCATGCATGTTGTCAAGTTGAGCGCTCCTGTTTGTAGATAACTCTTCAGATTTATCTAGTTTGGCGTGGACATCATCGTATTTAGTTTTGGCTAAATCGAGTTGTTCCTGTAGCATATGATTTTGTTGAAGAGCTTGTGCTCGTTCATCGTCATAAGTATTTGCAATTACTTTTAATTGTTCCGATTTCAAACGCAGTTCCTTGACTAGCAGAATGTTTTCATTTCCTGCTTTTGTCAATAGTTGCTCAGTTCTCTCCACCTGTGCCCTCATGTTAGCCATGTCTTGCACGTGCTTCAGCTGTGCACTGTGGTATTGGATCGATGCCAACCTTTGATGGCGATACATAAGTGCTAAAGTGGAGAGAACCGTCACAAAGCCTGTGTTTGATGGTTGATTTTGGAGAGCGTTCGCAATTTCGGCTGTTTTCGCTAATGTCATAATTAGGGTTGGTATCCCTGCTGAGTTCAGAGATCGATCCTTTTATGGGTTGAGGTTCACTAATTAGCGGAGGAGTGGTGACCACCTCCTTTGGTAGCTTGCACATTATTAGAAAAATTTAAAGGAAAAATGTTCCTATTTTTTTTCAATGTTTGGGTTTGGAATTCATTGGAAGCTGCAAAGACAAGTTTAATCTATTTATAGATGTTGACGAAACATCAGTACTGTACCAGTAATGTGGAAGTTGGATGTGAATGAATTTGCAAAAGCAAATTGAATGAATTAATCAATGCCAATGATTAATCCTACCTGGGTAGGCTATCTGGGTATTAAACTTGAATTAACCTTAGAGGTTGCTTCATCCAGGTTAATATGAGAAGTTTTAAAAGTGTCTCATTTGATTGGAAGAACATTAAGGTATGTTCAACAATTTAACTTATTAAATTGAATGAGATGATAATCCATACAATCTCCATTGATTGGATATCATAAGTGTAAACAGTAGTTCAAATGTTGGGAACACCCCCACTATGGTACACTTCTTCCTTGGGCTGAAGCCACATGGGATTCCCGCTGGGGCGGGACTTCTGTCAGTACTGGATTACTGAATGGGTTTTGCAAAAACCAAATTTTACTGATTGATCAATTTTAATGATAAATCAAACCTGTATAGGGTATTTGGGATTTAAACTTTAATTAACCTGAGGGGTTTATTCATCTAGGTTAATGTGGAAAAAAGATTACAATGTCTCATTTAGAAAACTCATCAATTTGGATATTTTTATTTTTTTTAAAGATCCACTTGAGAATGTAAATCTGGCAATTTCACTTATTAGTTCAATTGAATAAGACATCGATATCCGTCTGGATATCATGAGTAACGACTTGAGTGTCACCTGACTAATTATTTGAAGTAAAGTACTGGTGACTCTTCAGAGGTGAGTCTGCTGGCACACGTTGAAATCCAACTCAAGTCGGATGAATTACAATGTGGCACAAACAAAATGGCTGTTTTCCCTTTTGTTAGCTTAGCATCTCGAGCAAGCTAATGCTACTTTATGCCTGAAAAATGCTCAACATAGGATTCCCTTGGCAAGGGAAAGGTTTTACTTATAACGTATTATGTTCAAACCCTTTTCGGCGATATTTGACGATGTTTTAACCGGAACTGGCGGTAAACAACAAAATGCACCGTGGTCTACTCGCATCGAAATGCGAGAGACAGACAGGAGATACTTATAGCTGGTCAAGCTAATCTCTCCTAAATTTAAATCGGCTGGGTCTTTGTCCTCGCTCGAGAAATTAATAATGACCTAGCCAACACGCGTCTGAAACGCGCGAGGCAGAAATAGCCCAGCGTTTGGCCAAACGCGCTATTTCTCAGATAGCTTTATCAGCCCTCATACAGAACTGTATAGGGTATGCTACCCACTGACTACCTCAGAGCACAACACGGAGGCGATTCTCCAGAGCACACACGCACCAATAATTCCGGTCTACAATTCCCATAATGTATATAATCAACTTGGTATATTATGTAATCTGCTTTTCAATTTTATATAGGCTGAATCAAAATGAAAGTTTCATCCTACTTTAGATTCCTCACACGGGGCACCATATGTCGTGTCTTTGGCTATGCCGGATTAAGTGATATGACATGCTAACTTATAAAATGATTTCTCTGTAATTAATATTACCTGATTAAGCTAATCATGTAAATGTAATTAACTAGAAAGTCGGGGCACCACGGAAGAACGTTTATAGAGCTGTTATCTTCCGAATAAACTCTTAAAATACTTAGTAATATTTTACATCGATAGCAGTCAATATTAACCCTTAACTTATTTTCAGTCTCATAATGAAAGTTGTAAATTCTTGGTTATCTTCACGAACCCTGGCTAACAAGTTGAATCAGCAATACAAAATTGGGTTTAATTATTTATTTACTAAATACCTAACTAATCACACAGAATTACAAATACACAGAATACAATGATGTCATACAGAATTCACCCCTGGTGAACGGAACCTGGTTACACAAAGGAAAGGGGGTTGGGCTTGAATGAAAGAGCGGGAAGATTTAGGAACACAGAAACAGCAGCTATGCTATCGTAAATACATTATCTTATGCATTCTAAATTACCGCCCATTTGGAAAAGGAAAATGCAATAAATATTTACTCTGAGCTGCGCTTCGGTAGATTGGTCGTAGATGCTGGCCGGGTTGGCCAACAGATCTTCCTGTAGTGGAAGAATGTCAATGGTGGTAAATTGGATACGTGGTGGTATCTTTGTCTGGTTGTTAGACTGGATCCGTCGTCCGTCCTTTCCTAGCCCACGTTAGCAGCGGCTAACTCAACGGCTAGGAAGTATCACTTCTGTAGTGAATAAGCTCAAAGTTCATACCAGTTCATACCATAGCTCACGCCGAGGTTGGCTTAGTTCTCATGTGTGTCCTTCTAACGTAGAGGCTGCAGACCTCCCGTACTGGAACTGGTGAATGTCTTTTCGTCAAAGGCTTATATAGTGGAGAGGGGGGAAGGAGGTGTTTCATCGTTTATAACCCCTGTCTCTTCACAGGGTTGGACCACTAATCGAGCAGGGCACTTTCCTTATGAAAACCCAATTCTCTTATTTGGAAGCTAAAATTGCATTTAATCTCCTAACAAACAATTTCAATATCAAACATTTCAATTGCATAACAATTCCATGTGACTCTGATAACTAGAGGGTGTATACTTTCTCAGGTACAGTTTATGTCGTCCTGTCATCAATCATAATGTCCCAGGTAACAACGAACCTGACATACATACTCATTACGTTATCAAGCATATTTCCAACTGGTTTTATTATGTAAATATGGTTCCTTTCCCCATTTGTTTGATGTTCCCAGACTCTCTATATTTAACAGGACAGCAGTCCTTCAGTAGGGTCAGTAAGAGAGGGGAAGGGAGAAAGGTATTTATGGGGGGTCATAAACCTTACCCACAGGCCAACGTCATGACAGTGTCTTTACATTAAATTGTCATGAACAATTTTGGCCCCACTTTATTTGAAGTGCATCTTATGAAGGCTTCATAAGCACTGCATAGATGCTTCACAAATCATCTATAACCGTATATCATGATCTATAAATATTCATAATGTTGCATAACTGTGACATAACCATCAATAGATGATTTGTGACCAATTTATTTAGTGCTTATGAAGCCTATTTGAATGCTTTATGAAGCCTTCATAAGTACTTAAAATAAAGCCTGACGAAATATGTTTACCCTCCTGTCCTGTTAAGTCTTGTTTGAGGAAACATTGAATTTGTCTTTATTGCTTTTATCCCATAGAAATGCATTGAATAACAGATTCATACATAGAAAAACAGTGAATTAAAGATTAATAACCTTTTCAATAAGGACTCAGTGCTGTACTGTATCTGCCATGACTTTCACAGAGAACAAATTGATTCCAATGACTGAGCAGCAACAAGCATGGGAGAGAGAGTTTCAAAAACCCGACCCTAGGCAACACAGTGACTAGGGTCTGGTTTCAATTATGAACTCTTTTGGCATAGAGGACCTACGTCACTGCCTATGTGACTACTTTATCCGCCCAAATAGAATACAAAACAGTAGCTAGCAAGATGGAGATCATAGAGATTATTTTGAATGAGTGCATTTTACAAGTGCTAGTTTGGATCAACTAACTTAACTAAAACCACTGCAAAGGCTTTGCTTGCAAACTTTGATTTTGAATTGCGACATTCTGGTATGTCTCCCTCGTCATTAGTCTCCAGAAAGTTTTTTTCCCTTATCGATGTAGGCAGTGACATAGTTCCTCTATGCCAAAAGAGTCCATCATTGAAACCAGACTCGTGCCACCTTTGGTCAGGTTTTTGAGACCAGGGGAGAGAGGGTAGAGAGGCCAAAGGGGGAGGGAAAGAGACAGTGAAAGAAGGAAGGAGAGGGAGATGGAGTGATCAGTTGTTCGTGGGGATAGAGCTTGGAGGTTGAGAGAAAGGTACACTCTTAGAAAAAAAGTGTTCCAAAAGGGTTCTGTGGTTGTCCCCATAGGAGAACCCTTTTTGGTTCCAGGTAGAACCCTTTTTAGTTTCAGGTAGAACTCTTGGAAAGGGTTCTACATGGAACCAAATAGGGTTCTTCAAATGGTTCTACTATGGGGACAGCCGAATAAACCTTTTTGGTTCTAGACATCACCCTTTCTTCTAAGAGTGTAGGAGGGAGAGAGAGGGGAAGGGCGACAGCAATGGTCTGCTCGGTCTATTTGGGTCGAGGCCATGCACTTTAATTCATTCTCTCCATATTTTTGGCTTTTACAGTAAATTGTCAATTCCTCCCAATAACATTGAGGAAAATGCCAGACATCAAAAGAAAAACATTTACTCTGACTGAAGTGTGTGTGTGTGTGTGTGTGTGCAGGGCCGGCTCTAGCCTTTTGGGGGCCCTTTTAGCTGACATGGCTAATTTGAGTGTCTGTCAGTGACATAAGTAAAAAATTGCTGATGCACAACCAAATTTCGTATGTGCACCTTGTGTATTCTACTATTCTAACTCTCAACAGTTTTGCATGGAGCCGCCCTGTGTTTGTGTGTTAATGTGTGTGTGTGCCTGTTAATGTGTGCATGTGTATGTGTGTGTTTAAAACTGCACAAACTGCTGTGTTGGCAAAATTATTAGGTGGTGTGAGGATTCCTGACACAGCCACACAGGCAAAGCGCTAACTCAGAATGAGACGCTAATCTGCTAACGGTGCGGGGGGAAAAAAAACATGCAACGTCTGACAAAATACAGCCAGCTACTCACTCTTATACCGCTTAGGAGAAACGCTCATTATTTTGGATGTAGGGGTGTGTATTATAAGTGTGTCTGGTATCTGCATTTATTTGTGTACATGCATTAGTAATGGTTCATGATACATAGTGTATCATCTGTACATGCATTGCTACACACACACACACACACACACACACACACACACACACACACACACACACAATGTAACACCCTGGCCTAACCAAAATAAAGAACAAAAACCCCTCTCTATGGCCAGGGCGTTACAGTTATAAAAAAATATCTGAAACTTTTAAACATCCCATGGAGTACCATTAAATCCATTATTAAAAAATGTAAAGAATTTGGCACCACAACAAACCTGCCAAGAGAGGGCCACCCACCAAAACTCACAGACCAGGCAAGAGAGGCAACAAAGAGATCAAAGATAACCCTGAAGGAGCTGCAAAGCTCCGCAGCCGAGATTGGAGTGTCTGTCCAAATGACCACTTTAAGTCGTACACTCCACAGAGCTCGGTTTTATGGAAGAGTGGCCAGAAAAAAGCCATTGCTTAAAGAAAAAAATATGCAAGCATGTTTGGTGTTCACCAAAAAGGCGTGTGGGAGATTCCCCAAACATATGGAAGAAGGTTCTCTGGTCAGATGAGACAAAAATGTAGCTTTTTGGCCATCAAGGAAAATGCTATGTTTGGCGCAAACCCAACACCTCTCATCACCCCGATGAGAGGTGCATGGTGGTGGCAGAATCATGCTGTGGGGATGGTTTTCATTGGCAGGGACTGGGAAACTGGTCAGAATTGAAGGAATGATGGATGGCGCTAAATACAGGGAATTTATTGAGGGAAACCTGTTTCAGTGTTCAAGAGATTTGAGACTGGGATGGAGGTTCACCTTCCAGCAGGACAATGACTCTAAGCATACTGCTAAAGCAATACTTGAGTGGTTTCAGGGGAAACATTTACAGGTCTTGGAATGGCCTAGTCAAAGCCCAAACCTCAATCCAATTGAGAATCTGTGGTATGACTTGAAGATTGCTGTATACCAGCAGGAACCCATCCAGCTTGAAAGAGCTGGAGCAGTTTTGCCTTGAAGAATGGGCAAAAAATCCCAGTGGCTAGATGTGCCTAGCTTATAGAGACATTTCCCAAGAGACTTGTAGCTGTAATAGCTGCAAAAGGTGGCTCTACAAAGTTGTCACGACTTCCGCCGAGGTCGGGTCCTCTCCTTGTTCGGGCGGCGCTCGGCGTCATTGGTCTTCTAGCCATCATCGATCCACTTTTCATTTTCCTTTGTCTTGTTTTCCTCACACCTGGTTTCAATACCCTCAATTACTTGTTGTGTATTTAACCCTCTGTTCCACCCCATGTCTTTGTGTGGAATTGTTTATTGTTTCATGTATGCGCACGTCAGACTGGTTGCGCTGGGTTATGTCAACCCGTATTGTATTTAGTGTTTGTTGTGCCGTGTGTTTTTGGTTCGCCTAAATAAAAGACTCCATTTGCTACCCAAAATCTGCTCTCCTGCGCCTGACTCACTTACAGCCATTTACGCATATTTAACAAAAGTATTGATTTTGGGAGTGTGAATAGTTATGCAAGCTCAAGTTCTGTTTTTTGTCTTATTTCTTGTTTGTTTCACAATGAAAAAATATTTTGCATCTTCAAAGTGGTAGGCATGTTGTGTAAATCAAATAATATAACCCCCCCAAAAATCTATGTTAATTCCATGTTGTAAGGGAACAAAGTAGGAAAAATGCCAAGGGGTGAATACTTATGCAAGGCGCTGTATGGCCTTTTTTCCCTCTCTCTCTCTCCATTCCTTCCTTCCTTCCTTTCTCCATTCCTCCCTCCCTCCATCTCCCCATATCACTCCATCCCATCTCTCTCTCTTTCAATTCTATTTCAATTCAATTTGAATTTAAGTGGCTTTATTGGCATGGAAAACGTATGTTTACATTGCCAAAGCAAGTGAAATAGATAATAAACAAAAGTGAATTTTTTTTTTTTTTTTAAATTAACAGTAAACATTACACTCACAAAAGTTCAAAAATAATAAAGACATTTCAAATGTCATATCATGTGCATGTAGTTAAAGTACAAAAATGGGAAAATAAATAAACATAAGTAAATATGGGTTGCATTTACAATGATGGTTGTTCTTCACTGGTTGCCCTTTTCTTGTGGCAACAGGGCACAAATATCGCTTCTGCGATGGCACACTGTGGTATTTCACCCAATAGATACGGGAGTTTATCAAAATTGGGTTTGTTTTCTAATTATTTGTGGGTCAGTGTAATCTGAGGGAAATATGTGTCTCCAATATGGTCATACATTTAGCAGGAGGTTAGGAAGCGCATTTCAGTTTCCACCTAAATTTGTGGGCAGTGTGCAAATAGCCTGTCTTCTCTTGAGTGCCAGGTCTGCTGCCTTTCTCAATAGCAAGTTTGGGTCAGTCACAGTGGTCAGGTATCCTGCCACTGTGTACTGTCTGCTAAGGGCCAAATAGAATTCTAGTTTGCTCTGGGGTTTTTTGTTAATTCTTTCCAATGTGCCAAGTAATTTTCTTTCTTTTTGTTTTCTCATGATTTGGTTGGGTCTAATTGTGTTGCTATCCTGGGGCTCTGTGAGGTCTGTTTGTGAACAGAGCCCTAGGACCAGCTTGCTTAGGGGAGGGACTCTTTTACAGGTTCATCTCTCTGTAGGTGATGGCTTTGTTATGGAATGTTTGTGAATCACTTCCTTTTAGGTGGTTGTAGAATTTAATGGCTCTATTCTGGATTTTTATAATTAGTGGGTATCGGCCTTATTCTGCTCTGCATGCATTAATTGGTGTTATATGTTGTACACTAAGGATATTTTGGCAGAATTCTGCATGCAGTCTCAATTTAGTGTTTGTCACATTTTGTAAAATCTTAGTTGGTAAGCAGACCCCAGACCTCACAATCATAAAGGGCAATGGGTTCTATAACTGATTTAAGTATTTTTAGCCAGATCCTAATGTCGAATTTTATGTTCCTTTTGATGGCACAGAAGGCCCTTCTTGCCTTGTCTCTCAGATCGTTCACAGCTTTGTGGAAGTTACCTGTGGCGCTGATGTTAAGGACGAGGTATGAATAGTTTTTGTGTGCTTTAGAGCAACGTTGTCTAGATGGAATTTGTATTTGTGGTCATGGCAACTGGACCTTTTTTGGAAAACAATTATTTTTGTCTTACTGCGATTTACTGTCAGGGCCCAGGTCTGACAGAATCTGTGAAGAAGATCTAGGTGCTGCTGTAGACCCTCCTTGATTGGGAACAGAAGCATCAAATCATCAGCAAACAGTAGACATTAACTTCATATTCTATTAGGGTGAGGCCGGGTGCTGCAGACTGTTCTAGTGCCCTCGCCAAATTCGTTGATATACATGTTGAATATATATGTTGTGGGGCTTAAACTGCATCTCTGTCTCTTTCTCTCTCTCACACACACCCCATCACTCTCTCTCTCTCACACAACCACTCCCCTATATTTCATTGCTCTCTCTCTGTGTGGGGACTGTCTATAGTGGGGATTGTGTGTGTTGTTATGCCTGTGAGCTTTATCTATTTTAAGACCATCGGTCCTACATCCACTATTCAATATTTTGTCTTGCCCATTCCCTCTCTGAATGGCAATCATACACAATCCATGTCTCAAAGCTTAAAAATCCTTCTTTAACTGGTCTCCTCCCCTTCATCTACACTGATTGAAGTGGATTTAACAAGTGACATCAATAAGGGATCTTAGCTATCACCTTGATTCACCTGGTCAGTCTATGTCATGGAAAGCGCAGGTATTCATAATGTTTTGTACACTCGGTGTATAAACAAAGTGCCAATCAGCAACAATGAATACCTTGACAGGAGCGCTGCTCTAACATATTCAATGGTGGATAATGATATGGTATGTAATGAACTGAACAGTCTATGGTACCCACTGTACTGTTGAGGGGAAATGACATTACTGTCCCCTATGGGAGTAGCCTTTCCACATGACTAATGTGTCTGTGTTTTTGAGTGTATGTGTCACGGCTGTCTGAAGAACGGGACCAAGGCGCAGCGTGTGTATCGTTCCACATATTTGTTATAACTGTGAAACTATACAAATAAACAAAACAACAACCGTGACGAAGAGGTGCAACATACACTTACTCAAAATAATCTCCCACAAATCCAGGTGGGAAAAACAACCACTTAAATATGATCCCCAATTAGAGACAACAATGACCAGCTGCCTCTAATTGGAGATCATCCCAAAAAACAACATAGAAATACAACAACTAGAACCCCACATAGAAATACATAAACTAGACAAAACCCCCAACATAGAAAAAATTTACTAGAACCAACATAGACATAAATAAACTAGACAAAAACCCTCTGTCACGCCCTGACCTACTCTACCATAGAAAAATAAAAGCTTTCTATGGTCAGGAAGTGACAGTATGTTTTTTCTGTGTGTGTGTTTATTTGTGTGTGTTTCTGTGTGAGTGTGTTTCTGTGTCTCTGCATGTTGTCGTGTCTTTGGCTATGCCGGATTAAGTGATATGACATGCTAACTTATAAAATGATTTCTCTGTAATTAATATTACCTGATTAAGCTAATCATGTAAATGTAATTAACTAGAAAGTCGGGGCACCACGGAAGAACGTTTATAGAGCTGTTATCTTCCGAATAAACTCTTAAAATACTTAGTAATATTTTACATCGATACCAGTCAATATTAACCCTTAACTTATTTTCAGTCTCATAATGAAAGTTGTAAATTCTTGGTTATCTTCACGAACCCTGGCTAACAAGTTGAATCAGCAATACAAAATTGGGTTTAATTATTTATTTGCTAAATACCTAACTAATCACACAGAATTACAAATACACAGAATACAATGATGTCATACAGAATTCACCCCTGGTGAACGGAACCTGGTTACACAAAGGAAAGGGGGTTGGGCTTGAATGAAAGAGTGGGAAGATTTAGGAACACAGAAACAGCAGCTATGCTATCGTAAATACATTATCTTATGCATTCTAAATTACCGCCCATTTGGAAAAGGAAAATGCAATAAATATTTACTCTGAGCTGCGCTTCGGTAGATTGGTCGTAGATGCTGGCCGGGTTGGCCAACAGATCTTCCTGTAGTGGAAGAATGTCAATGGTGGTAAATTGGATACGTGGTGGTATCTTCGTCTGGTTGTTAGACTGGATCCGTCGTCCGTCCTTTCCTAGCCCACGTTAGCAGTGGCTAACTCAACGGCTAGGAAGTATCACTTCTGTAGTGAATAAGCTCAAAGTTCATACCAGTTCATACCATAGCTCACGCCGAGGTTGGCTTAGTTCTCATGTGTGTCCTTCTAACGTAGAGGCTGCAGACCTCCCGTACTGGAACTGGTGAATGTCTTTTCGTCAAAGGCTTATATAGTGGAGAGGGGGAAGGAGGTGTTTCATCGTTTATAACCCCTGTCTCTTCACAGGGTTGGACCACTGATCGAGCAGGGCACTTTCCTTATGAAAACCCAATTCTCTTATTTGGAAGCTAAAATTACATATAACCTCTACGGGCCACGGGGGCAGTATTGAGAATTTTGAAAGAAATATGTGCCCATTTTTAACTGCCTCCTACACCAACTCAAAAGCTAGGATATGCATATTATTAACACATTCGGATAGAAAACACTCTGAATTTTCTAAAACAGTTTGAATGGTGTCTGTAAGTATAACAAAACTCATATTGCAGGCAAAAACCTGTGAAAAATAGATAAAAAAAAAAGAGAATTTTGTGACTGTACTATTTAGTGTCATTGTTTTAAAGATACCACAGTGAGAAAGGATTCAGTTCGCAACTCCTACTGCTTCCACTAGATGTCAACGATCTTTAGAAAGTTGTTGGAAGCATCTGTCATGAATACAGACCGAATTAGAAAGCTTACAAGTTGACACGTCATCACTTCATTTTTTGCGCCTGCGCATGAATCTGAGAAGAGTGCCTTTGTCATTATCGTTTATTCTAGACACTTGATAGGTTGTGTGAAAATATTACTGATGTTTACTGATGTTTCACGTTAAAAATGGAACAAAAGATTAGTGCTAAACAACGTTTGACATGTTTAAACAAACGTAAATAGATTATTTACTAGGTTTTCTTTAGCTTTTCGACGTGACTTTACACTGCCCACCTCATTTTGTGGGAGCCTACTGAACGCTAACTATTTGGACATAAATTATGAACTTTGTCAAAAGAAACCACATTTGTTCTGGACCTGGGATCTCTGGCAGCGCCTTCTGATGGAGATAATCAAAGGTAAGGGGATATTTAGAATGTTATTATCGATATTAGATGATGCTAATGCTAACGGTATAGCTTAGCTTAGCTTAGCATATAGCTTATTGTTGTTAGCATAGTACCCAGTTTATGCAAAATGTGATTTCCCAGTAAAGTTATTTTGAGATCTGGCCATTCGGTAGCAATTACGAGATGATAATATATTATTCTTTGAATGACAATATTATAATTTACCAATGTTTTCGAATAGTAATTCCGTGATTTGTAATGCTGGATTCACTGGGTGCATTCGAGCCGAAAAAAATTCTGAATTTCACCGCGACTGTAAATGCTGTTTTTGGATATAAATATGAACTTGATGGAACTAAAAATGCATGTATTGTATAACATAATGTCCTATGAGTGTCATCTGATGCAGATTGTCAAAGGTAAGTGCATAATTCTAGCTAGTTTTCTGTCTGTTGATGCCCTTCTTTGAATTGGCTAAACATTACACGCAGCTATTGTCAATGTACTCTCCTCACATAACCTAACTTTATGCATTCTCCGTAATGCCTCTGAAAATCGGACAGCGTGGTTAGATTTAGGAGATATATCTTTCAAATGGAGGAAAATAGTTGATTATTTGATTTTTTGAAATGATTACTCTTGCAGTTTTGAATTCCCCGCCATGGTCACATGACAATGAATCCCAATACCGGGATAAGATCGGGATAAGATCCTCAACAGGTTAATCTCCTAACAAACAATTTCAATATCAAACATTTCAATTGCATAACAATTCCATGTGACTCTGATAACTAGAGGGTGTATACTTTCTCAGGTACAGTTTATGTCGTCCTGTCATCAATCATAATGTCCCAGATAACAACGAACCTGACATACATACTCATTACGTTATTAAGCATATTTCCATTTGCTTTTATTATGTAAATATGGTTCCTTTCCCCATTTGTTTGATGTTCCCAGACTCTCTATATTTAACAGGACAGCAGTCCTTCAGTAGGGTCAGTAAGAGAGGGGAAGGGAGAAAGGTATTTATGGGGGGGGTCATAAACCTTACCCACAGGCCAACGTCATGACAGTCCCCCCATGTTGGGTTCAATCTTGCGAATAAACTGCATGTTGTAAACCAACATAAAAATGAACGTGGGTTGTCCTGGTTGTGGATCATCGTTGTGGTCCCCATCTGGCGGTCAACCCGGGTAGGGTGTCTGCAAATGAAGAAGTCCGCTCCAAGGCTGGGCAGCAGATGTACAGTTGGTGGTTGCTATTGCAGTCCCCCCTCTGGTGGTCGACCCGGGTAGGGTCTCTGCAAATGAAGATGTCCGTTCCATGACTCAGCAGCGGATGTCCGGATTGGGATCGCCGTTCCGGACCCGTCGTCTGGTCGTCCAGACTGGAATATCTGGGCAGTAACTTAGGCAGAGGTTAACCTGTCTGGGCTAGGGGGCAGTATTGAGAATTTTGGAAAAATATGTTCCCATTTTTAACTGCCTCCTACACCAACTCAGAAGCTAGAATATGCATATTATTGTTCAGGTTTGGATAGAAAACACTCTGAATTTTCTAAAACTGTTTGAATGGTGTCTGTGAGTATAACAGAACTCCTATGGCAGGCAAAAACCTGACAAGGTTTCAAGCAGGAAGTACCCTGTCTGACAAGGAGTCGTGCGTCTTGCATCTTTTTATTGAAAAGTAAGGATCTTAGCTGTAACGTGACAATTCCCAGGGCTCCAATAGGCTCTCAGAGCCCGCGAAATAACTGAAGGTTTACGAGGGAGCCTCAGGTTGAAACATATTATCGCCTTTTGTAAGTGGATGCTCCGAGGACCTTTGAATGATGCGCGTGCATGAGTCGCTTCTGAGGAGAAATTTTATTCGGCTGTTTAGGCTCAATGCATACTCCCGGTCGGAATATTATCACTTCTCTACGACATAAATGGCATAAAAATTGGTTTTAAACAGCGGTTGACATGCTTCGAAGTACGGTAATGGAATATTTAGACATTTTTGACACGCCAATGCGCCATGCGCGAAACCGGGAAGAAGCATTCTAGAACTCACGAACAAAACGTCGCTGTTTGGATATAACGATGGATTATTTGGGACCAAACCAACATTTGTTATTGAAGTAGAAGTCCTGGCAGTGTATTCTGATGAAGAACAAGCAAGGTAAGAACATTTTTCTTATAGGAAATGTGATTTTGGTGGATGCTGACCTGGGTGGGTATCTAAATAGCTAGCCCTGTAATGCCGGGCTATGTACTTAGATTATTGCAAAATGTGCTTCATCCGAAAAGCTATTTTAAAATCGGACATATCGAGTGCATAGAGGAGTAATGTATCTATAATTCTTAAAATAATTGTTATGCTTTTTGTGAACGTTTATCGTGAGTAATTTAGCAAACTGTTAGTAAATTCAACGGAAGTTTGCCGGGGGTTATGTGTTTTCTGAACGTCACATGCTAATGCAAAAAGCTGTTTTTTGATATAAATATGAACTTGATTGAACAGACATGCATGTATTGTATAACACAATGTCCTAGGTGTGTCATCTGATGAAGATCATCAAAGGTTAGTGCTGCATTTAGCTGTGGTTTGGGTTTATGTGACATGATATGCTAGCTTGAAAAATGGCTGTCTGATTTTTTCTGGCTGGGCACTCTGCTGACATAATCTAATGTTTTGCTTTCGTTGTAAAGCCTTTTTGAAATCGGACAGTGGGGTTAGATTAACGAGATTCTTGTCTTTAAATAGCTGTAAAATAGTCATATGTTTGAGAAATTGAAGTAATAGTATTTCTAACGATTCAAAAATCGCGCCACTGGAATATCAGTAGCTGTTACGTAGGTGGGACGAAATCGTCCCACATACCCCAGACAGGTTAACAACGCACACACACTCATGAAATATATCATTACATTTCCTCCCAAATGAGCGGCGTTGTGGCACTAACTGATGGTTGTATGGGGGAGTTGTTTATGGCTCTATCACTTTCTATGTGCCAAAGAAAATGAAACAAAATTAATGAAAGCATAAACAAAACAAAATAGTTATGCCACCTTAATCATCTAATTGGACTGTATTCTATCTACGTCCATGGTCTTGGCAAAATGACCCTATCATGGCATTGTCTAATGTCATATCTAGGGCTTTCCTAATTTGCGGGGTGGCGCTTAGGGTACTATCCTAAGTTGACAACTATATGATAAGTCTACAGCTGTAAGGCACTAGTTTTGGGCAGTCTACAGGATGACCTATGGACTTCTGGTTAGAAAACTGGTGAGTGCTGTAGAGTCAAAGGCCTAGAAGTAAATGTTCAACTTTACTAAGGCTGGTATTTTGCTTGGACCCTTAAGTGATCCTAGCATAAATCCTAATTGGATGTTCCGTTGTGCATGTGCGTTTATGCTTACACAATCGCGCATGTCAAGGGAAGAAAACCAAGTATCCTGGCAGATTACAACTTGTTCAGAATGAGTCTGACGTAGTCAGGTAATTTTCAGGTCAATGCCTGGAGGTCAGTCAGAATTGGTGTCAAGGGAGTCTGTAGTAGTTTTCTACAAGTCACTGTGTCTTCCACTATTGTAGTGGCGGTAGGTATGAAGTCTATTTCATAGCTATGTTATCCACGGAGGAGCTAACCTCACGACGGAAGTACTCTAAGTATTAGACCAGTCGTACGTGGTGTGATCATGGTTCATGACTTCTAATAACTTTTCTCCTGAACGGAGGGTTCTATTTATTAGTGGCATGTGTTAACCATTGGAAGAGTGCAATGGAGATTCCCTTCCCCGTGTTGCACTCTGAGTGACTCCTATGTCGCTATTATCAATAGCAATTTAACTTGTGAGGTTACTAATCCTCTTACTGAGTGTTGCTGGACTGACTGTGGTATTGGTACTGGTATTCAAGGGGTCCAGTTGTCCTACCGATTTATTCTGAAATATTATCTACCGGAACACATGATTGGAGCATATTACTAGTTGTATTGTAGTTGAACCTACACATGGCAAGGAATGATTATTGTTGCCATTTGTTTTGGAGGTGGACAAGTCCATTGGACTTCCTTTACGACCAGTGTGGTACACCTAAGTACTATCTTAAATGTGTTCTAAGATAATCCCCGTCTAGGGGCCTGTCTGCTCCTCACTGTTCTCATAGGGGAGTTTACAACTAGATTTGATTTATGCTCTGGCGGCCTCGTACGGTGTTGTCCGTAGTCTCGACCCCCCCACCGGCCTCGATGAGGCTCATCATGGGTCTGGGCTACTATTCCCCCCCTTTGTGTCTTGGGACCCCCCCACCAGCGGGTGGTGTTGGTGTTAGGCACAAACGAAAAGGTCAGACCCTATGTACGAGTTGTCAGTGGCCGCGTTATTATGAGAATGGCTGTAACCTTTCAACCAAATCTCCTGGTGTTTGTGCTTCAACACCCTCAGTGGCTGTCGAGGTCTGTCAGTCACCACCGCGTCCGCGTGTGGCAACCTCTTCAGTACCTGCAAACTGAGACGAGGATATCGGTCTGTGATATCGCAAAGTGTTTCACCAGTGGGAGTCATCGGGTCAGTTGCTGGACTGACGCCATTAGTGTCATTGTAAGGGGTGACAGTCCCCAACAAAGCAGAAGGTGTATCATCGGAAGCAGAGTGTACTCTGCGCATCAATGTTTTTCTTGCTGAGACGGCCGCAGTGCTTGCGTAAGTGTCCGAAGAGCAAGAGAAGTTCATCTCAACTACCGTATTGCACGACTGCAAGGAGGAGGGAAGTTGCTCATTCACAGAGACAGCTGGGTCGAAATCATGAAAAGAATGGTCAATCAGATTGGCTGATGGAATGTGTCAAGATATCGTAATATCTCCTTGGATCGGATTCTGCACCAAGAGGTTTCTAAACGTCTTTTTCCCAAGGGGTGCTTTCGACAGATACCCCTCGTGAATGACTGCGTTGCAGCTAGCGTTAGGGGAAGACAGTGTGGTCGGTGGAGAAGGCACTGTTGCCTGTGACCATACCTGGTTGGTTTTCCAATCCATCAATGGGAGTAATCGATCCATCAAGTCTCCTCCAAGTAGCAGGGGTACTGTTTCGAGGCTGGTAACATACACAGGATGAACGAGCGATATGTCCTGGAAGTGTAGTTTCAGCATGACTCTCAATGTGAGAGGCGAGGTAGTCTGAGTGACCCCTCGAAGTGTAGTGTCGCATCGTTCCACTTTTAACCAACGTTTAGTTGGCTTCAAAGCCCTTTTGAGATCATCAAACAATGTTTGAGAGATGAGTGATATTGTTGCACCCGAATCAATTAGCGCATGACAAGCTAAGCAGTCCTCCAGGACTGTTTCCAGGTATGGCCGTTTAGATTCGTGGTTAGTGGACATATTCCCCACAAAGTGGAGTGGTCGTTCGCAACGACGTGATGTGCCATGTCTGTTCCAGATGGAAGCAGATTGACTTTTCCGATTTTGAGTGGGCTTGGCTTTAACGAAGCGTTTGACCTTTATCTTCGCAACTTTTGTATCGGAGTCTATAGACAGAGCCCGGGGGCTTGTTTCTTGATCAAGCCGGCCCTGGATAGGGTCTTGAATGAGAGCGGGAGAAATTTGAACTTTAACGTCCATGCTATGGGTGTTAATTCCTGCGGACCTGGTGTCCGGTAATTCCCCGTATAGTCCTTGTGACTTATCTTTTACCCTTTTCTCAAATTGTTCTCGCATAACTTCTTGGGGCTATGTGGGACGTTAGCGTGCCACCCGTGGCGCACCCTATCAACAGCAGGTGCATTTCAAGAGCGGCAAATTTGAAACCAAATAAATGTCAAAATTCAAATTTCTCAAACATACAACTAACTTACACCCTTTGAAAGATAAACATCTCCTTAATCTAACCACGTTGTCCGATTTCAAAAAGGTTTTACGGGGAAAGCATAAAGTTAGGTTATGTTAGGAGAGTACATTGACAATAGCTGTGTGTAATGTATTGTCGATTCAAAGACAGGCGTCACCAAAACCATAAAATCAGCTAAAATTATGCACTAACCTTTTACAATCTCCATCAGATGACACTCCTAGGACATTATGTTAGACAATGCATGCATTTTTAGTTCTATCAAGTTCATATTTATATCTAAAAACAGCGTTTTACTATGGCGTTGATGTTCAGGAAATCGTTTCCCTCCAATACCGGCAGTCAAGTCATGACAACAAAATAATGAATTAATATTAGAAAACATTGGTAAAATATTATATTGTCATTCAAAGAATTATAGATTTACATCTCTTGAACGCAATGGACTTGCCAGATTTAAAATTAACCTTACTGGGAAATCACACTTTGCAATAATCTGAGCACTGCGCCAGAAAAATACGCATTGCGATACAGACTAACCGCCATGTTGGAGAGATCTAAAATCGAAAATACTATGTAAATAATCCATTACCTTTGATTCTCTTCATCAGATGTCACTTCCAAAGAATCCCAGGTCCATAACGAATGTAGTTTTGTTCAAAAAAGCTCATCATTTATGTCCAAAAACCTCCGTGTTGTAGCACATGATCTAAGCCAGCCGGACTTCACTTCACTTCAAGAACGGAAAAAATATATTTTCGTTCGTTCAAACATGTCAAACGTTGTATCGCATAAATCATTATGGCCTTTTTTAACCAGAACATGAATAAAATTCAAGGCGGACCATTGGGTTCTCTTTTAAAACGTTTCGGAATGAGAGTACCCAACATGAACTCGCACGCCAGGTGTCTAATGGGCCATCACCGTTCCAAGGCTCTTCTTCGGTCAGATCTCACTGTAGAAGACTCAAAACACTTTGTAAAGGCTGGGGACATCTTGTGGAAGCAATAGGAAGTGCCAAAACATTCCTCAGCCCCTTTGTTTTTCAATGGTATAGGCTTAAAGTCAATTCAACACATCAGGTATCCACTTCCTGTCAGAATCTGTCTCAGGGTTTTGCCTGCCAATTGAGTTCTGTTATACTCACAGACACCATTCAAACAGTTTTTGAAACTTTAGGGTGTTTTCTATCCATATATAATAAGTATATGCATATTGTAGTTACTGGGTAGGATTAGTAACCAGATTAAATCGGGTACATTATTTTATCCAGCCGTGAAAATACTGCCCCCTATACCCTAACAGGTTAAGTTCTTCCCATAGTGGGACTTCTGGAGAACATTGGTCTACGTTTTGATCGTCCTTCAACCCTTTGTTACCCTTGTGCTCTGACACTTTTTGTGGGTTGGGTGCAGGAACGTAGCGAACGGGTCGATTATAGCGGTAGTCATGTTGATGGCTACGTACTTTACAGTTATTTCGACCGCAGAGGTTATTGGAACCATGGTTTCGTGGTAGAAACTGTTGTTGTGCGTCATCTCTCGACGCTCCAATACCTGATAATGCACCCTCTAACTGGAGTGAGTGCTCCTGGTCAAACTTCAAAACCGAGTGGTCAGGGCTCTTAGTGTTGCGAGCTTTTGATGCCTCAAAAGCTGTACTTGCAAGCTCTCTGAGTTGTAAGATAGGCAAGCCAACGTGGGCTGCAGGGCCCAAGTAGGTAATGAAGGTGGGATACATGTTCGACAGAAACATTTGTTTGAATGGTAACAGCTCTTCCATTCCTGTTTCCGTGAGTAGGCCAAAGTAAGCTAAACGAAGCCTATGATAGAAAGCTTGTGGGTGTTCGTTCCGAGCTTGTTTGACCGTGTTAGCCAGTGAGCTATCGTGTTTGCGAGTCGCAGAACCACTGAATTCTAATTTCAAAGCTGTGGCAAGTTTAGCGTAGTCATTTAGCACTTGTTGCTGTTGTAGGCGAATGAACCTCGTCACGTGTCTATTCGACGTTCGCTTCAACAGGTAAACCCTGTCAGAACCCGTAGCGTTCGGGTAGCCACCCAACGCATCCTCCATGTCAGCTAGGAACGTCTCAGTATCGTTTGGCTGACCTGGAACGGGGTCAAAGGTGGGGAAATTCTTGACGAGTTTGTCAAGGTATTCCGCGCCAAGCGGGTGGAGAGGATTGGCTTCATCCTGTGGAGAAATTGGGGCCGACAGGCCAAGAGGAGAAGCCAAGCTTTGGCTTTGTTGGCCAAGAGGCTCCATATTACTCAGTGCCGAATGGCCAAGAGGAGAAGACTGAGGGACACATGATAGAGGCAATGTCTGAAACCTATCGTCTTCACTCCTTTGAGTACTGGACTCCGGTTGCTTGGATGGATAGTCATGCTGTAGAGCGTGACCATTCTGGACTTCCTCCAGATGGTACCTAAAGGTGGTCTTCTGCTGCATTGCAGAGTCCACTTGAGCGCTTAGAGTACCAATTTTGGACACGTGAGTGTCGCACCTGCTCCTTTCGGTCTCAAACTTATCTGTCATGGTTTGCAGATAGAGGTCTCGAGTACGGAGCGAAAGATTCAGTGATGAGATTTCCTCTGCTTGCTTAGAAATCAATATGTCCATCCTCATCACCTGAGTTCTCTCATCATTCATTTGGTCAGCGACTTCAATAAGTTCTGCTGATTTATCATCCAACTTTGTCATTGTGTTCATTAACTGATCGTCTTTGGTCTGCAGCGCTTTGAGGAGCACCGTGTTATTTTGAGTAACATTCAACAAAACAGCATGCATGTTGTCAAGTTGAGCGCTCCTGTTTGTAGATAACTCTTCAGATTTATCTAGTTTGGCGTGGACATCATCGTATTTAGTTTTGGCTAAATCGAGTTGTTCCTGTAGCATATGATTTTGTTGAAGAGCTTGTGCTCGTTCATCGTCATAAGTATTTGCAATTACTTTTAATTGTTCCGATTTCAAACGCAGTTCCTTGACTAGCAGAATGTTTTCATTTCCTGCTTTTGTCAATAGTTGCTCAGTTCTCTCCACCTGTGCCCTCATGTTAGCCATGTCTTGCACGTGCTTCAGCTGTGCACTGTGGTATTGGATCGATGCCAACCTTTGATGGCGATACATAAGTGCTAAAGTGGAGAGAACCGTCACAAAGCCTGTGTTTGATGGTTGATTTTGGAGAGCGTTCGCAATTTCGGCTGTTTTCGCTAATGTCATAATTAGGGTTGGTATCCCTGCTGAGTTCAGAGATCGATCCTTTTATGGGTTGAGGTTCACTAATTAGCGGAGGAGTGGTGACCACCTCCTTTGGTAGCTTGCACATTATTAGAAAAATTTAAAGGAAAAATGTTCCTATTTTTTTTCAATGTTTGGGTTTGGAATTCATTGGAAGCTGCAAAGACAAGTTTAATCTATTTATAGATGTTGACGAAACATCAGTACTGTACCAGTAATGTGGAAGTTGGATGTGAATGAATTTGCAAAAGCAAATTGAATGAATTAATCAATGCCAATGATTAATCCTACCTGGGTAGGCTATCTGGGTATTAAACTTGAATTAACCTTAGAGGTTGCTTCATCCAGGTTAATATGAGAAGTTTTAAAAGTGTCTCATTTGATTGGAAGAACATTAAGGTATGTTCAACAATTTAACTTATTAAATTGAATGAGATGATAATCCATACAATCTCCATTGATTGGATATCATAAGTGTAAACAGTAGTTCAAATGTTGGGAACACCCCCACTATGGTACACTTCTTCCTTGGGCTGAAGCCACATGGGATTCCCGCTGGGGCGGGACTTCTGTCAGTACTGGATTACTGAATGGGTTTTGCAAAAACCAAATTTTACTGATTGATCAATTTTAATGATAAATCAAACCTGTATAGGGTATTTGGGATTTAAACTTTAATTAACCTGAGGGGTTTATTCATCTAGGTTAATGTGGAAAAAAGATTACAATGTCTCATTTAGAAAACTCATCAATTTGGATATTTTTATTTTTTTTAAAGATCCACTTGAGAATGTAAATCTGGCAATTTCACTTATTAGTTCAATTGAATAAGACATCGATATCCGTCTGGATATCATGAGTAACGACTTGAGTGTCACCTGACTAATTATTTGAAGTAAAGTACTGGTGACTCTTCAGAGGTGAGTCTGCTGGCACACGTTGAAATCCAACTCAAGTCGGATGAATTACAATGTGGCACAAACAAAATGGCTGTTTTCCCTTTTGTTAGCTTAGCATCTCGAGCAAGCTAATGCTACTTTATGCCTGAAAAATGCTCAACATAGGATTCCCTTGGCAAGGGAAAGGTTTTACTTATAACGTATTATGTTCAAACCCTTTTCGGCGATATTTGACGATGTTTTAACCGGAACTGGCGGTAAACAACAAAATGCACCGTGGTCTACTCGCATCGAAATGCGAGAGACAGACAGGAGATACTTATAGCTGGTCAAGCTAATCTCTCCTAAATTTAAATCGGCTGGGTCTTTGTCCTCGCTCGAGAAATTAATAATGACCTAGCCAACACGCGTCTGAAACGCGCGAGGCAGAAATAGCCCAGCGTTTGGCCAAACGCGCTATTTCTCAGATAGCTTTATCAGCCCTCATACAGAACTGTATAGGGTATGCTACCCACTGACTACCTCAGAGCACAACACGGAGGCGATTCTCCAGAGCACACACGCACCAATAATTCCGGTCTACAATTCCCATAATGTATATAATCAACTTGGTATATTATGTAATCTGCTTTTCAATTTTATATAGGCTGAATCAAAATGAAAGTTTCATCCTACTTTAGATTCCTCACACGGGGCACCATATGTCGTGTCTTTGGCTATGCCGGATTAAGTGATATGACATGCTAACTTATAAAATGATTTCTCTGTAATTAATATTACCTGATTAAGCTAATCATGTAAATGTAATTAACTAGAAAGTCGGGGCACCACGGAAGAACGTTTATAGAGCTGTTATCTTCCGAATAAACTCTTAAAATACTTAGTAATATTTTACATCGATAGCAGTCAATATTAACCCTTAACTTATTTTCAGTCTCATAATGAAAGTTGTAAATTCTTGGTTATCTTCACGAACCCTGGCTAACAAGTTGAATCAGCAATACAAAATTGGGTTTAATTATTTATTTACTAAATACCTAACTAATCACACAGAATTACAAATACACAGAATACAATGATGTCATACAGAATTCACCCCTGGTGAACGGAACCTGGTTACACAAAGGAAAGGGGGTTGGGCTTGAATGAAAGAGCGGGAAGATTTAGGAACACAGAAACAGCAGCTATGCTATCGTAAATACATTATCTTATGCATTCTAAATTACCGCCCATTTGGAAAAGGAAAATGCAATAAATATTTACTCTGAGCTGCGCTTCGGTAGATTGGTCGTAGATGCTGGCCGGGTTGGCCAACAGATCTTCCTGTAGTGGAAGAATGTCAATGGTGGTAAATTGGATACGTGGTGGTATCTTTGTCTGGTTGTTAGACTGGATCCGTCGTCCGTCCTTTCCTAGCCCACGTTAGCAGCGGCTAACTCAACGGCTAGGAAGTATCACTTCTGTAGTGAATAAGCTCAAAGTTCATACCAGTTCATACCATAGCTCACGCCGAGGTTGGCTTAGTTCTCATGTGTGTCCTTCTAACGTAGAGGCTGCAGACCTCCCGTACTGGAACTGGTGAATGTCTTTTCGTCAAAGGCTTATATAGTGGAGAGGGGGGAAGGAGGTGTTTCATCGTTTATAACCCCTGTCTCTTCACAGGGTTGGACCACTAATCGAGCAGGGCACTTTCCTTATGAAAACCCAATTCTCTTATTTGGAAGCTAAAATTGCATTTAATCTCCTAACAAACAATTTCAATATCAAACATTTCAATTGCATAACAATTCCATGTGACTCTGATAACTAGAGGGTGTATACTTTCTCAGGTACAGTTTATGTCGTCCTGTCATCAATCATAATGTCCCAGGTAACAACGAACCTGACATACATACTCATTACGTTATCAAGCATATTTCCAACTGGTTTTATTATGTAAATATGGTTCCTTTCCCCATTTGTTTGATGTTCCCAGACTCTCTATATTTAACAGGACAGCAGTCCTTCAGTAGGGTCAGTAAGAGAGGGGAAGGGAGAAAGGTATTTATGGGGGGTCATAAACCTTACCCACAGGCCAACGTCATGACAGTGTCTTTACATTAAATTGTCATGAACAATTTTGGCCCCACTTTATTTGAAGTGCATCTTATGAAGGCTTCATAAGCACTGCATAGATGCTTCACAAATCATCTATAACCGTATATCATGATCTATAAATATTCATAATGTTGCATAACTGTGACATAACCATCAATAGATGATTTGTGACCAATTTATTTAGTGCTTATGAAGCCTATTTGAATGCTTTATGAAGCCTTCATAAGTACTTAAAATAAAGCCTGACGAAATATGTTTACCCTCCTGTCCTGTTAAGTCTTGTTTGAGGAAACATTGAATTTGTCTTTATTGCTTTTATCCCATAGAAATGCATTGAATAACAGATTCATACATAGAAAAACAGTGAATTAAAGATTAATAACCTTTTCAATAAGGACTCAGTGCTGTACTGTATCTGCCATGACTTTCACAGAGAACAAATTGATTCCAATGACTGAGCAGCAACAAGCATGGGAGAGAGAGTTTCAAAAACCCGACCCTAGGCAACACAGTGACTAGGGTCTGGTTTCAATTATGAACTCTTTTGGCATAGAGGACCTACGTCACTGCCTATGTGACTACTTTATCCGCCCAAATAGAATACAAAACAGTAGCTAGCAAGATGGAGATCATAGAGATTATTTTGAATGAGTGCATTTTACAAGTGCTAGTTTGGATCAACTAACTTAACTAAAACCACTGCAAAGGCTTTGCTTGCAAACTTTGATTTTGAATTGCGACATTCTGGTATGTCTCCCTCGTCATTAGTCTCCAGAAAGTTTTTTTCCCTTATCGATGTAGGCAGTGACATAGTTCCTCTATGCCAAAAGAGTCCATCATTGAAACCAGACTCGTGCCACCTTTGGTCAGGTTTTTGAGACCAGGGGAGAGAGGGTAGAGAGGCCAAAGGGGGAGGGAAAGAGACAGTGAAAGAAGGAAGGAGAGGGAGATGGAGTGATCAGTTGTTCGTGGGGATAGAGCTTGGAGGTTGAGAGAAAGGTACACTCTTAGAAAAAAAGTGTTCCAAAAGGGTTCTGTGGTTGTCCCCATAGGAGAACCCTTTTTGGTTCCAGGTAGAACCCTTTTTAGTTTCAGGTAGAACTCTTGGAAAGGGTTCTACATGGAACCAAATAGGGTTCTTCAAATGGTTCTACTATGGGGACAGCCGAATAAACCTTTTTGGTTCTAGACATCACCCTTTCTTCTAAGAGTGTAGGAGGGAGAGAGAGGGGAAGGGCGACAGCAATGGTCTGCTCGGTCTATTTGGGTCGAGGCCATGCACTTTAATTCATTCTCTCCATATTTTTGGCTTTTACAGTAAATTGTCAATTCCTCCCAATAACATTGAGGAAAATGCCAGACATCAAAAGAAAAACATTTACTCTGACTGAAGTGTGTGTGTGTGTGTGTGTGTGCAGGGCCGGCTCTAGCCTTTTGGGGGCCCTTTTAGCTGACATGGCTAATTTGAGTGTCTGTCAGTGACATAAGTAAAAAATTGCTGATGCACAACCAAATTTCGTATGTGCACCTTGTGTATTCTACTATTCTAACTCTCAACAGTTTTGCATGGAGCCGCCCTGTGTTTGTGTGTTAATGTGTGTGTGTGCCTGTTAATGTGTGCATGTGTATGTGTGTGTTTAAAACTGCACAAACTGCTGTGTTGGCAAAATTATTAGGTGGTGTGAGGATTCCTGACACAGCCACACAGGCAAAGCGCTAACTCAGAATGAGACGCTAATCTGCTAACGGTGCGGGGGGAAAAAAAACATGCAACGTCTGACAAAATACAGCCAGCTACTCACTCTTATACCGCTTAGGAGAAACGCTCATTATTTTGGATGTAGGGGTGTGTATTATAAGTGTGTCTGGTATCTGCATTTATTTGTGTACATGCATTAGTAATGGTTCATGATACATAGTGTATCATCTGTACATGCATTGCTACACACACACACACACAAACTGGACCCACTCAAATTTGCTTACCGCTCCAACAGATCCACTGAAGATGCCATTTTCATCGATATTCACATGGCCGAGGCACATCTGGACAAGAGGAACACCTGTGTGAGAATGCTGTTCATTGACTACAGTTCAGCATTCAACACTATTGTTCCCTCCAAGCTCGACACGAAGTTCAGAGCCGTAGGTCTGGATACCACCCTCTTCAACTGGATCCTGGACTTCCTGACAGGCAGATCAGGCTGCGAAGATTGGCAACAACACCTCTTCCAAGCTGACTCTTAACACAGAGGCCCCCCAGGGGTGTGTCCTCAGCTGTACTCCCTGTTAACCCACGACTGCGTGACTTTGAATGACACCAACTCCGTCAAGTTTGCTGACGACACCATGGTTGTAACCATTAACAGCGAGTCAGCCTACAGGGAGGAGGTAAGTGAACTGGCATTGTGGTACCAGGACAGCAACCTCTCCCTCAACTTCAACAAAACAAAAAAGAGTTGATTGTTGACTTCAGGAAGCAGAGGAGGGAACATGCCCTGATCCACATCAACAGGACTGCAGTAGAGAGAGACAGCAGTTTTAAGTACCTCTGCGTCCACATCATTGAGGACTTGTCATGGACCAAAAACACTACCACTCTTGTCACAACAAGCTCTGTCTCATGTCAGAATTAGACGTTCATCCATGTTTCTCAAACGTCAAATTTCAAACTTGTTCCAAACATATTTTGAAGTGTTTTACGTTAAGTTTAGGCATTAACCACATTTTTAAGGTTATGGTTAAGTTTAGGCATTACCTATGAAATCTTAAGGGTAGGCATTAACACTGAATGGTTAAGGTTAGGGTTAAAACAAAAATCTCAAAAACAACTTTCTACCACTGGATTTAAACACGCAACCTTTTGCACCAGAGACAGATGCTTATGTCCATCCGCCATCCCTGTCCACAATGCCATAGAAAAACCAAAACCTAATTGAAGGTATCAGCGCTCACTGTTGCCCCTAGTGGCCGGTTTCCACATCATCTCTTGACATCCTCTGACATGGATGGAAGTCGAATACTGACTTGTATCACCGGTGACCTAGCTGCTTGTCAAGAGGGTGCAATAGCGCCTCTATTTCCTAAGGCGGCTGAAGAAATGTGGCATGCCACTCCGGGTCCTCTCCAAATACTACCGCTGCACCAATGAGAGCGTCAAGTCTGGTTGCATCACGGACTGGTACGGGAATTCCTCCATCCACAACCTCAAGGCGCAGGAGATCGAACTTGGTATAAACGGAGTAGTTTAATAAGTGCTCAAAAGTCCGAAAACCAAAATATACAAAATAATACCAATGGGTATGAAACCCGTCGCACACCAGAACATATCTTGCACATTGCTTACAAAACAAACAAATCACCAGCAAGGACAATGAGGGGGAACAGAGGGTTAAATACACATGTAATGAATGGGATTGGAACCAGGTGTGATACAAGACAAGACAAAAGGAAAATGAAAAGAGGATCAGCGATGGCTAGAAGGTTGGTGACTTCGACCGCCGAACGCCGCCCGAACAAGGAGAGCGACCAACTTCGGCTGAAGTCGTGACACCCTGGTTTGAATCCAGGCTGTTTCACAACCGGCTGTGATTGAGAGTCCCATATGGCAGTGCACAATTGGCACAGCGTTGTCCGAGTTTGGCCGGTGTAGGCCATCATTGTAAGTAATAATTTGTTGTTAACCTGTTAGGGCTAGGAGCAGTATTTACACGGCCGGATAAAAAACGTACCCGATTTAATCTGGTTACTACTCCTGCCCAGTAACTAGAATATGCATATAATTATTGGCTTTGGATAGAAAACACCCTAAAGTTTCTAAAACTGTTTGAATGGTGTCTGTGAGTATAACAGAACTCATATGGCAGGCAAAAACCTGAGAAGATTTCATGCAGGAAGTGGCCTGTCTGACAAGGTGTTGTTCTTCTTGCCTCTGTTTATTGAAGACTTAGGATCTTTGCTGTAACGTGACACTTCCTACGGCTCCCATAGGCTCTCAGAGCCCGGGAAAAGGCTGAACGATATCGAGGCAGCCTCTGGCTGAAACACATTATCGCTTTTGACAAGTGGCCGATCAGAGTACAATGGGCTTAGGCGCGTGCCCGAGTAGACCCCATGCTTTATTTTCTTTCGTCTGTTTACCTTAATGCAGATTCCCGGTCGGAATATTATCGCTTTTTTACGAGAAAAATTGTATAAAAATTGATTTTAAACAGCGGTTGACATGCTTCGAAGTACGGTAATGGAATATTTAGAATTTTTTTGTCACGAAATGCACCGTGCGCGTGACCCTTATTTACACTTCGGATAGTGTCTTGAACGCACGAACAAAACGCCGCTGTTTGGACATAACTATGGATTATTTTGAACCAAACCAACATTTGCTTTGAAGTAGAAGTCCTGGGAGTGCATTCTGACGAAGAACACCAAATGCAATCAAACTTTTCTAATAGTAAATCGGAGTTTGGTGAAGGCTAAACTTGCTGGGTGTCTAAATAGCTAGCCCTGTGATGCCGGGCTATCTACTTAGAATATTGGAAAATGTGCTTTCACCGAAAAGCTATTTTAAAATCGGACATATCGAGTGCATAGAGGAGTTCTGTATCTATAATTCTTAAAATAATTGTTATGCTTTTTTGAACGTTTATCGTGAGTAATTTAGTAAATTGTTAGTAAATTCGCCGGAAGTTTGCGGGGGTATGCTAGTTCTGAACGTCACATGCTAATGTAAAAGCTGGTTTTTGATATAAATATGAACTTGATTGAACAATACATGCATGTATTGTATAACATAATGTCCTAGGGTTGTCATCTGATGAAGATCATCAAAGGTTAGTGCTGCATTTAGCTGTCTTCTGGGTTTATGTGACATTATATGCATGCTTGAAAAATGGGTGTCTGATTATTTCTGGCTGGGTACTCTGCTGACATAATCTAATGTTTTGCTTTCGTTGTAAAGCCTTTTTGAAATCGGACAGTGTGGTTAGATTAACAAGAGTCTTGTCTTTAAAATGCTGTAAAATAGTCATATGTTTGAGAAATTGAAGGAATAGCATTTCTAAGGTATTTGAATAACGCGCCACAGGATTCCACTGGCTGTTACGTAGGTGGGACGATTTGGTGCCACCTACCCTAGAGAGGTTAACCTCTCTGGCGCATGTGGGACGAACTCATCCCACCTACGTAACAGCCACTGAAATCCAGTGGCGCGATTTTTGAATCGTTAGAAATACTATTACTTCAATTTCTCAAACATATGACTATTTTACAGCTATTTAAAGACAAGAATCTCGTTAATCTAACCCCACTGTCCGATTTCAAAAAGGCTTTACAACGAAAGCAAAACATTAGATTATGTCAGCAGAGTGCCCAGCCAGAAAAAATCAGACACCCATTTTTCAAGCTAGCATATCATGTCACATAAACCCAAACCACAGCTAAATGCAGCACTAACCTTTTATGATCTTCATCAGATGACACACCTAGGACATTGTGTTATACAATACATGCATGTCTGTTCAATCAAGTTCATATTTATATCAAAAACCAGCTTTTTACATTAGCATGTGACGTTCAGAAAAAGCATAACCCCCGCAAACTTCCGGGGAATTTACTAACAGTTTGCTAAATTACTCACGATAAACGTTCACAAAAAGCATAACAATTATTTTAAGAATTATAGATACATTACTCCTCTATGCACTCGATATGTCCGATTTTAAAATAGCTTTTCGGATGAAGCACATTTTGCAAAAATCTAAGTACATAGCCCGGCATCACAGGGCTAGCTATTTAGATACCCACCCAGGTCAGCCTCCACCAAAATCACATTTCCTATAAGAAAAATGTTCTTACCTTGCTTGTTCTTCGTCAGAATACACTGCCAGGACTTCTACTTCAATAACAAATGTAGGTTTGGTCCCAAATAATCCATCGTTATATCCAAACAGCGACGTTTTGTTTGTGAGTTCTAGACACTATCAGAATGCTTCTTCACGGTGTCGCGCATGGCGCATTGGCGTGACAAAAATGTCTAAATATTCCATTACCGTACTTCGAAGCATGTCAACCGCTGTTTAAAACAAATTTTTATGCCATTTATCTCGTAGATAAGTGATAATATTCCGACCGGGAGTATGCATTGAGCCTAAACAGCCGAATAAAATTTCTCCTCAGGAGCGAATCGTGCACGCGCCTCATTCAAAGGTCCTCTGAGCAGCCACTTACAAAAGGTGATAATGTGTTTCAGCCTGAGGCTCCCTCGTAAACCTTCAGGTTTTTCGCGGGTTCTGAGAGCCTATTGGAGCCCTGGGAATTGTCACGTTACAGCTAAGATCCTTACTTTTCAATAAAAAGATGCAAGACGCACGACTCCTTGTCAGACAGGGTACTTCCTGCTTGAAACCTTGTCAGGTTTTTGCCTGCCATAGGAGTTCTGTTATACTCACAGACACCATTCAAACAGTTTTAGAAAATTCAGAGTGTTTTCTATCCAAACCTGAACAATAATATGCATATTCTAGCTTCTGAGTTGGTGTAGGAGGCAGTTAAAAATGGGAACATATTTTTTCCAAAATTCTCAATACTGCCCCCTTTCCCCAAAAGGTTAAATGACTTGCCTAGTTAAATAAATAAAACATATTTATTTGTTCTATTCAACATAGCTCTGTTCTGCCCTGCCTTGCCCCCTTGTGGAGCTCAAAAGTTAGTTTCTTACTGTTATAACTCAAATTTGTGATTTTGTCAATGCAGTGTACTATTTTTATAGCAGTGTTTATTATGTTACTTCTTTGTAATATTGTTTTATTGCTATATCCTTTTATTGTATTCTAATAAATAATTCCTCTTTATTCTGTACTTTCAGAAACCACAAACAGTATTTGCCAATATCATAACAGGAACTGGAGCTGGACATTTTTCAGGCTGAAGATTGAGGCCAGCTTTTGTATGCTAGCGTACACTCAACAGTTTTACCGGATGAAAACACAGCAAGGAAACACATAGGCCAATATGTAATAGTCGTCAATTTTATTGCAGTATTGGTGGTTAGTTCATCAACAACTTGTTTTACTAGAGGAAAAAAATGAATATGCATAACACATATTTAGTATTCATGCAGTGACTGAACAACTGCATTTCCACCCCCCCACCTCTAAAGGCATAGTATCATGGCAGGTCACATGTCAAGTCACCTGTCAGGTCAGTCAGTCACTTATTGCTGCAGATGTGCTCAATAGTGCTTGAGCATATGATACTCCTCAAAGCATGGTGAAATACATAGGTGTATCACAAGCTAAACAGGTATTTTGTCAACTTCCTCTGCTTACTTCTCCTGGTACCAGACAGGCCGACTTTGCAGTGCCTCCGTGTGTGACTACCTTGAGCAGCAGTTTGAGGGACTTTGCAGGGAAAATGCTGTGCAGTGAGGCGTAGGGGATTGTCCGCAGCAGGACGACCCCCAGTGGATGGGTGCCGAGGGGTGTGGTGCTCCTCCAGCAGTTCTCTCATGAGGTTCTCTCTGTACTTTTGGTAGGTAATTACTTTACCTAAGGGAGTGGGGAGGATGCGGAAAGGGAGAGGATGATGAGGCAGTGGGTAGGTGGGTGAGATAGTCACTATAATTGCATAATGGATTTGTATGTGAACTGTACATTCAATTACAAAAATACCTTGTTCAGTAATCATCTCACCTGTTAGTTGGCGGTGAACTATGCTGCCGTTGAGGGCAGCAGTGTCGATCAGATGGAAAAATATCTTCTTATACCACTTTGTCGTTTTCTGAGTGCATTCTAGAAAGCTGTTTATCATGTCCGCCTTATCCACTGCCCCCATTTTCAGGTTATAGTCAAGCACACAGTCTTGTTTAATTTTTCTCTCTCCTGTCAGGTGGTCCACCTTCCCTGTGGCCGACCTTCCCTGTGGCCTACACGGTTGCTGTATGGACAGTGGAGAAGACATGGACGTCTCGTTTGTCATGCGACTTTACTGCCAGCTGTTGACCGTTCTCCTTGAACTCCACCTCCCCTCTCTGCATCTTCCTGCATCCAAATGCCGGCATCCCCTTCCTGTTCAGCCTGACTGTGCCACAGGCACATGTGCTGTTGGAGAGCAGATGGTGCAAGAGTGTGGGACTGCTGTACAAATAGTCCACGTACAAAGTTTGTCCCTTGCCGAGATGTGGAGCCAGCATGGTCATCACCACAGACCAGGACACCCCAAGCCCCTCATAATGTTTGATGTCAGTGGTGATGACCATGCTGGCTCCACATCTCGGCAAGGGACAAACTTTGTACGTGGACTAATGTCCTGGACAAATCCTGTCTTCACGTCGCACATGACAAAGAACTTGACCCCAAACCTGTGCCTTTTGGAGGGAATAGATTGATGGAACACCAGCCTACCTTTCCATAACATCAGGTACTCATCAATGCATAGGTCCTTGTATGGCACAAAGACCCGACCAAATGCTGATGTCAGGCTGGTAAGAAAATGTCTTATTTTGTATAACGGGTCACTTAGGATGGCAGTAGCATTGTTGACGAAATGCAGGCATCGCAGCAGAACTAGGAAGTGGTCTTGGGAAAAGAGGGTGGCAAAGGAGGGAGTTGCAAACATAGGACCTGTGCTCCAGTATTCTCTTAGAGAGTTCTTCTTAACTATCCCCATGAGGAGGACTGTCACCAGGAAGGTATACATTTCACTAATTGTGGTTGCCCCCCCACCCCTGGCTCCCTCTTTTCTTGTGGCTCCAAGGCATAGCGATTGGTCTCCTCTACTATGTTTCCCACCAGCTCCTCTGTCAGAAACAACTTGAAGCACTCTGCCTCAGTTGGAAATGGCAAGGGGCATTGCACTCCAGACTGGGACTCGTCAAAGCAAACAGCAGGGCCAGGAGGGGTGAAATGGTTGGCGGCCTTCCAGCTACCACAGAACTCCTGTACTTCATCTACTGTCGGTCTGCCTCCATCACCACCAGCATCTTCAACGGGACCTGGTACTTTGTTAGTGGACAGGGGAACCTCAGATTCAGGGTTCTCAATGGCTACAAGGTTGGGGGGCAGCTCCTCACTGTCACTGTCAGAATCTGATTCCTGACTTTCATACTCAGACTCAATGTCAGAATTTTTTAAAAACTCTCCAGAATTTCCACATTTGTGAGTTGTCTCCTTTTGAAAGACATTGCTAATGCTACAGCTTAGCTCACTTTTTTGAAGGTTGTACTGATTATGATGAGCTAAGCTAATTCCAGCTGTGTATCCATGTTTGTTGAAATACAATGCATTCTGGGTTTCACGTAATCGTCTGTTTGACCAAAGATGTTATCACAAAATGAGGTGAGTAAGGGTTCACTCATTTTTTGAGGACTTCCGGAAATGGTGGGATGTGAACGATGGTAGATGACACACCCCTTCATCATGCATACTATAAACAGACCAAACTCATCTTGTCTTCTCTTATTATCTTTGGTTTCTGTGAGGAAAAAAAGCATGGCTGCACACAAACTATTCGTTGGATTACTTTCGATTGCTAGAAAGTGTTTTACTCAGTTATTTCGATCAATGGTGAGCTCACCCGTGATGTGATTAATTATACATAGTAATTGCTATTAGCTAATTCATATTGTAGTTTATGTCAGCCGAGAGTTAGAAAATATGACCGCTTGTGTTGGTCAATCTTTCCTCAGTTAGCGCTACATTTTTCCGGTTTGGATGATTGTGTTACGCTATAGATACTTCTGTGAATATCTGAACATTGCATCCAAAAATAAACTGCTCACATTCTGGACATAACTTTGTAAGGACTGTGTTTTTGTAAATAGCTTCTGAAAAAAGTGTGGCCAGCTCAAATGCTGATTGTTGCGTCATTCGAAACTGGCCGTTCTAAATAAGCATTCTAAATAAGCGTTGTAATCACACGGGTCTGATTCTACAGTGGTCCCTGAAGCGTACAAAGATCACACCTGTGTCATAGTATGTGTGAAAGGGTTAAGATTTCCCTCTACTGGAACTAAGGGGCCTAGCCCAAACCATAAAAAACAGCCCCGGACCATTATTTCTACTCCACTAAGCTTTACAGTTGGCGCAATGCATTGGGGCAGGTAGCATTTCCCTAACATCCACCAAAACCAGATTCGTCCATCGGACTGCCAGATAGTTAAGTGTGATTCCTCGTTTCCACTGCTCCAGAGTCCAATGGAGGCCCACTTTACACCACTCCAGCCGATGCTTGGCATTGCGCTTGGTGATCTCAGGCTTGTGTGTGGCTGCTCGGCCATGGAAACCCATTTCATCAACCTCCCGATGAACAGTTCTTGTGCTGACATTGCTTCCAGAGTTTGGAACTCAGTAGTGCGTTTTGCCCATGTAGCTCAGTTGGTAGAGCATGGATCTGGCAACGCCAGAGTTGTGGGTTCGATTCCCAAGGGGTACCAGTATGAAAATGTATGCTCTCACTACTGAAAGTCTATCTGGATAAGAGCGTCTCCCAAATTATGTAAATGTGAAAATGTTGCATCCGAGGACAGACGATTTTACGCACTACCCACTTCAGCACTTGGCGGTCCCCTTCTTTGAGCTTGTGTGGCCTCCAACTTTGCGGCTGAGCAGTTGTTGCTCCTAGACTTTTCCACTTCACAATAACAGCACTTATAGTTGACCAGGGCAGAAATTTGATCAACTGACTTGTTGGAAAGGTGGCATTCTGTGAGGGTGCCACATTAAATGTCACTGAGCTCTTCAGCACGGGACATTCTACTGCCAATGTTTGTCAATGGATATTGCATGGCTGTGTGCTTGATTTATTACACCTGTCAGCACCGGGTGTGGCTGAAATAGTCGAATGCATTAATTTGAAGAATTTGTCCACATAACTAACACATTAGTAAACCTTCTACAATCATGCAGTACAGTGTACATTCAGCAGCAAGAATTTTAGCATTTACACAGTTACACTGGTGGGCCCTATCCCCTCTTATGGAATGGTTCCAGACCTTGGTCGAACGCCATGACCAAGCATTTAACACATTGCTGGAGCAATTCCGTGAGTTGTCTGTTAGGCAGCCTACCGCAACGGTGATCTCCCAGCCTACCCCAGTATCCCAAGAACCCCGCTTACCTCCTCCTCCGCGCTACGCTGGAGATTCCGGAACCTGCCAGGCTTTTCTCTCCCAGTGCTCACTAATTATCGAGCTGCAGCCTTCTTCGTTCCCCTTGGACCGCTCGAGGATATCATACATCATAACGCTGATATACGGGAGGGCACTCACCTGGGACATGGCGGTGGGGGAGCAACAATCTGCCATCTGCCTCAGTCTGGAGGAGTTCGTGAAGGTTCGGAAGGTGTTTGATTCTTCGTTGTCCGAGAGAGAAGCTACTCGCAAGCTGCTCCAGCTACGTCAAGACTCCTGTAGTGTGGCAAACTACGTGGTGGATTTCTGCACGTTCGCACCTAAAAGTGCATGGAACCCAGAAGCGGCGTTCAACATGTTCCTACACTGAGTATCGGAGGAAGTAAAGGATGAGCTTGCTGCCCGTGAACTACCGACGGATCTCGACTCGCTCATTGCCTTGACCATTCAGATCAATGGGCAACTACGCGAATGAAGGAAGGAGAGGAGATTTGATTCCACCTCTCCTCCGATGTATTCCGGATGTCCCCGACGGCTCCTTTGCTGAGAGAACCCGAGGCTACCCGAGTTCCCCTATGAGCCTCTGAAGACTGACGATTCACCTCTTTCCGAGCCCATGCAGTGAGGCAGAGCTAGGCTGTCTCCAGCTGAAAGGCTATACAGGCTTCACACTAAGAGCTGCCTGTATTGCGGAACTACTGGTCATTTCATCTCCATCTGTCCACTAAAAGACCAGGCTCACTGGTATGAGCGAGTACTCTGGTGGGTAATACGGATAACTTTTCCTCATCCCTTACTCGCATTCTTTTTATGCCATGTTGCTGTGGGGGAACTAGTTGAAATCTCTCCGGGTACTCATCGATTCTGGGGCCGATGAGAGCATAATGGACGCTACCCTGGCTTCCGAGCTGGATATCCTCACTCAGCCCCTCTCCGTTCCCATGGACGCTAGAGCACTGGACGGACGCTCTATAGACAGGGGTGGTATTGTGGTTGACCCAATCAACCTACGTGTGTCAGGGAACAACAGCAAGTCTCCTCAGGTTCCCGTGGTATTGGGATTCTCCTGGCTCCAGCGACACAATCCCCTTATTGACTGGTCTGCTGGTGCAATCATGGGTTGGAGCCTGTTCTGCCTTGTTCAGTGCCTGAGGTCAGCGCAGCCTGCCCCAGGACGCATCCTGGGGGCTCGGAAGTTGCCCCGGAACTCTACGCCATTCCCGCGGAGTACCAGGACCTCCGGGAGGTTTTCAATAAGAACCGAACCACTTTGCTGTCGCTGCACCGACCATATGACTGCGGGATTGGCCTTCTCCCAGGCACCACTCCGCCCCGGGGACAACTGTACTCTCTGTCGGGTCTGGAGACCAAGACTATAGAGACCTACATTGAGAGCTCCCTAGCTGCTGGGTTCATCCGTCCTTCTGCCTCCCCCGCCGGAGCAGGGTTCTTCTTTGTGGAGAAGGACAAAACCCTGTGCCCGTGCATCAACTACCGAGGTCTCAAAAACATCACGGTGAAGAACCGCTACCTCTCAACTCCTCGGCCTTCGAGCCGCTCCAGAGGGCCACCGTGTTCTCCAAGCTGGACCTACGGAACGCCTACAACCTGCTGTGGATACGGGGATAAATGGAAAACTGCCTTCAACACGTCCAGTGGTCACTATGAGTATCTGGTCATGCTATTTGGCCTTACCAACGCCCCTGCTGTGTTCCAGGCTCTGGTTAATGATGTTCTCCGTGACATGTTGAACCGGTTTGTCTTTCTCTACCTTGATGACATCCTCGTCTTCTCCCGCTCCACTCAAGAACATATGCTCCACGTCCGACAGGTTCTCCAACGCCTCCTGTTGAACCCAATTTTTGTAAAAGCAGAGAAGTGTGAATTCCATTGCTCCACCATCCCCTTTCTGTGTTACATCATCGCTGCAGGGAGTGTACAGATGGATCCCATGAAGGTGAGAGCGGTGGTGGATTGGCCACAGCCTACATCAAGAGTACAACTGCAACGCTTCCTGGGATTCGCCAACTTTTATTGTCGCTTTTTCCGGGGCTACAGCACCCTGGCTTCCCCCTGTCTGCACTCACCTCTCCCAAGGTTACATTCACATGGTCCCCAGTTGCTGACCTGGAACTCAAGTTACATCCCTGCGCCTTATTCTCCCACCGCCTCAACTCCATGGGGAGGAACTACGATGTGGGGAATCGTGAGCTTCTCACGGTGAAGATGGCAGTGGTGTGGAGGCACAGCCTGGAGGGGGCGGAACATCCTTTCATTGTGTGGACCGACCACAAGAACCTGGAATATCTCTGCAACACCAAGCTCCTCAATTCCAGGCAAACTAGGTGGGCCCTACTGTTCACCCGGTTCAACTTCTCCCTGTCATACCGGCCGGGATCCAAGAATGTCAAGCTGGATGCACTGTCACGCCGCTACAGCCCCATGGCTACTACCCCGGAACCTGAGACCATCCTTCCCACCTCATGCCTGGAGACACCACTCAGCTGGGGAATAGGGAAACATGTTTGTGAGTCGCAGCATTCCCAGCCAAACCCGGGGGGGGGCAGATAACCGGATGTTTGTTCCTGATGCGGTCCGCTCCTCGGTCCTGGAGTGGGCCCACTCCTCCAGGCTTGCCTACCACTGGGCTTCCGTTCGACCCTGGCTTTTGTGCAACAACGCTTTTGGTGGTCTACCATGGTTCCTGAAATTTCTGCATTCGTCGCTGCTAACACGGTCTGTGCACAGAACAAGACTCCTCGGCAAGCTCCGGCTGGTCTTCTCCAACCTCTGCCTGTCCCTCACCATCCCTGGTCTCACATCACCCTGGACTTTGTCATGGGTCTCCCCCATCTCCCGTCTAATAGAAATACCACCTTCCTGACCGTTGTGGATCGGTTCTTCAAAGCCGTCCACTTCATTCCTCTCCCCAAGCTACCCTCTGCCAAGGAGACGGCCCAGCTCATGGTGCAGAATATCTTCCGGATCCATGGACTGTCAGGTGACATGGTCTCCAACCGGGGTTCTCAGTTCTCATCCTAGTTCTGGAAGGCGTTTTGCACCCTCATTGGGTTGTCGGCCAGCCTGTCTTACGGGTTCCACCCCCAATCCAACAGCCAGTCGGAAGGAGCCAACCAGGACCTAGAAACTACACTGCGCTGCCTGGTCTCAGCCAACCCCACCACCTGGAGCCAGCAGCTTGTGTCGGTCAAATATGCCCACAACACCCTTCTCTGTCACGGGCTTATCACCCTTTGAGTGTTCCCTGGGGTATCAGCCCCCACTCTTCCCTGAGCAAGAAGAAGAGGTGGGCATACCTTCAGCCCAGATGTTTGTCCATCGCTGTCGTCGTACCTGGAGGAGAGCCCGGTCAGCCCTCCTCAAGACCACCTCCAGGTATTGACGACAAGCGGATCGCTATTGGACCCCGGCTCCCCGGTATCATCTCGGGCAGAAGGTATGGCTGTCCACCCATGATCTGCCCCTCTGGGTGGAATCCTGCAAACTTTCCCACCAGTTTATTGGCCCTTTCCCTGTCTCCAAAGCCATTAGCCCCTCTTCTGTTGCCCCATACCCTCTGTATACATTCCACCTTTCATGTGTCCAGAGTTCAACCCATGTCTCACAGCCCTTTGTCTCCTGTTTTCAGTATTAGATTAATTCTCTGATACTTTGATTGGGTGGACATCATGTCAGTTCATGCTGCAAGAGCTCTGATAGGTTGGAGGACGTCCTCCGGAAGTTGTCATAATTAATGTGTAAGTCTATGGAAGGGGTTGAGAACCACAAGCCTCCTAGGTTTTGAAGACAATGTACCGAGGATAACGGAAACTAGCTGTCCTCTGTCTACACCATGGTGCTTTTGAGGCTAATGTAGACCTTCATTGCAATGAATTATTTGGTGACGTGAATATATTTAGTATAGTTTTATCTAAAAAGGCTAACTTTTTTAATGTTTCAAAATAAAAATGAAATGAAATTCACTGAGGATGGTCCTCCCCTTCCTCCTCCACTGACACACACACTGTATACATTTGTGATACACACACACACACACACAACTGCTGCTACCAGACTCTCATTATGATTGCTAAATACAGCAAGTTAAACACTTGCCCGCTAATCCCCACTTCCCCAAAACAAAGGGTAAATATTGGACTATAAATTGGACTATAAATTGTGCCTTCCTGTATTATACTTATGGATGAAGGATTCTTGGGGTGGACTGTAGAGTTTGGCTTGGAGTCTCAGGAAGACATCATTATCAAGCCATGGTAGTTAGGCTGCTGTGGTAATAGTAACCCCCCCCAAAAAGATAACTCAAAATAGTCTGATCCTGGAGAAGATGTGAGCTGTTCTGGACTGCAAGTGCTGAATGGTTGGCGATATAGTTGAGGTAGTACAGCCGTATGCACAAGAGGTAACACTTTATTTGGATAGTCCATCTGTAGATGATCTATAGACTATCAGTAACATTTCAACTAACTATCTACTACCCTAACCACTTATCCTAATGCTAGCTCTAACTCTAACCTTAACCCTTTCCCTTATTTTAAACCTTACCCTAACCTTAGCAAGCAGTTGCTTATCAACATATAGTTTGTTGATAGTATGACCATCTGAAGAGCATCTACAGATGGAATATCCAAGTAAATTGTGACTGAATGAGATGCCCACGTAGTGACCCAACCTTAGACCCCAGGAGTGCAAGCAGAAGCGACAGTGGCAAGGAAAAAACTCCCTTGAAGGAAGAAAACCTTGAATGGAACCCAGCTCAGCTGAATAGGAAATCCTCTTTTGGCTCATTGGGTAGGAGATGGTGAGGTAGATGGTGTCCCTGAAATGAGGCAGGGACTGGAATACTGTGCTTAAGTTAATGCAGGTTCTGAGAAATGAGCATGTTTCAATCAATCAAATTTATTTATAAAGCCCTTCTTACATCAGCTGATGTCACAAATTGCTGTACAGAAACCCAGCCTAAAACCCCCAAACAGCAAGCAATGCAGGTGTAGAAGCACGGTGGATAGGAAAAACTCACTAGAAAAGCCAAAACCTAGGAAGAAACCTAGAGAGGAACCAGGCTTCTGGCTGTGCCGGGTGGAGATTATAACAGAACATGGCCAAGATGTTCAAATGTTCATAGATGACCAGCAGGGTCAAATAATAATAACAATCACAGTGGTTGTAGAGGGTGCAACAGGTCAGCACCTCAGGAGTAAATGTCAGTTGGCTTTCATAGCTGATCATTCAGAGTATCTGCACTGCTCCTGCTGTCTCTAGAGAGTTGAAAACAGCAGGTCTGGGACAAGTAGCACATCTGGTGAACAGGTCAGAGTTCCATAGCCGCAGGCAGAACAGTTGAAACTGGAGCAGCAGCATGACCAAGTGGACTGGAGACAGCAAGGAATAATCAGGCCAGGTAGTCCTGAGGCATGGTCCTAGGGCTCAGGTCCTCCGAGAGAGAGAAAGAAAGAAAGATAAGAGAGAAAGAGAGAGAATTAGACAGCATGCTTAAATTCACACAGGACACCGGATAAGACAGGAGAAATACTCAAGATATAACAGACTGACCCTAGCCCTCTGACACAAACTATTGCAGCATAAATACTGGAGGCTGAGACAGGAGGGGTTGGGAGACATTGTGGCCCTGTCCGATCAGGGCCAAACAGGCAGGATATAACCCCACCCACTTTGCCAAAGCATAGCCCCCCATACCACTAGAGGGACATCTCCAACCACCAACCTACCATCCTGAGACAAGGCCAAGTATAGCCCACAAAGATTTCCCCCACGGCACAACCCAGAGCTGGTGTATGATAGGCTTGAGAGGACCAGTGTCCGAGGAGTTGTACGGTGTGGTCTGGGTTGCCATGTCGAGAAGTCATTGTTACAGCTCTGATGCGGAAATAGTGTCCGGAGATCTGGTCAGAAGGATAGAAGTACAGGGATAGTATTTGTCTGGGATGGTGCGGACTTCGGTGAGCCTGGGCTGTGGCCGGCAGTTGTAGACCTGAACTGAGGCAGTTGGTTACTGATCTAGGAGAGGGTCTCAGCTGTTAACCTGTTGAGGATCTTATCCCGATCTTATCCCGGTATTGGGATTCATTGTCATGTGACCATGGCGGGGAATTCAAAACTGCAAGAGTAATCATTTCAAAAAATCAAATAATCAACTATTTTCCTCCATTTGAAAGATATATCTCCTAAATCTAACCACGCTGTCCGATTTTCAGAGGCATTACGGAGAATGCATAAAGTTAGGTTATGTGAGGAGAGTACATTGACAATAGCTGCGTGTAATGTTTAGCCAATTCAAAGAAGGGCATCAACAGACAGAAAACTAGCTAGAATTATGCACTTACCTTTGACAATCTGCATCAGATGACACTCATAGGACATTATGTTATACAATACATGCATTTTTAGTTCCATCAAGTTCATATTTATATCCAAAAACAGCATTTACAGTCGCGGTGAAATTCAGAATTTTTTTCGGCTCGAATGCACCCAGTGAATCCAGCATTACAAATCACGGAATTACTATTCGAAAACATTGGTAAATTATAATATTGTCATTCAAAGAATAATATATTATCATCTCGTAATTGCTACCGAAGGGCCAGATCTCAAAATAACTTTACTGGGAAATCACATTTTGTATAAACTGGGTACTATGCTAACAACAATAAGCTATATGCTAAGCTAAGCTAAGCTATACCGTTAGCATTAGCATCATCTAATATCGATAATAACATTCTAAATATCCCCTTACCTTTGATTATCTCCATCAGAAGGCGCTGCCAGAGATCCCAGGTCCAGAACAAATGTGGTTTCTTTTGACAAAGTTCATAATTTATGTCCAAATAGTTAGCGTTCAGTAGGCTCCCACAAAATGAGGTGGGCAGTGTAAAGTCACGTCGAAAAACTAAAGAAAACCTAGTAAATAATCTATTTACGTTTGTTTAAACATGTCAAACGTTGTTTAGCACTAATCTTTTGTTCCATTTTTAACGTGAAACATCAGTAAACATCAGTAATATTTTCACACAACCTATCAAGTGTCTAGAATAAACGATAATGACAAAGGCACTCTTCTCAGATTCATGCGCAGGCGCAAAAAATGAAGTGATGACGTGTCAACTTGTAAGCTTTCTAATTCGGTGTGTATTTATCACAGATGCTTCAAACAACTTTCTAAAGATCGTTGACATCTAGTGGAAGCCGTAGGAGTTGCGAACTGAATCCTTTCTCACTGTGGTATCTTTAAAACAATGACACTAAATAGTACAGCCACAAAATTCTCATTTTTTTTAATCTATTTTTCTCAGGTTTCTGCCTGCAATATGAGTTTTGTTATACTTACAGACACCATTCAAACTGTTTTAGAAAATTCAGAGTGTTTTCTATCCGAATGTGTTAATAATATGCATATCCTAGCTTCTGAGTTGGTGTAGGAGGCAGTTAAAAATGGGCACATATTTTTTTCAAAATTCTCAATACTGCCCCCGTGGCCCGTAGAGGTTATTAAGACCAGGGGCCGAACTGCTGCAGGAGTGGTTGGCAAGTAACTGGCTGAGCTGGCTTGGATGAGGCAGTTCATGCTGGTAGGGATGGAAGGTGAGACGATGTGGGGGTGAAAGTCACGGGACCAATGGGGCCGGAGGTGTAGAGAGAGGTCATCACTGGCAGAAGAGGGGCTACCCCTGGAGTGTCAAATGGGTATCGAAGGCCATTGGAGCATGGGGGACGATGACTGGAGGATGGAAGGGGGAATAGCGGAGCAGCAAGCAGAGGCAGTGTGGTGGATTCATCAGGGTCCACTGGCGTCCGGGGAGACAAGATGCAGGCAGGGTGGGATGGATGACCGCAGAGGTCGCAGGCGATGGACACCCTGCGGAGAAAGAGGCGACAGTATATTTTGAGAGAGCACCCAGTACCTGCTGACATTCCACTGCAGGAGCATGGAGGCAGTGACCGTAGAAAACAGGTGATTGTTGTGCCACCAAAATGAATGGCCAGGGAGTGTCTGGCAGAGAGAAGAGGTGAGCCACTGCTGTAGTAGTGGTCACAGGGCCAGCAGGACCTTGTAGGATCTGTTGGCAAATCGAAAGAAGAGACTGGATGTGAATTGAAGTGGAGTGTGTTGAGTGGAGAAAGAGCCAGGGCAGCCATCAAGAGGGAATGGTGAGCCGGAGGGTGGGGCTGCAACCAGCAGTGAAAACTGGACCATCGAGGCAATCGGCTCACTGAACTGAGAGAAGTTCACAGCTGTGAGGAACAGGGGCCGAGCCACTGCTGGAGCAACAGGTATTGTAGTTGGCTGAACCAGCTGAGCACTGCAGGGGTGGCGGTCACAAGACCAGTATGACCAGAGGCGACCGAGGTCGTCACTGGTGGGAGGGAGGGTATGTCACAGTGGGAGTAGTGATCATGGGTTGGTGGGGCCTGAGGTGGGGAGAGAGCGTCACTGGCAGAGAGAGGTGGTGAGCAGCTGCACTGGGCCAGAGGGACCTGAGGTGAGGAGAGAGGTCGTAACTGGCAGAAAGAGGGGGTGAGCCGCTGCCGGAGCAGTGGTCACAGGACCAGTGAGACCTGAGGGGAAGAGGGGTCATCATTAGCAGAGAGAGCGGGTGAGCCACTGCTGTAGCAGCGGATACGCGGCCAGCGGGGCCTGAGATGGAAAGAGCTGCTAACGTAGGGGTTCCCAAGCTTTTTTGCCCCAACCCCATTTTGGTATCAAAACGTTTTTGAAACTGCACCATCTTAAAAAAAGTGTTGTATGGCCAATGTTTCCTTTCTTAAATTGGGACTATGACAGTCTATTACAAATCAGCCTGACAGTACTTTTGACCGTATTCCAATCTGAAGGAAGTATGGTTTGAAGTGCACCAGAAAGGTATTTGGAAGTACAGAAGATACATATGTGTTCCTGAGAGTCTTCTCTTTCAGTGATGGGGTCCTAATAATGTAGCTTAAACTGTTCAAAAGATCGCACCATATTTGTAGGAAGAAAGCATTATTACAACCACATCTAGCAGCTATCGGAGGTTACAGACGTAACCCCAGTTTTATGAACTACGGGCAATTTATTTATTTATTTTTCTTCTCGCAACCCCATTGTCAAATCAGGTGACCCCACATGGGGTCTCGACCCCTGTTTGGGAAATGCTGTGCTAGAGGCTGTGAAGATGGCACAAGCTATGTAGCCAGGAGGCCAGAGTGGTTGGCAGTGAAGACCGGAACAGAGACAGTCGCAGCTGGGAGGGCCAGACCTCTGCGGGGGCCGGAAGTCAAGTAACTGGCTAAGTAGGTCGCTGCTGGCAGAAAGAAGGGGAGAAGCTGCAGTGGTGGCTGTGAAGATGGAGCAGGCAAGGGAGCCAGGAGTTCAGCGACACCTGAAGGAAAGAGAGAGGTTGACACGACAGATGGAGAGGGTGAGCCGCTGCCGGAGAAGCGGTCACGGGGCCAGTGAGACCTGAGGTGGGAGAGGAACTGAGGCTGTGAAGATAGCGCAAGCAAGGTAGAGACTAGTTGCACCGCCGGCGGAGATAGAGCGTGAGAGCATGAGGAGGAGGGGGTAGAGGAAGCAGTATGCTGAGAGAGAGGGTGGGTGAGTCACTGCAGCAGCAGTTATGGGTCCAGTGGGGCCGGAGAGAAAAGTAGTTGCAAGAGGCAAGGGAGCCGGGGACCAGAGCAGCTGTTGGATGCAGGGAGTGCACTGCCGGCATGGAGGAGACAGGGCCAGTAAGAGAGATGAAGATGAAGAGTGCCAAGAAACATTTATCATTTGCTCTTAACGATTTAAGTGCCTTTGTTTGAACGGGGTATGGTAGTAGGTGCCAGGCGCACAGATTTCAGTGTCAAAACTGCAATGCTTCTGGGTTTTTCCTGCTTAACAGTTTCCTGTGTGTATTAAGAATGGTCCACCACCGAACGGACGTCCAGCCAATTTGACACAAGTGTGAGAAGCATTGGAGTCAACATGGGCCAGCATCCCTGTGAAACACATTCGTCACCTTGTACAGTCCATGCCCCAATGAATTGAGAATGTTCTGAGGTATAAAGGGGGGTGCAACTCAATATTATGAAGTTGTTCCTGTTTTTTTTACACTCAGTGCATTTACAGTATATGATAGTATATACAAGTGTGGCATTTGTACTAAACTCCTAAGGCATAAAAGCTATTAAAGAATCATTGTGAATCATTAATTAAAATGACAATTGAACAGGTAGAGAGAGGTATGCTTAGATAACCTAGGCAGATTAATAATTTTTCTTACATAGAATTAGGCACAATGATTATGGCTCTATATTGCAGGCAAAATCTGTTTCATGTGTTTGAAAATGCAAAATTCTCCAACTTGCGAATGGGACCAACCCCCCTCCATCCTCACGTATTTCACTGTCTGGGTTCTACCACTGTTGCTTAATCTTAACAAGGTAAAGGCCGTGAATCGATCTGAGGTGTGTTATAGCACTATAAACAGACTTTTAAAAGGTAATTTAGCTTGAGCTGACATTCAATAGCGTTTGCCGTGAATGTGATCTCTGTGAAGGTTGGGGAAAATGCCTTTAAAAGGCGCATTTGGCTGTCTAGTCCGCTGCACTATAATGCACCTTGGATTGAATCCCTGCCAACGTCCCATTGCCCATTGACCCATTATTTTCTTCATATATTTTAGTGGAATTTTTCCTTTTTTAGTGCAAGTCAAAACAAAACATGACACTGGTGGCAGACAAGCCACACAAAATCCTTAAAAAACAAAAGTTATACTATAAAAGACAAAACAATGCTAGCAAACAATTGACAACAAAACAAATAGCAATAATAGTGATATAGTTGGTTCGGGTTCTTAACGACACCGGACCAATACAGGAGATGCATCCAGAAATACAAAATAACAAAAATAATTAATCTGCTCACACATTATTTTGCTCCATGGAGCTGGTTGGCAGCCATATTGGAAAACTGCTGCCCTAGAGTGTAATAGGTGAAATCTGCAATGGCACTACTGCTAGACATCTTTAGTTAGTCATATCCTGCTTTTTTGTAGTCTCATCATGAAGGCATTTTGTTAAAATTGGTCTCATATTGTTATCTGTGCCATTATGGCAGCTGTGACAGCATGGGCAGCACCATTGATCCTATCTACACCTTAAAGAGCGAATGAACACGCTGATTCTCCATGTGTTTTTCTGTTGCTCATTAAGAAAACGAGATTTCAGTCTTGAGGGTGTGTTTCGATATGGCAATTATTGATGTTTGTCCCCCCATGAGACACCATAGGAACAAAGCCAGTATTACTTCCTCAAGATAGTCAGAATTACTCTAAGATAACTCAAGCAATCTATAATTAATTTTGATGTTTTTGAAGAGGAGCTTGACATCTAAGGTTTTTGGTGCGGTATTTCTCAAGTAAAAGAAATTGCAACGTGTTGTTTTATAAAAGTACACAAGTCCGAATCGCTGTGCTGGTCTGTTTCATTGTCTGTGTGTTTCTGCTGTACGATTGGAAAGACGCAATCCCCACAGCTGTTTATCCCGCGGTAGTGGGCATCGTCAAAATCAAAACCCAACCCTCAAGTAACTCATGACAAACTCTTGTAAACAAATCTCACAAAACTCAGTTTTGAACAATACTAACTTTATGACCAAAATTAACCTACTTGCAATATGTTGTCAATTTTGGCACTGGAATAAATGTTTCCAACAAGATAAAAAATGTTTTACCTTCTTGCTCGATTTCCCTTCTGCTTTAAAGTAGTCCATTTTATTTTTATTTTGTGTTTGAAATAAGTATAAAGCTAATAATGTTGATTTATTGCCACTTGCTGTGCTGGAGGTCTGAACCAAATCTAGTGTGTCATACATTTACTGTGGTCACTAAATGGCTGTGATATAGCTTAAAGCCATTCACAAACCATAGCACCTAATTTGAAGAAAAAGAAGACCATTTATTTTTTTACCTTTATTTATCTAGGCAAGTCAGTTAAGAACAAATTCTTATTTACAATGACGGCCTATCCCGTCCAAACCCGGATGATGCTGGGCCAATTGTGCGCCACCCTATGGGACTCCCAATCACGGCCGGATGTGATACAATGCTCTGATCATTGACCTGATTGCTCCCAACCCATAGGAATCCCTACTCAGTTGACTAGTTTAAAATGGTGGATGCACTCAATGGCAATGTCCATGCTAAAACGGGTCACTCTTTTGTTGCTGAGAATTTTCCTGCGCAAATTAAGATCCTACGTCTGTACAGGGCAGGTCTCCTGTCACATTTCTTAAAAGTGACACAGTATATAATGCCATATTATGAGTCATTGTAATCAGTAGACTTCAGGGAACACTAATATAACTTCGTTAGAGTGTAAAAGTTAACTTTGCATTTAGTACACCAATTTTACAAGGTTTCTTAAGGGTTTTTCATCATTGATGCTATCATATAGTTAAAAACAAAGAAATACCATTGAAAATGAAGGCATACTGTATTGATCCTAACACAGACTTTTGGAGTGACAAAATGAGACAACACCCCTCCTCTCTATCAGTGCTGGCTGAAGATTATATCATTAGCTGCTAATGTGCTAGCATAAACCACTCTCTCACCAACCAAATCCCACCGATGTATTTCCACGCCAACGTTGTAGATGTAATATATGGCTTGATCTGACAAAAACATGTCATATTTAATCCTATTTCATCAGAACTTTCTCCTGCAGCAGAGAGGCTCTTGTCAAGACGATTTCCAATCACACAGAAAGAGTGTTTATTATCAGCGACCTCTTATCTTTCCCCTCTGTCAGACAATGGCAGGGGTAGAGAAACAAAGTGTGAACTTCATCTAAGCTGGTCCAACTCCTGTGCTTCACAGGGAAGTGGCTTATTTTGGCTCTTATAGCGACATGACTGTAAATGGTTGGAGAAGAGTGAGAGGGCGAGAAAGGAGAGTCTTTGTTAATACTCACAGCCAAGCATTAAATTCTACACTTCATTAAAAAATACAATATTTTAAACCAAGACGATTCCCATAATTTTGTATAAAGGATATAAAGGAATATCCTTCCTAGCACGGGCCTAGCTACTCAGTGCAGCTTTTTCTCCGGTACAATAAGCAGACACATAATACCCCGTAGAGGATTCTCCTCCCATTAAAAATCTGTGGTCCAAAAATCTGGGTTCATAGACTTGTTTACTTGCTGCTGTGTGGTTTGTTGCTAATCTTACTTTGCTACCTGCCAACTTTACGGTTTTTACTTTTTAATTACCGTTTTATTTCTTCCCCTCGCTCGACTTTTATGTTCAACTTTTTCTCCCCGGACGCTTTATCTTGTTGCTGTACTCATAATATACAGGAGAACAATCGCCTTATGGTGAGGATAGCTGTGCTGCAATCCCAGCTTCAGACGAAAGTGTTAGGCAAGGGTAATTTAAGTGTAGGAAAGGATGAAACAGCGTCTGTGCCACCAATAAGTACAGATAGTAGTATAAATCTCCTTGCACAGTCCCCGCAGCCAGACAATTTTCTCATGGCTTCTGGAAGGAAATGCTGTTGGAATACTCAACCGGTGTCGCTCATTCAGCCGACAAACTTTCAACCGGTTTTCCCCATTAACCTGTTAGGGTATAGGGGGCAGTATTTTCACGGCTGGATAAAAAAATGTACCCGATTTAATCTGGTTACTAATCCTACCCAGTAACTACAATATGCATATACTTATTATATATGGATAGAAAACACCCTAAAGTTTCAAAAACTGTTTGAATGGTGTCTGTGAGTATAACAGAACTCATTTGGCAGGCAAAACCCTGGAGTATCTGGAGTATCTCGTCTTATCCGGTGTCCTGTGTGAATTTAAATATGCTCTCTAATTCTCTCTTTCTTTCTCTCGGAGGACCTGAGCCCTAGGACCATGCCTCAGGACTACCTGGCATGATGACTCCTTGCTGTCCCCAGTCCACCTGGCCGTGCTGCTGCTCCAGTTTCAACTGTTCTGCCTGCGGCTATGGAACCCTGACCTGTTCACCGGACGTGCTTGTTGCACCCTCGACAACTACTATGATTATTATTATTTGACCATGCTGGTCATTTATGAACATTTTAACATCTTGACCATGTTCTGTTACAATATCCACCCGGCACAGCCAGAAGAGGACTGGCCACCCCTCATAGCCTTTTGTTGGCTGGGCTCCCTGCCTGTGCCATTAAACCCCTACAACTCATCCAGAACGCCGCAGCCCGTCTGGTGTTCAACCTTCCCAAGTTCTCTCACGTCACCCCGCTCCTCCGCTCTCTCCACTGGCTTCCAGTTGAAGCTCGCATCCGCTACAAGACCATGGTGCTTGCCTACGGAGCCGTGAGTGGAACGGCACCTCCGTACCTTCAGGCTCTGATCAGGCCCTACACCCAAACAAGGGCACTGCGTTCATCCACCTCTGGCCTGCTCGCCTCCCTACCTCTGAGGAAGCACAGTTCCCACTCAGCCTAGTCAAAACTGTTCGCTGCTCTGGCACCCCAATGGTGGAACAAGCTCCCTCACGACGCCAGGACAGCAGAGTCAATCACCACCTTCCGGAGACACCTGAAACCCCACCTCTTTAAGGAATACCTGGGATAGAATAAAGTAATCCTTCTAACCCCCCCCTCCTTAAAAGATTTAGATGCACTACTGTAAAGTGGTTGTTCCACTGGATATCATAAGGTGAATGCACCAATTTGTAAGTCGCTCTGGATAAGAGCGTCTGCTAAATGACTTCAATGTAAATGTAAATAGCCTGGTTCCTCTCTAGGTTTCTTCCTGGGTTTTTGGCCTTTCTAGGGAGTTTTTCCTAGGGAGTTTTTCCTAGCCACCGTGCTTCCCATAGGCTCTCAGAACCCGGGAAAAAGCTGAATGACGTAATTCAAGGCCCAGGCTGAAACACACTAGCGCGTTTGGCAAGTGCTCTATCAGAGGGCCATCAGACAGAGGCTCGTGCATGAGGGGATAGCATGCTTTTACTTTCACTCTCTTTGTAATAAAAAAAGATTTCCCGGTCGGAATATTATCGCTTTTTTACGAGAAAAATGGCATAAAAATTGATTTTAAACAGCGGTTGACATGCTTCGAAGTACGGTAATGGAATATTTAGAATTTTTTTGTCACGAAATGCGTCATGCTCGTAACCCTTATTTACCCTTTCGGATAGTGTCTTGAACGCACAAACAAAACACCGCTATTTGGATATCGCAATGGATTATTTGGGACCAAACCAACATTTGTTATTGAAGTAGAAGTCCTGGGAGTGCATTCTGACGAAGACAGCAAAGGTAATAACATTTTTTTTTATAGTAAATCTGACTTTGGTGAGTGCTAAACTTGCTGGGTGTCTAAATAGCTAGCCCTGTGATGCCGGGCTATCTACTTAGAATATTGCAAAATGTGCTTTCACCGAAAAGCTATTTTAAAATCGGACATATCGAGTGCTTAGAGGAGTTCTGTATCTATAATTCTTAAAATAATTGTTATGTTTTTTGTGAACGTTTATCGTGAGCAATTTAGTAAATTCACCGGAAGTGTTCGGTGGGAATGCTTGTCACAACCTAGTCACCTGCTAATGTAAAAAGCTGGTTTTTGATATAAATATGAACTTGATTGAAAAGACATGCATGTATTGTATAACATAATGTCCTAAGATTGTCATCTGATGAAGATCATCAAAGGTTAGTGCTGCATTTAGCTGTGGTTTGGGTTTATGTGACATTATATGCTAGCTTGAAAAATGGGTGTCTGATTATTTCTGGCTGGGTACTCTGCTGACATAATCTAATGTTTTGCTTTCGTTGTAAAGCCTTTTTGAAATCGGACAGTGTGGTTAGATTAAAACTTCTTGGGGCTATGTGGGACGTTAGCGTGCCACCCGTGGCGCACCCTATCAACAGCAGGTGCATTTCAAGAGCGGCAAATTTGAAACCAAATAAATGTCAAAATTCTAATTTCTCAAACATACAACTAACTTACACCCTTTGAAAGATAAACATCTCCTTAATCTAACCACGTTGTCCGATTTCAAAAAGGTTTTACGGGGAAAGCATAAAGTTAGGTTATGTTAGGAGAGTACATTGACAATAGCTGTGTGTAATGTATTGTCGATTCAAAGACAGGCGTCATCAAAACCATAAAATCAGCTAAAATTATGCACTAACCTTTTACAATCTCCATCAGATGACACTCCTAGGACATTATGTTAGACAATGCATGCATTTTTAGTTCTATCAAGTTCATATTTATATCTAAAAACAGCGTTTTACTATGGCGTTGATGTTCAGGAAATCGTTTCCCTCCAATACCGGCAGTCAAGTCATGACAACAAAATAATGAATTAATATTAGAAAACATTGGTAAAATATTATATTGTCATTCAAAGAATTATAGATTTACATCTCTTGAACGCAATGGACTTGCCAGATTTAAAATTAACCATACTGGGAAATCACACTTTGCAATAATCTGAGCACTGCGCCCAGAAAAATACGCATTGCGATACAGACTAACCGCCATGTTGGAGAGATCTAAAATCGAAAATACTATGTAAATAATCCATTACCTTTGATTCTCTTCATCAGATGTCACTTCCAAAGAATCCCAGGTCCATAACGAATGTAGTTTTGTTCAAAAAAGCTCATCATTTATGTCCAAAAAGCTCCGTGTTGTTAGCACATGATCTAAGCCAGCCGGACTTCACTTCACTTCACGAACGGAAAAAATATATTTACGTTCGTTCAAACATGTCAAACGTTGTATCGCATAAATCATTAGGGCCTTTTTTAACCAGAACATGAATAAAATTCAAGGCGGACCATTGGGTTCTCTTTTAAAACGTTTCGGAATGAGAGAACCCAACATGAACTCGCACGCCAGGTGTCTAATGGGCCATCACCGTTCCAAGGCTCTTCTTCGGTCAGATCTCACTGTAGAAGACTCAAAACACTTTGTAAAGGCTGGGGACATCTTGTGGAAGCAATAGGAAGTGCCAAAACATTCCTCATCCCCTTTGTTTTTCAATGGTATAGGCTTAAAGTCAATTCAACACATCAGGTATCCGCTTCCTGTCAGAATCTGTCTCAGGGTTTTGCCTACCAAATGAGTTCTGTTATACTCACAGACACCATTCAAACAGTTTTAGAAACTTTAGGGTGTTTTCTATCCACATATAATAAGTATATGCATATTGTAGATACTGGGTAGGATTAGTAACCAGATTAAATTGGGTACATTTTTTTATCCAGCCGTGAAAATACTGCCCCCTATACCCTAACAGGTTAACGAGAGTCTTGTCTTTAAAATGGTGTAAAATAGTAATATGTTTGAGAAATTGAAGTAATAGCATTTCTAAGGTATTTGAATAACGCGCCACGGGATTCAACTGGCTGTTGAGTAGGTGGGACGCTTGCCGACGTTGTCAGGACCTTTTCAAATCAGAATGTCACGTCCTGACCAGCAGAGGGAGTAATTGTACTAGATTTTGGTCAGGACGTGGCAGTAGAGTTGTGTTGTATGGTTTTCCTAGTATGTCTGTTTCTTTGTTAGTCTGTGTGGCTCCCGATCAGGAACAGCTGGTTATCGTTGTTCCTGATTGGGAGTCATATATTAGGAGTGTGTTTTTCACCTGGGGTTTGTGGGTTGTTGTATTTTACACTGCTAGATTCAGTATAGCCTGTGAAACTGTCACCTGTCGTTCTTCGTTTTCTGTGTTCACTTTATTCTAATTAAATATAAAGATGAGCATTCATATCCCGTCTGCATTTTGGTCATCCATTCCCAACGACATCCGTGACAGAACAACCCACCAAACAAAGACCAAGCAGCGGAGAAAGGAGCAGGTGGATTATATGGACTATCGAGAGAAATGGACGTGGGAGGAGATTCTGGACGGGGCTGGACCTTGGCACCAGGCTGGGGAATACCGTCACCCACGGGAAGAAATAGAGGAAGCTAAGGCAGAGAGGTGGCGGTATGAGGCCATGTACGCGCTGAGGGAGAAGCACGAGAGGCACCCCCAATAATTTTATTTGGGGGGGCACACGGGTAGTTTGGCTAGGCCAAGGAAGAGCCATAAGCCAGCTATCCGTGCTTACGTGGAGGAACGTATGGAGTGGAGGGCGCCGAAGTTTGAGGCAGTGCGCACGATCTCGCCCATACACTCGCACAGTCCGGTGCGAGCTCTTCCAGCCCCTCGCAGATGCCGTGCTAGAGTGGGCATCCAGCCTGGTAGGAGGATGCTTGCGCAGCGCGTCTGGTCGCCGGTACGCCTCCTAGGACCAGGCTACCCTACGCCCGCTCTACACACGGTAACCATCAAGCCCCTGCACAGCACAGTTCGCCCTGTACTAGCACCCCGCTCATACAGGGCTACTAGTTCCATCCAGCCAGGATGGGTTGTGCAGGAGGTGCGATCAAGGCCACCTGTGTGCCTCCATGGCCCAGTTTTTCCAGTTCCCGCCTCTCGTGCTGACCCGGAAGTGCGAACCACTAGTCTGGCATGTCCAGTACCAGCACCACGTATCAAGCTTCCAGTGAGAGCCTAGTCCTACTCAGCCTGTTCCCGCTCCTCGCGTTTCCCCAGGCTGGTACCTGCACTACCAGCCCCACGCATCAGGCTTCCAGTCTGTCAGACCAGGCCAGAATATCCGGCAACAGTGCCTCGTCCAGAGTGTCCCGCAACAGTTCCTCATCCAGAGTGTCCGGCAACAGTGCCTCGTCCAGAGTGTCCGGCAACAGTGCCTCATCCAGAGTGTCCGGCAACAGTGCCTTGTCCAGAGTATCCGGCAACAGTGCCTAGTCCAGAGTGTCCGGAACCAGGTGAGACGGCCCACTGTCCGGAACCAGGGGAGACGGCCCACTGTCCGGAACCAGGGGAGACGGGCCACTGTCCGGAACCAGGGGAGACGGCCCACTGTCCGGAACCAGGGGAGACGGCCCACTGTCCGGAACCAGGGGAGACGGCCCACTGTCCGGAACCAGGGGAGACGGCCCACTGTCCGGAACCAGGGGAGACGGCCTACTGTCCGGAACCAGGGGAGACGGCCCACTGTCCGGAACCGGGTGAGACGGCCCGCTGTCCGGAACCGGGTGAGACGGCCCACTGTCCGGAAACCGGGTGAGTCTGCCCGCGACCCGGAATCGGGTTAGTCTGCCCGCGACCCGGAACTGGGTGAGTCTGCCCGCAACCCGGAACCGGGTGAGTCTGCCCACGACCCGGAACCGGGTGAGATTGAAATTAACTATGAACTGTGTGAGTCTGCCTACAGCTTTGAACCAAATGAGTCTGCCTACAACCCGGAACTGAGTGAGTCTGCCTATGGTCCGAAATCAAGAGACTATGTCGTCAGTCGGGAGGACAGGAGGCCAGAACCAGAGCCTCCTCCAGTGTAGGTGGGTTGGGGAGGGGGGGTGTAGCACAAGTGCCGTCGTTGACGGCCGCCACCCTCCCTTCCCTCCCTTTTTGTTTAGGGGGTATTTGGTTTTTTGTTGTTGTGGTATTGGGGGATGTTTGTGTTTTCTTTTGAGGTGCCTTCGGGGTCTGCACCTTTAGGTGGGGTACTGTCACGTCCTGAAAAGCAGAGGGAGTAATTGTATTAGATTTTGGTCAGGACGTGGCAGTAGGGTTGTGTTGTATGGTTTTCCTAGTATGTATGTTTCTTTGTTAGTCTGTGTGGCTCCCGATCAGGAACAGCTGGTTATTGTTATTCCTGATTGGGAGTCATATATTAGGAGTGTTTTTTTCACCTGGGGTTTGTGGGTTGTTGTATTTTACACTGCTAGATTCAGTATAGCCTGTGAAACTGTCACCTGTCGTTCTTCGTTTTCTTGTTTTCTGTGTTCACTTTATTCAAATTAAATATAAAGATGAGCATTCATATCCCGTCTGCGTTTTGGTCATCCATTCCCAACGACATCCATGACACAGAAAATCGAAATCGAAGCCTGTTTCTAGTGATCAGCCTGGTTGGGCCACCACGAGCAGCCAGAACAGGTTTAATGCACCTTGGAATAGATTCTACAAGTGTCTGGAACTCTATTGGAAGGATGAAACACCATTCTACCACAAGAAATTCCATCATTTGGTGTTTTGTGAATTTTGGTGGATAACACCGTCTCCTGCGCTGATCCAGAATCTCCCATAAGTGTTCAATTGGGTTGAGATCTGGTAACTGAGACGGGCATGGAATATAGTTTACATCGTTTTCATGCTCATCAAACCATTCAGTGACCACTTGTGCCCTTTGGATGGAGGCATTGCCATCCACTCCCATCAGGATAGAAATTACTCACCATAGGTTGAAAGTGATCACTCAGACTTTCTGTGTATTTACTGCCGATTACCTTGCCCTCTAAGGGGTTGGGTGGACCTAAACTATGGCAGACAAATGCACCCCACACCATAACAGAGCCGCCAGAATCCTCATTTACTAAAGTGTTACCATTATTTTGGCAGTTACCTGTAGCTCTTTGAAGTCATGTTGTTGTGAATACTGGACTTCAATCGAGGCCCACAGCAATCAAACAAACACATAAAACATGCATGATTTCCCTCTGGAAGACTCAGAGTGAAAACAAATGTATATTTATTCATGTTGGAAAATAAAACAACCTTTTGGGGAGGCAGGCCGTCCCAAAGCTTTTACCGTTTTTTTTTTTCTTCAGATGTAAGTGGTATATTTTCAAAACTCAAAGTACAAAACTCTAAACTGATAACACATGTAATGCCCACTATCTTATGTTCAGAACCTTGATTGTGCATTTATTGGGGTTTCACACATCTTTCACCCCTGAGTCATTCATGAAAAATCTAAGTTTTCCATAAGAATGTATAATTTAGTCACCAATACATCAGATGATGATAGGCTGTAAAGCAGTTCGCTACTGTAAAAACGTGCCACTGTTGTGTGCCATTTCACCCCATACAACATATGAAATATCACATTTTCTACGTGACTTGTCAACTGATACAGTATCGCCTGTCTCTCTGCTTGAAATGCATCCGTTTACAGTGTATCAAAGAAATCAGATAATGAGTGAAATACCCAAGTTGTTATATACAACTCTGGTATTTCAGCAGCACATTGAACACTACAATATAATTCCAAATGGTAGCACACAGAGTGACTCTTGACACTGTGTCCTATTGGCGCAGTGGTCTAAGGCACTGCGTCTCAGTGCAAAAGGCGTCACTACAGACACTTTGGTTCAAATCCAGGCTGTACTGTATCACAACAGGACGTGATTGGGAGTCTCATAGGGTGGTGCTCAATTGGTGTAGGCCATCATTGTAAATAAGAATTTGATCTTAACTGACTTGCCTAGTTAAATAAAACATTTTAAAAAATACTGGCTGATGGACATTTATGTAGTATTTACAGCCACATCCATATATGGTTTGTTTTTATCTCCCAATATAAATTGATGTCAATAATACCTTTACTGAGGTATTAATATAGAAATGTACAGTGTTCAGCAGTTATCAAACTATACATTAATGAGGCATTACATCATTTTGGTTCAGTACACTGTAAACCCTTATTAGTTATCATTACTCAAAAGTTTTGTGGAAACCCGCTGCACTAGTATACTAGAGTTCAGTTACTTACAAAGTTAGAGCTGGCTTTACTCAAACTAAAAGTGTCACATGATCCCAAATGGGCCACAATTTAAAGTTGATTAAACACAAAAAGTTTTAGTAAGTAGAGACATCTTTTAAATACATTGTACTTAACATAGTTTGCTAAATGAAGTATATTAGTAGTGTAACACACATTTAAATAATTTTTGCCCACCAATGATAATTTCAGAGTTACCTAAACATAATAGTTTGAGCTAAATCTACTAAATATTTGGAGTCTGGGCAACATGTTGAAGTACATGTGTCACGCCCTGACCTTAGAGAGCCTTTTTTTATTCTCTATTTTGTTAGGTCAGGGTGTGACTTGGGTGGGCATATCTATGTTTCTATTTCTTTGTTGGCCTAGTATGGTTCCCAATCAGAGGCAGCTGTTTATCATTGTCTCTGATTGGGGATCATACTTAGGCAGCCCTTTTTCCCACCTGTGATTGTGGAATCTTGCTTGTGTGTAGTTGCTTTCTGCACTGCATATAGCTTTACGTTTGTTTTTTGTATTCTGGTGTTTTTTCCGGTGTCATTTTTAATAAAAGTAAAATGTACGCCTACCACGCTGCACCTTCGTCTCATTCCAACAATGAGCGTGACAATATGTCCATTAACTTGCTTTTACTCCCTACAATAACTTTAATTGTAAAGTTCTGTTTGTACTCAAAACATTAACGCCATGGCAACTTGTCACTTATCTTGGTTCTATCGTGTCACTGTTAATTAAACTGTTTAAGTACCCAAACTGTAACTTTTGCACAACTTACAATTCCAAGTCCTATTACTATATTGTTATGTTAATATCACTTGAATAATAACTTAAGAAATTAATGTTGTATCACTGTAATTAATTACTTTAGTTACTCTATTCTTTGGAGTGCATTCAAAAAATACCAAATCAAATCAATGTTCAAGTTTGCATACAACTTTTGAGTAAATGAAACAAAAGAGTAAAAAAAAAAATCATCATGTATCTTGAATTTTTTTGTTACGTAACTCAAATAATTTGTTGAAACCAGCTGCACTTCAACATTTTTAGTGAAAAACTACTCTTAAAATCCAAATTCTTTCTTTCAGTCCACTACTCTAAAGCAAGTTAGCTTTACAACAGTTTTTTCTTCAAAAATTTAATTATATTTTATTTAAACCACTGCGTCTTCATAACCACAAATTTCTAATTACATGATTGCTGTCACGGCTGTCCTAGAAAGGAGCGGACCAAAGTGCGGCGTGTGCGTCGTTCCACATTTTATTTATACTGTGAAACTATGCAATACATAAACTGAATGACAAAACAACAAACCGTGACGCAGAGGTGAAACATACACTACTCAAAATTAATCTCCCACAAACCCAGGTGGGAAAAACCTCTACTTAAGTATGATCTCCAATTAGAGACAACGAGGACCAGCTGCCTCTAATTGGAGATCATCCCAAACAAAACCAACATAGAAATACAAAACTAGAACATGAACATAGAAATACAAAACATAGAACAACACCCCGTCACGCCCTGACCTACTCTACCATAGAAAATAGCATCTTACTATGGTCAGGACGTGACAAATGCACAAAACATGATTCATCTATTTTAGCCTCCATCAATAGATGAATGCCAATTCTGTGCAGCATGACTCATTTGAACATAACTTTTAAAAAGCTCACATAACAAAATCCCAACTTTCAATCAATTCAATACTGTGTAACATTGCAACATTCCCCACAAACAAACTTAACTATTAAAACATAAGCACAGTTCTCGAAATAACACTTTCAACTGAAGTGGTAGATTCCATTCAATTAAAAGCTGTGCTGAAGGATATAAAATAAAAATAATGAGATAGTGATGTGCCAACATCCATTTCACAGTCTAATAGCTTGACTATATTCAACTGTTTAAAATGAAGATTAATGTTGACAATTTACATTTCTTCCTCCAAGACAATTTTCAGTCCATTATGTTTACAAAACAAAGTTATGCTTGCAGATTTATAAAATGTACATAGGCACGCAATGTTTCGGTCCTAAAACTTCATTCCTGGCTAAAGTGTAGGGCCAAATCATTAAATGGCAAATAAACATTCTAAATGCAAGTAGACAGTGTGTGCGAACATTGTTTTCCCAACGTTCTTACATTTGAAGTAGGAAGTTTACATAAACCTTAGCCAAATACATTTAAACTCAGTTTTTTACAATTCCTGACATTTAATCCTAGTAAAAATTCCCTGTCTTAGGCCAGTTAGGATCACCACTTTATTTTAAGAATGTGAAATGTCAGAATAATAGTAGACAGAATGATATATTTCAGCTTTTATTTCTTTCATCACATTCCCAGTGGGTCAGAAGTTAGCATACACTCAATTAGTATTTAGTAGCATTGCCTTTAAATTGTTTAACTTAGGTCAAACATTTCGGGTAGCCTTCCACAAGCTTCCCACAATGAGTTGGGTGAATTTTGGCCTAAGTTAAACAACTGAGTCAGGTTTGTAGACCTTGCTCGCACACGCTTTTTCAGTTCTGCCTACACATTTTCTATAGGATTGAGGTCAGGGATTTGTGATGGCCACTCCAATACCTTGACTTTGTTGTCTTTAAGCCATTTTGCCACAACTTTGGAAGTATGCTTGGGGTCAATGTCCATTTGGAAGACCTGTTTGCGACCAAGCTTTAACTTCCTGACTGATGTCTTAAGATGTTGCTTCAATATATCCACATAATTTTCCTTCTTTATGTTCCATCTATTTTGTGAAGTGCACCAGTCCCTCCTGCAGCAAAGCACCCCATAACATGATGCTGCCACCACCGTGCGTCATGGTTGGGATGGTGTCCTCAGCTTGCAAGCATCCCCCTTTTCCTCCAAACATAACAATGGTCATTATGGCCAAACAGTTCTGTTTTTGTTTCATCAGACCAGACCACATTTCTCCAAAAAGTACAATCTTTGTCCCCATGTGCAGTTGCAAACCATAGTCTGGCTATTTTATGTTTTGGAGCAGTGGCTTCTTCCTTGCTGAGCGGCCTTTCAGGTTATGTCCTTATAGGACTCGTTTTACTGTGGCTATCTATACTTTTGTACTTGTTTCCTCCAGCATCTTCACAAGGTGCTTTGCTGTTGTTCTGGGATTGATTTGCACTTTTTGCACCAAAGTACATTCATCTCTAGGAGACCGAACGCATCTCCTTCCTGAGCGGTATGATGGCTGTGTGGTCCCATGGTGTTTATACTTGCGTACTATTGTTTGTACAGATGAACGTGGTGCCTTCAGGCATTTGGAAATTGTTCCCAAGGATGAACCAGACTTGTGGATGTTTACAATTTTTTCTGAGGTCTTGGCTGATTTCTTTTAATTTTCCCATGATGTCAAGCAAAGAGGCACTGAGTATGAAGGTAGGCCTTGAAATACATCCACAGGTACATCTCCAATTGACTCAAATTATGTCAATCAGCCTAATTAGCCTATCAGAAGCTTCTAAAGCCATGACATCATTTTCTGGACTTCTCCAAGCTGTTTAAAGGCACAGTCAACTTAGTATATGTAAACTTCTGACCCACTGGAATTGTGGTAAAGTGAATTATAAGTGAAATAATCTTTCTGTATACAATTGTTGGAAAAATTACTTGTGTCATGCACAAAGTAGATGTCCTAACCGACTTGCCAAAACTATAGTTTGATAACAAGAAATTTGTGGTGTGGTTGAAAAACGAGTTTTAATGACTCCAACCTAAGTGTATGTAAACTTCTGACTTCAAAACTGTATATGTACCGGTCTACAACACTACACAGGTATGCAAAAGACCTCTCCTTACAACTCCATGAAGATTCCTTATCGATTTTCATCTTCTGGGACATCAACCATTTTTCGTATGATGATGTCAGCAATGTGAGATTTGTGGCCAATGCATGTAAAGCTTCCTATATACAAGGATTTAGGCTAACAACTTAATCGCTGATTTGTAAGGGAAATTCACAATGCCAGTGTTCAGTTTTCCCAAACAATAACACTTTCAAATAAACTCTACACCAACTGAAGTCAAGTTACTCTTGTATCTCTGTACATGTTAAGATTAAAGGCCAAAAGTATTGTGACCAGTTTGACAGATCAAATCAAATGCATGCAGACATTTTAGTTGGCATTTGCCTACCAAACATTTTGTCATCTTCAGTTTTTTTATTTTTTATTTTTATCCCTAATGTTTTTTCCTTATAGGATAACGTAACTATTTACAATTGTTTAGTGCCATAAATAATTTTCTTATTGGTATTTTACAGTTGGTTTTTCAAAGCAAGGACCTTTGGCTTCATTCTGTCTCCATCAAAGTTTAACAACACTTTTTGTATAAACCCAAATGTGTTCTTCATGCAATTTGGGTATCCATGTTGCAGTGAGTACATTAGCCCGCACAAACATACAAGTGCATCAGGCCAGCACCGGAAATCCTTCATAACCACCTTCTCCTCAAGGACCACGTAAACTCTTCCTGGATGGAATGGCGCAGCAGCTACATCTCCATCGTCTTGATTGAGATGATTGCGGCTGGTCTCCTGATGGCTGCAGGGTCTTGGGGTCTTGGCAGGTTAGCTGTATCTAGCTAGCCTGAACCTCACATATCATATTCACTTATATAAACATACCAACATGCAGTACATCAAGTTAGCTTTCTACATACCATTAGAACAAAAACGTCTCCTGTCCCGTGTGTTGTTGTTTGCTAGCAGTGGCAAAGTAATCGTAAATGAGAAAGTACAATGGAAGTAATCGCGACGCTGCAGGCGAACCCTGAAAATTCTTAGCAGGAAGCAAGTAATGTTAGCTAATGATCCTCTAGCCGCTACATTGCGTGACATATCTAGGCTAGGAATTTTGCCACGAAATTATATGTAAACAAAATTAGGTGAATTTCCAAGTAAAAACATATTACTTAAATTAGGCTATTTTTATTGCTGTCAGCTGGATGAAAACCTGCAAGTCATATTAGATAAATAAGCTGTAAGTTGAAGACACACTAAAAAGTTGCTCCTCTCCATGTGTGTGTGTGTGTGTGTGTTTTTGAGTGTGTCTATCAATGTGTGTGTGCATCCGTATCAATCCATCCAATCTCTTAACAGACCAATCTCGTGAGAAGTGCTGCGGTAGCTCAATTAGAGGCAAGCAGCAAATTACTGTGTTTTTTCTCCTCTCACCTCACCATTTTGTTTCCTCTCAGTGCAGATTTCCCCCACAGTGAGGACCAAACACACACACACACACACACACACACACACACACACACACACACACACACACACACACACACACACACACACACACACACACACACACACCACCAGACAAACCGAGCGAATGACCTTGTGACCTCCTCTTTCCACAGTGGAGAGAAGTGGGGAACCGTCTACGTCTGATTGGACCCTTTGACCCATGAAGGCGAAAACCAAGGGAGCCAATTAGAGAGCAGTAACAGCCCTTGTGCCCTCCCCCTCCCCCAAAAGGCCCTTCCACGTTCATCCACAGCCACGGTGACGCCTCTAAATCCTATCAATGTCAGAGACAATCACATTCAAGCTAATGGACTAAATATTGCATTATGTCTGTTGAATATTAGCCGCATACTTTCCAATATGGCTCAATGATTGGACGCCAATATTGGATCTGGCTAGCAGCTAGCAGTGGATTGGCTCAGCTAGCAATGGCTTGGCTGGGTATCCTTACACTTTTGACCATTGACCTTTGATATTTAGCCATTGGTGGCTTTGCATATGCCAACATTCAACATGGCAGTTGGCAGTATGTGGCGTCATTGGCGGATAAACTGCTCCTGTTGAGTCTGTAAGTGGGGGTAATTAGTGAGGGTTTCTTGCTGTGGGAGCTCAGGTGGAACATCTGACACCTGGGCAAAAGGCCTCCAGGAGGAGTATTGTTATAACCCTCCACTGCCATACACAGACCAGCTCAGTTGACCAGATGTGTCTGAATCATGCTTTTTAATTACTTGCAGTCAAGTGAGAGCTGATAACTATATTTAGTAAACATCAATAATACAAGGATTATGTTGGAGCTGTAATTTAAAAAAAATGATTTAACCTTAATTTAACAAGGCAAGTTAAGAACAAATTCTTATTTTACAATGATGGCCTACCCCGGCCAAACCATCCCCAAACCCGGACGACACTGGGCCAATTGTGCACCGCTCTATGGGACTCCCGATCACGGCTGGTTGTGATAGAGCCTGGGATCGAACCAGGGTCTGTAGTGACACCTCTAGCACTAAAATGCAGCGCCTTAGACCACTGAGCCACTCGGGAGAAGATCCAAACACCAACATTTTCCATGAATTCCTTTAGCTTGTGTTTCTTTGATGGCTGAAACTGTGTTTGCTTGGAATGCTATTATTCAAATTGTCCTCTCATTCAGTATTTTAGATGGAGTGTACAAGGACTGAAGTACAATATCACCAACATCTGCATATTTCTCTGTCTATCACTCTTTATGTATCAGTCAGCAGTGAATTCAGGCGAGGCCGCTGCACAGAAAACAAAATCATCTATGTTTAATATTTTGTGCAAGGTGGTCAACGTCTTGTGAAATTGCAGAGCGCCAAATTCAAATTACAGAAATAGTAATAATAAACATTCATGAAAATACAAGTGTTATACATCAGTTAAAAGATAAACTTCTTGTTAATCCAGCCGCTTTGTCATATTTCAAAAAGGCTTTACGGGGAAAGCATAAATGCAATTATCTGAGGAAAGAGCCCCGCACACAAAAGCATACCAACATTTTCCAACCAAGCAGAGGAGTCACGAAAGTCAGAAATAGCGATAAAATGAATCACTTACCTTTGAAGATCTTCATCTGGTTGCAATCACAAGGGTTCCAGCTACACAATAAATGGTCATTTTGTTCGATAAAGTCCCTCTTTATATCCCAAAAACTCAGTTTTGTTGCTGCGTTTTGTTCAGTAATCCACTGGCTCAAAGGCGGTCAAAACATGCAGAAGAATACATCCTAATAGTACCGGTAAAGTATGTCAAACGATGTTTATAATTAATCCTCAGGGTGTCAATTATCTCAGTAATCGATAATATTTAAACCGGACAATAGCATATTCAATAGAAAGGAAAAACAACGACGAGTGCTCACACAGTCACTCGCGCGAACCAGTACTGCATGATTCCATAGTCCCATGACCAAAAGGTCTCATTCTTCTTCATTTTTCAGAAAACAAGCCTGAAACCATGTCTAAAGACTGTTGACATCTAGTGAAAGCCATAGGAACTGCAATCTGGGACCTAACCCATTACATAGTCAATAGGCATTCAATAGAAAACCCACTCACATAAAAAAATCCTACTTCCTGGATGGATTTTCCTTCGGTTTTCGCCTGCCATATCGGTTCTGTTATACTCACAGACATTATCTTAACAGTTTTAGAAACTTCAGAGTGTTTTCTATCCACATCTACCAATTATATGCATATCCTAGCTTCTGGGCCTGAGTAACAGGCAGTTTACTTTGGGCACGCTTGTCATCCAGACGTCAAAATACTGCCCCCTAGCCCAAAGAAGCTAATGCACAGGAATCCATCTGTATAACTGACACCATCACCAGAAACAAAGCACAATCACAATCCTGCCTGTCAAGGTGAACATGACTCAGAGGTGGATGGAAGATCTTTATGTCAGCACATAAACAGTCATAAGAACAAATACATGTCTACACAATGTGAATAAGAACTCTCTAAATACAGTAGGTCGTTCATCAAGGATTAGCATCATACAGTGCCTTTGGAAAGTTTTCAGACCACTTGACTTTTTACACATTTTGTTTTGTTACAGCCTTATTCTAAAATGGATGAAATAAAAACAATTCCTCAGCAATCTACACACAATACCCCATAATGACAAAGTGAAAACAGGTATATTTATTAAACATAAAAAAACAGAAATACCTTATTTCCATAAGAATTCAGACCCTTTGCTATGACACTCAAAATTGAGCTCAGGTGCATCCAGTTTCCATTGATTATCCTTGAGATTTTTCTACAACTTGATTGGAGTCCACCTGTGGTAAATTCAATTGATTGGACATGATATGGAAAGGCACACACCTGTCTATATAAGGTCCCACAGTTGGCAGTGCATGCCAGAGCAAAAACCAAGCCATGAGGTCAAAGGAATTGTCTGTAGAGCGCCACAGAGTTTGGAACCACCAAGACTCTTCCTAGAGCTGGCCGCCCGGCCAAACTGAGAAATCGAAGGAGAAGGGCCCTGGTCAGGGAGGTGACCAAGAACCCGATGGTCAGAGCTCTAGAGTTCCTCTGTGGAGATGGGAGAAACTTCCAGAAGGACAACCATCTCTGTAGCACTCCACCAATCAGGCCTTTATGTTAGAGTGGCCAGACAGAAGCCACTCCTCACTAAAAGGCACATGACAGCCGACTTGGAGTTTGCCAAAAGGCACCTAAAGACTCTCAGACCATGAGAAACAATATTCTCTGGTCTGATGAAACCAAGACTGAACTCTTTGGCCTGAATGCCAAGTGTCACATCTGGAGGAAACCTGGCACCATCCCTATGGTGAAGCATGGTGGTGGCAGCTTCATGCTGTAAGGATGTTTTTCAGCATCAAACACTGTGAGACTAGTCAAGATCGAGGCAAAGATGAATGGAGCAAAGTACAGAGAGATCCTTGACGGGACCTCAGACTGGGACGAAGGTTCAACTGGACGAAGGTTGCACGTGACAGGACAACAACCCCCAGCACGCAACAAAGACAACGCTGGAGTGGATTCGGGACAAGTCTCATAATGTCTTTGAGTGGCCCAGCCAGAGCCCGGATTTGAACCCGATCTAACATCTCTGAAGAGACATGAAAATAGCTGTGCAGCAACGCTCCACATCCAACCTGACAGAGCTTGAGAGGATCTGCAGAGAAGAATGGGAGAAATTACAGGTGTGCCAAGCTTGTAGCATCACACCCAAAAAGACTATAATCGCTGCCAAAAAAGCGCTTCAACAAAGTAAATTGTCTGAATATTATGTAAATGTGATATTTTCTTTTTTTCTTTTTAATAAATGATCAAACATTTCTAAAAACCTGTTTCAGCTTTGTCATTATGGGATATTGTGTGTATATTGATGAGGAAAAAAACTATTTAATACATTTTACAAGAAGGCTATAACCTAACAAAATGTGGAAAAAGTCAAGGGGTCTGAATATTTTAGGTATTGTCCACTAATTTCTGTATTATCAAGTGAGGAGAGACAAACTTATCACACAAGTCAGAGTTATAAATAAACTCAATCTTATTAGTGAGAGCTTTGCAATAGCAAACGATTCACCATTTTCTAATGATCCATTTGAGAGTCATTACACAATGGCTACTGAGATCTTTTATAGCAAAGATCCACCCCCTAGTCGACATAACGAACCACAGATATTAGGAACAGTTCACAAAGTAAGACTTTATAAATGAGAAAGGAGTATCCCGTAGCCAGATAGCATTCGCTATAAATTATCGTTCAGTTTGGCCCCTAAGACGAGGTTCCTATCTCGTTCCTGTTACTCCTAGCACAAAAACACCAACTCGACCAATGGCATAAATCAATTGTCAACTCCAGACACTACCACACACATCCCCCAAGGCCAAAGGAGGAAATGACTGGCACACAAACATTGTGGAAACCAGTAATTGGTTCCCCATTAATCACACCATCCCTTCACATGGTTTAGAATGGGTAAAGACACATTCACATATGAAGACAATGTTCCCTCCTGTTCTCTTCCCTTTCTGATATTCTGCATAGCACCAGGGACACGTGAAAGACAAGCCTGACCTCTCCCCTCTCTGGGCCCCAGGTGACTGAACCCCAACTGAGGGAAGAAGTGCAACTGCCAACACCAGAGTCCAAAGGGATACATTCTAATAACAAGTATATCACATAAGCATATTATGCAGATAAGACATCTTAATTATCTATGTTACCCAACTAATTCTGATTCATCCGCCACATTCCCCTCTCAAGGGACTCTGTCCCTTCTGGAGAATCAGAACAGTAAAATGGTACGTTACTAACAGTAGTTGCAGAGTATATGAATTATATACTGTATAAAAAAATACATAATCAAAACTGAAAGAAAATAGAGAATCAAATCCCTTCAATGTCGAGTACCTTATTTTCATGTCAGCTTTCTCCCTTCAGAAACTGAGTTTACAACCTTTATACCACAAGACAGACTTGCACATGCTTAATCATACAGAATAATACATTGTTGAGGAAAATACAAAAAAAACAGAACATAGAAATGCTCCCTAAATTACAGGAGAACCAGTGTCTAAACACAGGCCTCATCACAACAGAAAGGACAGTCATCTCTCTGAGTCCCCATGCTCAGAATTGGGGTCCCCACCATCAGAAATGTAGTCAAGAATAGGGAATAGGACAGGGAAATCATTCATATACTGTGAACCCTCTCTATCTGCACTGTGCAGTGAGAATACTTCACTGTTTTCAGCTGATTGTCATCCATCAATCTCAGATTCTACATCTACACCTACTTCATTTGCAAGCAAGGGCATAGTAAGAACAACATCAACCACTTTATTAAACAATTTCTTCACACAAATGATAATTAGCAACAGAGCAATCAGTAATATTAGACCATAGATGAGCCAGTGGAAAATAGTCGCTCCCCAAGCACCAAACACTGACTGAACCAACCCTAACGGGTTCCAGTCGATGTCAGGCTGATGTTCCCTGTCGAGAACACCACTAAGCTCCTTCAAATGTTCCACTACAATAGTCAAATTTTCATCTCCCTGGGGTATGAACGTACAGCAGTGATCGCCTATAATTTGACACACCCCTCCTTCACGTGCTAGCAACATGTCAAGTGCCACCCTATTTTGTGTCGCCATGAGTCGAGTGGCTTGCAGCTCTGGTCTTTTAATAGAAAACCCTGAAGTGGTCAAATTTACCAGGGATTCCAAATTATATCCTACCCGATCCAACTCATGTGCATTCTCCGATGCCCCATACCAGGGGATTAAACCGCGCCAGAACTTTTCCAATTTCGAGGATCGTCGCAAGTCACTGGAGACATAATTGGATTGTGAGATGCACTCTTAATTCATCTTAACCTGCTTGGAATGGAGGAATTCGTTTTATGCATTACCACAAGGGAGATGTCTAGTTTACCAAAAATACAACACCCTGTCCAATTTGTTGGTAGGTAGAGATAAGCTTTATCACCACAGATCCAATAAGGATCAGTAAATGTTGCCGAGCCAAATTGATGAGGAGAACGATCGTCAGTTTCCGCATCAATAATGGTGTGCCCCACCCTCAGTCTAATGGGGTTTCCAGAGCTGCATGTTCCCTTCTTCCAGCTACATCCTATTGGGAAAACACTATAATTGACACGTTGACATTTGAGTTTGAGTTCATTTTATTTTTACAAGAACAGTGCACATTAATCAACGTTTCAGTAAAAGTGCTGGTTTTAGCCAGCCGGCTAATAATCAACCGCAGTCGCTGGGCAGGTTATTAAAAACAATTACAATATAGACAATCATTGAGCAGTGAGAACACGCAGAGCAACATAGGACAAGCAAGACATAGCATACAGACAGAGCAACATAGAACAAAAAGCAACAAGACAAAATCCATAAAAGCAATAAAGTGTTTCCATACCTCACAAGCTACAGACAACAGACAACATGGAAAGCGGCAATACAGAGCTAGGGATTATGTTCACAAATCTGATTGACCTTTAGCCATGTCTTTATGCATTTTGTGAAAGTGTCATATGTGGTGTAGTTATGTGTGTCTGATGGCAGTGTATTCCAGACATGGGAAGCTCTCACAGAGAAAGCGGATTTACTAAAGGGGCTTTTCCTTAAGGGAACTATACAGTCACTTCTCATGGCAGACAGTGTGGATCTGCTGCCATATGTTTGGGTTTTCTGTTTAACAAAAATACTGAGTGGAGGGGGAGCCAGGCCATTTAGGATCTTGAATACAAGGCATGCGTCGGTGTATTGCACAAGATTTTCTCAACTCAGGAGCTCATGCTTTCTGAGGATGTAACAGTGATGATGGCTATTGGGCTTCCTATCAAGCACTTTGAGAGCCTGTTTGTAGACAGACTGAATAGGTTTTAATGTTGTGCAACAAGCTTGGGCCCAACTAGTCAAGCAATATGTTAAGTGGGGGAGTATCATGGATTTGAGGTACAGTTTTGCTACCTCTGTAGTCAAACAGTTTTGTATAAATCGGAAATTAGCTAGGTTGAATTTGGTTATTTGAATTACCGTTTTCACATGCTTTTTAAAAGAGAGGTGGGAATCAAGTATGATGCCAAGGTTCTTAAAATCAGATACCACCTGAAGCTTCTCCCCTGACACATAGACATCTGGCTCAGTAGCATCTGTTGCCCTCTTTGTGAAGAACATGCAAAGAGGTTTTTTCACATTGAGATGCAAACACGAGTCACTGAGCCACTTTGTAACCTGGACCATTACAGTAGTGAGTTCTTGTGCAGCTTGTTGTTTGCTCTTTGCATACACATATTTCACTGTATCATCTGCATACATTTGAACTTCAGACCCAGTACAGACAGAAGGCAGATCATTAACGTACAGGCTGAACAGGAGGGGCCCCAATATTGACCCTTGGGGCATGCCCACATCATAGCTAAGAGTGGGCGACAGCTCATTGCTCACTCTGACACAATGAGTTCTGCCTTCAAGGTATGATTTCATCCATCTCAAGACATCGGGGGAAAAGTGAACTTGGACAATTTTGTGATGAGAATTTCATGGTTAACAGTATCAAAAGCATTCCTTAGGTCCAGAAACACAGCCCCAACAATGCCCACTTTGTCCATCTTGGACTTCACATTTTCCAGAAGAAAGCAGTTGGCCGTTGCTGTGGAGTGCTTCGCTCTGAAGCCAAACTGCATGGAGTGTAATGTGAAGGGGCTGTTGTTGAGGTAGTTGTTCTGCTACACACTTTTCAACAACCTTCGACACCACAGCTAGTATACTAATGGGCCTGTAGTTACTCACGTCAGCAGGGTCGCCTGATTTAAAGATGGCAGTTATTATGGCCGACTTCCATACCCTTGGAAACACCCCCAGACCAATAGATGTGTTGGTGACCTTAGTAATGGGGCCAATGAGTGACTCTTTGTAGTTTTTAAGAAAGGTAGAGTCCCAGACTCAAATTATGTCAATTAGCCTATCAGAATCTTCTAAAGCCATGACGTAATTTTCTGGAATTTTACAAGCTGTTTAAAGGCACAGTCAACTTAGTGTATGTAAACTTCTGACTCACTGGAATTGTGATACAGTGAATGATAAGTGAAATAATCTGTCTGTAAACAATTGTTGGAAAAATGACTTGTCATTCACAAAGTAGATGTCCTAACCGACTTGCCAAAACTATAGTTTGATTTCAAGAAATTGGTGGAGGGGTTGAAAAATGAGTTTTAATGACTGCAACATAAGTGTATGTAAACTTCCGACTTCAACTGTATGTATGGAACATAATGTATTTACAGTGTATTCACGTTTTCAAGTCCTGGTACAAATAATGTGTGTAAAATCATTTTTTGAAGGTTGTATTGATTATGATGAGCTAATGCTAAGCTATTTGCCAGCTATGTGTGGCACCATGTTTGTTGACATTATACAATACGTTCTGGGTGTCACGTAAAAGTCTTTCAGACCAAAGATGTTATAATGAGATGAAGGAATGGCTCACTCATTTTTAAGTAAAATTCTGGAAGTGAGTGAAGGGAAGTGAATGACCGTAGATGACACACCCCCTTCTACAGCGGCTTGCGAAAGTATTCACCCCCCTTGGCATTTTTCCTATTTTGTTGCCTTATAACCTGGAATTAAAATAGATTTTTGGGGGGGTTTGTATCATATGATTTACACAACATGCCTACTACTTTGAAGATGCAAAATATTTTTTCTTGTGAAACAAACAAGAAATAAGACAAAAACTGAAATCTTGAGCGTGCATAACTATTCACCCCCCAAAATCAATACTTTGTAGAGCCACCTTTTGCAGCAATTACAGCTGCAAGTCTCTTGGGGTATGTCTCTATAAGCTTGGCACGTCTAGCTACTGGGATTTTTGCCCATTCTTCAAGGCAAAACTGCTCCAGCTCTTTCAAGTAGGATGGGTTCCGTTGGTGTACAGCAATCTTTAAGTCATACCACAGATTCTCAATTGGATTGAGGTCTGGGCTTTGACTAGGCCATCCCAAGACATGTAAATGTTTCCACTTAAACCACTCGAGTGTTGCTTTAGCAGTATGCTTAGGGTCATTGTCCCGCTGGAAGGTGAACCTCCATCCCAGTCTCAAATCTCGAAGACTAAAACAGGTTTCCCTCAATAATTACCCTGTATTTGGCACCATCCATCATTCCTTCAATTCTGACCAGTTTCCCAGTCCCTGCTGATGAAAACCATCCCCACAGCATGATACTGCCACCACCATGCTTCACTGTGGGGATGGTATTCTCGGGGTAATAAAAGTGTTGGGTTTGCGCTAGGCATAGCGTTTTCATTCATGGCCAAAAAGCTACATTTTAGTCTCATCTAACCAGAGTACCTTCTTCCATATGTTTGGGGCGTCTCCCACATGCCTTTTGGCATACACGAAACGTGTTTGCTTATTTTTTCCTTAAGCAATGGCTTTTTTTGTCCACTCTTCTGATAAGCCCAGCTCTGTGGAATGTATGGCTTAAAGTGGTCCTATGGACAGATACTCCAATCTCCACTGTGGAGCTTTGCAGCTCCTTCAGGGTTATCTTTGGTCTATTTGTTTCCTCTCCAATTAATGCCCTCCTTGCCTGTTTCATGAGTTTTGGTGGGCGGCCCTCTCTTGGCAGGTTTGTTCTGGTGCAATATTCTTTCAATTTTTTAATAATGGATTTAATGTTGCTCCATGGGATGTTCAAAGTCTCTGATATTTTTTATAACCTGACCCTGATCTGTACTTCTCCACAACTCTGTCCTTGACCTGTTTGGAGAGCTCCTTGGTATTCCTGGTGCCACTTGCTTGGTGGTGCCCCTTGCTTAGTGGTGCCCCTTGCTTAGTGGTGTTGCAGACCCTGGGGCCTTTCAGAACAGGTGTATACATACTGAGATCATGTGACAGATCATGTGACATTAATTATGTGACTTCTGAAGGTAATTGGTTGCAACAAATTGTATTTAGGGGCTTCATAGCAAAGGGGGTGAATACATATGCATTCACCACTTTTCTGTTTGTAATTTTGTTGAATTTTTTGAAATATGTAATTTTTTAAATTTCACTTCACCAATTTGGACTATTTTGTGTATGTCCGTTACATGAAATCCAAATAAACATTCAATTTAAATTACAGGTTGTAATGCAACAAAATGGGAAAAACATCAAGGGGGATGAATACTTTTGCAAGGTACTGTACATGCATATTGCAAACAGATCAAACTCATCATGTCTTCTCTTCTTAACGTGAAAAAAACTAACTTTGTTGTGCGCACAAACTACCCATCGTCGTATTACTTTAGATTTTTAGAAATTCTTTAACTCAATTATTTCGATCAATGGTGAGTTCACCCGGGATGTGATGAACACTACATTTTATTTATTTTATTTTATTTCACCTTTATTTAACCAGGTAGGCTAGTTGAGAACTAGTACTCATTTACAACTGCAACCTGGCCAAGATAAAGCAAAGCAGTGTGACACTAACAACAACACAGAGTTACACATGGAATAAACAAACATACTGTCAATAATACAATAGAGACCATCGAAATACAGTGTGTGCAAATGAGGTATGATAAGGGGGGTGATGCAATAAATAGGCCATAGTATCGAAATTATTACAGTATGGCAAATTAAACACTGGGGTGATAGATGTGCAGAAGATGAGTGTGCAAGTAGCGGTACTGGGGTGCTAAGGAGCAAAATAATTAAAATAAATAACAATATGGTGATGAGGTAGTTGGATGGGCTGTTTAAAGATTGACTATGTACAGGTGCAGTGATATCTGAGCTGCTCAGACAGCTGGTGCTTAAAGCTAGTGAGGGAGATATGAGTCTCCAGCTCCAGTGAGTTTTGCAGTTCGTTCCAGTCATTGGCAGCAGAGAACTGGAAGGAAAGGCGGCCGAACGAGGAATTGGCTTTTGGGGTGACCAGTGAAATATACCTGCTGTAGCGCGTGCTGCGGGTGGGTGCTGCTATGGTGACCAGTGAGCTGAGATAAGGTGGGGCTTTACCTAGCAATGACTTATAGATGACCTGGAGCCAGTGGTTTGGGTGACGGATATGAAGCGAGGGCCAGCCGACGAGAGCATACAGGTCGCAGTGGTGGTTAGTATATGGGGCTTAGTGACAATTTTTTTTATTATTTCACCTTTATTTAACCAGGTAGGCAAGTTGAGAACAAGTTCTCATTTACAACTGCGACCTGGCCAATAATAAAGCAAAGCAGTTTGACACATACAACAACACAGAGTTACACATGGAATAAACAAAACATACAGTCAATAATACAGTTGAAGAAAATCTATATACAGTGTGTGCAAATGAGGTAAGAAAAGGGAGTTAAGGCAATAAATAGGCCATGGTGGTGAAGTAATTACAATATACCAATTAGACAATAGAGTGATTGATGTGCAGAAGATGAATTAGCAAGTAGAGATACTGGGGTGCAAAGGAGCAAGATAAATAAATACAGTATGGGGATGAGGTAGTTGGATGGGCTATTTACAGATGTGCTGTGTACAGTGATCTGTGAGCTGCTCAGACAGCTGGTGCTTAAAAAGCTGGTGAGGGAGGTAAGAGTCTCCAGCTTCAGTGATTTTTGCAATTCATTCCAGTCATTGGCAGCAGAGAACTGGAAGGAAGGCGGCCAAAGGAGTAATTGCCTTTGGGGGTGACTAGAGAGATATACCTGCTGGAGCCTGTGCTACGGGTGGGTGCTGCTATGGTGACCAGTGAGCTGAGATAAGGAAGGGGCTTTACCTAGCAACAACTTATAGATGACCTGAAGCCAGTGGGATTGTCGACGAGTATGAAGTGAGGGCCAGCAAATGAGAACGTACAGGTTGCAGTGGTGGGTAGTATATGGGGTTTGGTAACAAAATGGATGGCACTGTGATAGACTGCATCCAATTTGTTGAGTAGAGTGTTGGGGGCTATTTTGTAAATTACATCCCCGAGGTCGAGGATTGGTAGGATGGTCAGTTTTACTAGGGTATGTTTGGCAGCATGAGTGAAGGATGCTTTGTTGCAAAATAGGAAGCCGATTCTAGATTACATTTTTCATTGGAGATGCTTAATGTGAGTCTGGAAGGAGAGTTTACAGTCTAACAAGACACCTAGGTATTAGTGGTGGTCCACATATCTTAAATCAGAACTGTCCAGAGTAGTGATGCTGGGCGGACGGGCAGGTGTGGGCAGCGATCGGTTGAAGAGCATGCATTTGGTTTTACTTGCATTTAAGAGCAGTTGGAGGCCATGTAAGGAGAGTTATATGGCATTGAAGCTCGTCTGGAGGTTAGTTAAGCTGTTGGGGCTAGGGGGCAGTATTTTCACGGCCGGATGAAAAACATACCCAAATTAAACAGGTTACTACTCTGGCCCAGAAAAGAGAAAATGCATATCATTAGATTTGTATAGAAAACACTCTGAAGTTTCTAAAACTGTTTGAATGGTGTCTGTGAGTATAACAGAACTCATATGGCAGGCAAAAAACCTGAGAAAAAATTGAATCAGGAAGTGGGGGAAATTAGAAATGTAGTTTTTCTTTTGAATCCCTTGAAAAACTACAGTGACATAGGATTTATGTTGCACCTCCTAACTCTTCCATTGGCTGTCAACAATCTTTAGGAACTGGTTTCATCCGTCACCTGTTACCGGGCACACAATTATGGCTCAGTCAATCACTGGCCAGTCTGAGGACAGGTGTCTTATGATGCTCGTGCACGTGGATTCGTTGTTTTTAATTTTCTTCTGGGATGATAATTTTAGAAAGAAAGGGTCCAGATTGTCAAGCCCAGCTGATTTGTAGGGGTCCAGATTTTGCAGCTCTTTCAGAACATCAGCTGAATGGATTTGGGAGAAGGAGAAATGGGGGAGGCTTGGGCGAGTAGCTGTGGGGGGTGCAGTGCTGTTGAATGCAGTAGGGGTAGTTAGGTGGAAAGCATGGCCAGCCGTAGAAAAATGCTTATTGAAATTCTCAATTATAGTGGGCTTATCGGTGGTGACAAAGTTTCCTATCCTCAGTGCAGTGGGCAGTTGGGAGGAGGTGTTCTTATTCTCCATGGACTTTACAATGTCCCAGAACTTTTTAGAGTTGGAGTTGCACGAAGCACATTTCTGTTTGAAAAAGCTAGCCTTGGCGTTTCTAACTGCCTGTGTGTATTGGTTTCTAACTTCCCTAAAAAGTTGCATATCGCGGGGGCAGTTCGATGCTAATGCAGAACGCCACAGGATATTTTTGTGTTGTTAAGGGCAGTCAGGTCTGGGGAGAACCAAGGGCTATATCTGTTCCTGGTTCTAAATTTCTTGAAATGGAGAGGAAGGCATTTTTTTTAAATAACCAGGCATCCTCTACTGACGGGATGAGGTCAATATCCTTCCAGGATACCAGGGCCAGGTCGATTAGAAAGGCTTGCTCGTTGAAATATTTCAGGGAGCGTTTGACAGTGATGATGCAGGCTATGTCTGCAGTAGATTGCAACACCGCCCCCTTTGGTCGTTCTATCTTGTCTGAAAACGTTGTAGTTAGGGATGAAGATTTCAGAGTTTTTGGTGGACTTCCTAAGCCAAGATTCAGACACAGCTAGGACATCCGGGTTGGCAGAGTGTGCTAAAGCAGTGAATAAAACAAACTTAGGGAGGAGGCTTCTAATGTTAACATGCATGAAACCAAGGTTATTACGGTTACAGAAGTCATCAAAAGAGAGCGCCTGGGGAGTAGGAGTGGAGCCAGGCACTGCAGGGCCTGGATTCACCTCTACATCCCCAGAGGAGCAGAGAAGAATAAGTATGAGGGTACGGCTAAAAGCTATACGAATTGGTCGTCTGTGACGTCCAGAATAGAGAGAAAAAGGAGCAGGTTTCTGGGGGCGATATAATAGCTTCAAGGTATAATGTACAGACAAAGGTATGGTGGGATGTGAGTACAGAGGAGGTAAACCTAGGCATTTAGTGATTATGAGAGAGATATTGTCTCTAGAAACATCATTGAAACCAGAAGATGTCATAGCATGTGTGGGTGGAGGAACTGAGAGGTTGGATAAGGTATAATGAGCAGGGCTAGGGGCTCTACAGTGAAATAAGCCAATAAACACTAACCAGAACAGCAATGGACAATGCATATTGACATCAAGGAGAGGCATGCTTAGCCGAGTGATCAAAGGGTCCAGTGAGATTCAGACAGCTAGCCGGGCCATAGGTAGCAAGCTGGTGGAAGATGGGAGGGAGGTCTGTTTTTAGCCACCTCGTGCGTTTCCGTCTGTGGGTTAGTGGGGTTCCGTGTGGAAGTTGGCAAAATAGTTAGTTATAGTGGCCCAAGAAAGGTGTCCGATAGACCTATTCAGATCGCAGCCGAAAAGACAGCTAACGATTAGCTGGCCGCAGATGGGCGATCAGGTTACGTCGCGACGGAGGGGCCAGTTGGATAACTCCCTCGGGCAGATAACGTCGGTGGTCCAGTCGTGAAGACCCGATGGGGCTCCGCATCGGCAGTAAAACGGGTCAGGATAGGTGAGTTGTAGCCCAGGAGACACTTCAGCTGGCTAGCTCAGGAATAGCCCAGGAGTGGCTGACGGAACTCTTCAGCTGGCTAGCTGGCTAGCTCCGTAATAATGTGTGTTAATTCCGTGACCGACGTTGCCAATAGTCACTCAGATAGCAGCTAGCAAGCTGCAAGATCCAGGTGTAAATGTCCAGAGCCTGCGGTAGAAATCGGGGAAAGGAGAGAGAATAGGTCCGGTATGCTCTGGTCTGAGTCGCGCTGTACAAAAACTGGCGAAAGCTTTTCGAGCTAATGGATAGCTGAGGACAGCTAACCGTGGCTAGCTGAACTTCAATGTTAGCCAGTGAGAATGGCTAACCTCTGGCTAGCTTCTGTTGTGGAATTCAGATGAGGTAAATAATTCTTTATTTTTTAACTTGGTGAGGCGGGTTGCAGGAGAGTGCTTTGAGGTTGAGTTTTTTAGAATAAAAAAATGTAAAAAGATAAGTGAAGAAAAAATATGTAAATATATATATACACGGGACACGACAAGAGGAGGGTAATGGACGTCTGAACTGCTACGCCATCTTGGATTAATACCTATTGCCCGGTTGTAAAATTATCGCAATTTTGCGTTAAAAAATACCCTAAAGGATTGATTGCAAACATCGTTTGACGTGTTTCTACAAATGGTAATGGAACTTTGAACATTTCGTCTATGGATTTGCGTCCACGCCACATGGCATTGTAAAGTGTTCTGGATGGGTCAACAAAACGGACGTATTTGGACATAAATGATGGACTTTGCAGAACAAATGAACATTTCTTGTGGAAGTGGGTGCCCATTCGAGTGCATTCCGCCGAAGATCAGCAAAGGTAAGTAAATATTTTGAACATATTTTTAGAGATTTGTCAACGTCGTGGTTGTAGACTAACTGTATAGCTTAGCATTGACGGCTAAATCCTGTACTCAGAATATTGAACAATGTGCTTTTTCCATAAAGTTATTTTGAAATCTGACAAAGTGGTTGCATAAAGGAGTAGATTATCTATAATTCTTTAAATAATTGCTATAAATTTTGTCAACGTTTATGAGTTCTTCTGTAAATGTATGTGCCTATTCACCGGATGTTATGGGGAGAAAACATTTTCTGAACGTCTCGCGCCAATGTAAAAATTGGGGTTTTGGATATAAATATAAACTTGATCGAACAAAAAATGCATGTATTGTCTAACATGATGTCCTAGGAGTGTCATTTGATGAAGATTGTCAAAGGTTAGTGCTTAATTTTAGCTGTATATCTGGTTTTGTGACGGCTATCCATGCTTGGAAAAATGCTTTTTTTTGCTAATGTGCTATGCTAAGATAATCTAATGTTTTGCTTTCACTGTAAAGCCTTATTGAAATCGGACAATGTGATTGGATTAACGAGTAGAGTATCTTTAAAATGCCGTATAATACTTTAATTTTAATTTTGAGATTATTATTTTTTTGAATTTCGCGCCGTGCTATCTCACTGGTTGTTGTCCGACCAATCCCGTTAACGGGATTTTATCCTCTAGAGGTTAACACATTGTCCAAAGAAGGGCCAGAAGTATACAGAATGGTGTCGTCTGCATAGAGGTAGATCAGAGAATCACCAGCAGCAAGATCGACATCATTGATGTCTACAGAGAAGAGAGTCTGCCTGAGAATTTAACCCTGTGGCACCCCCATAGAGACTGCCAGAGGTCCGGACAACAGGCCCTCCGATTTGACACACTGAACTCTGTCAGAGAAGTAGTTGGTGAACCAGGCGAGGCAGTCATTTGAGAAACCAAGGCTGTTTAGTCTGCCGATAAGAATGTGGTGATTGACAGAGTCGAAAGCCTTGGCCAGGTCGATGAATACGGCTGCACAGTAATGTCTCCTATTGATGGCAGTTATGATATCATTTAGGACCTTGAGCGTGGCTGAGGTGCACCCATGACCAGCTCTGAAACCAGAATGCATAGCGGAGAAGGTACGGTGGGATTCGAAATGGTCCGTAATCTGTTTGTTAACTTGGCTTTCGAAGACCTTAGAAAGGCAGGGTAGGATAGATATAGGTCTGTAGCCGTTTGGGTCTAGAGTGTCTCCCCATTTGAAGAGGGGGATGACCGCGGCAGCTTTCCAATCTTTGGGAATCTCAGACGATATGAAAGAGAGGTTGAACACGCTAGTAATAGGGGTTGCAACAATTTCGGCAGATCATTTTAGAAAGAGAGGTTCCAGATTATCTAGCCCGGCTGATTTGTAGGGGTCCAGATTTTGCAGCTCTTTCAGAACATCAGCTATCTGGATTTGGGTGAAGGAGAAGTGGTGGGGGCTTGGGCGGGTTGGTGTGGAGGATGCCGGGCAGTTGACCGGGGTAGGGGTAGCCAGGTGGAAAGAAAGGCCAGCCGTAGAGAAATGCTTATTGAAATTCTCAATTATAGTGGATTTATCGGTAGTGACTGTGTTTCCTAGCCTCAGTGCAGTGGGCAGCTGGGAGGAGGTGCTCTTATTCTCCATGGACTTTACAGTGTCCCAGAACGTTTTTGAGTTTGTACTACAGGATGCAAATTTCTGTTTGAAAAAGCTAGCCTTAGCTTTCCTAACTGCTTGTGTATATTGGTTCCTAACTTCCCTGAAAAGTTGCACATCACGGGGGCTATTCGATGCTAATGCAGAATGCAACAGGATGTTTTTGTGCTGGTCAAGGGCAGACAGGTCTGGAGTGAACCAAGGGCTATATCTATTCCTGGTTCTACATTTTTTGAATGGAGCATGCTTATTTAAGATGGTGAGGAAGGCACTTTTATAGAATAACCAGGCATCCTCTACTGACGGGATGAGGTCAATGTCATTCCAGGATACCCCGGCCAGGTCGATTAGAAAGGCCTGTTCGCTGAAGTGTTTTAGGGAGCGTTTGACAGTGATGAGGGGTGGTCGTTTGACCGCAGACCCATTACAGATGCAGGCAATGAGGCAGTAATCGCTGAGCATTGGTTGAAAACAGCAGAGGTGTATTTGGAGGGTGAGTTAGTTAGGATGATATCTATGAGGGTGCACTGTGATAAACTGCATCCAATTTGCTGAGTAGAGTGTTGGAGGATATTTTGAAAAATGACATCGCCGAAGTCAAGGATCAGTAGGAAAGTCAGTTTTACTAGGGTATGTTTGGCGGCATGAGTGAAGGATGCTTTGTTGCGAAATAGGAAGCCGATTCTAGATTCAATTTTGGATTGGAGATGCTTAATGTGAGTCTGGAAGGAGAGTTTACAGTCTAACCAGACACCTAGGTATTTGTAGTTGTCCTCATATTCTAAGTCAGAACTGTCCAGAGTAGTGATGCTGGATGGGTGGGTAGGTGTGGGAAGCGATCGGTTGAAGAGCATGCATTTAGTTTTGCTTGCAATTGAAGCTCATCTGGAGGTTAGCTAAAACTTCTTATGGGTATGTGGGACGCTACCGTCCCACCTGGCCAACATCCGGTGAAATTGCAGAGTGCCAAATTCAAAAACAGAAATACTCATAATAAAAATTCATAAAACATACAAGTGTTATACTTTAAGATTAACTTCTTGTTAATCCAACCGTGATGTCAGATTTCAAAAAGGCTTTACAGCAAAAGCATACCATGCAATTATCTGAGGACAGCGCCCAGCAGACAAAACATTACAAACTGTTACCAGCCAAGTATTGGAGTTACAAAAGTCAGAAATAGCGATAAAATTGATCACTTAACTTTGATGATCTTCATATGGTTGCACTCACGGGACTCCCAGGTTCACAATAAATGTTTGTTTTGTTGGCGCGTTTTGTTCAGTAATCCAAATCCTCAAAGGCAGTCACAACAGGCAGACGAAAAATCCAAATAGTATCAGTAAAGTTCATAGAAACATGTCAAACGATGTTTATAATCAATCCTCAGGTTGTTTTTAGTCAAAATAATCAATAATGTTTCAACCGGACAATAGCTTCGTCAATATAAAAGAAAAACAAGAAAGGCACGCTCTCGGTCGCACGCAGCAAACAGGTCTGGGGACTTTCCACTATCCACTTACTCAGAGTGGTCTTAGTCCCTCATTTTTCAGAATACAAGCCTGAAACAATTTCTAAAGACTGTTGACATCTAGTGGAAGCCATAGGAAGTGCAATATGAGTCCTAAGTCAAACATAAAAAAATCACACTTCCTGGATGGATTTTTACCAGGTCTTTGCCTGCCATATCAGTGCTGTTATACTCACAGACATTATTTTAACAGTTTTGGAAACTTTAGACTGTTTTCTATCCAAATCTACCAATTATATGCATATCCTAGCTTCTGGGCCTGAGTAACATGCAGTTTACTTTGGGCACGCTTTTCATCCGGAGGTGAAAATAGTGCCCCCTACCCTAGTGAGGTTAACACAGTGTCCAAAGAAGGGCCAGAAGTATACAGAATGGTGTCGTCTGCATAGAGGTGGATCAGAGAATCACCAGCAGCAAGAGCGACATCATTGATGTATACAGAGAAAAGAGTCGGCCCGAGGATTTAACCCTGTGGCACCCCCATAGAGACTGCCAGAGGTCCGGACAACAGGCCCTCCGATTTGACACACTGAACTCTATAAGAGAAGTAGTTGGTGAACCAGGCGAGGCAATCATTTGAGAAACCAAGCTGTTGAGTCTGCCGATAAGAATGTGGTGATTGACAGAGTTGAAAGCCTTGGCCAGGTCAATGAATACAGCTGCACAGTATTGTCTCTTATCGATGGTGGTTATGATATCGTTTAGTAATAGTAATTGATATTGTGCTTTCTGTCAGCCCAGAGCTAAATATGACCGCTTGTGTTACGTCTATCGCTAGGAATCATGCAGCCTACATTTTGTGGTTGGAGGATTGTGTTATGCTCTCATTACTTCTGTGAATGGCTGAATATTGCATCCCAAAAAAATTTGACTCACCACCTGGATTTGGTCTTATGGAGCAAAATTTGAAATAGTTTTTTTACATTGGATAAAAGTAGAGCCTTAGAGCTACAAAATGGTATATCATACACTGCATGTTTGAGGAACAATGGAAATGTAATGCTGCTTATAAAGTTGTTAAACTTGTAAACTCACTTTTGAGAAAATGGCCTTTGAATGTTTTGGTATCTAGTGAAGAGCTCTTCTTTGACTACACCAATTCAGCATTGTTCGCACCTTCTTAACCTCTTGCGTATATCCTACCACTGGGGGCGCCACAGCGCATTTTGGAAAGAATTCGTTCCCATTTTCAACGGCCTACTAATCAAACTCAGAAGCTAGGACATGCATATACTTATTTTATATGGATAGAAAACACCCTAAAGTTTCTGAAACTGTTTGAATGGTGTCTGTGAGTATAACAGAACTCGTATGGCAGTCAAAACCCCGAGACCGATTGAACCAGGAAGTGGGATTCTGAATTGTGGACTCTGTAATTCCCTGTAATTCACAATGTGAAAAAATGATAATTGAGCACTTTCCAGTGCATCCACTAGATGTCCCCAGTCTTTACAAAGTGTTTTGAAGCTTCTGCTGTCGAAACTCAGTGCAGGAGACGATGTGGCAATTGGTCACAGTAGGAGGGCCATCAGCATTGTGACGTCGGCGGCCGTGTCTGCCCCCACCTTTGGAAACGTTTTGAAACACAATGAAATCGTCCCACTCGAATCTGATTGGCTCTCTTGTTGAAACAGGCCCTGAAGATTAATGTTATACAACGTTTGACATGTTTGAACGAACCTAACGAAGGGAAAATAGTCATTTTTCGTTAGCCAAGTGCCGCGCACGGATCAACATTTGGTTACAGCCTTAGGACGCGCTAACAACAGCAAGCTAATGGAACATAAAGGATGGACTTTTTCGACCGAAAATACATTTGTCGTGGACCTGGGATTCCTGGAAGTGCTTTCTGATGAAGACAACTAAAGGTGAGGGATTATTGGCAATATTATACAAGATCAGATGTGATGTGCGATTGTTCCAAGATGGCGACGAGCTAGGCTTTCTAGCTCATTTTCTGAGTATCGCATCCCCTTTTATCTCAAAGTGTGATTACCCTGTAAAGTTAATTTAAAATCTGTTATGACGGGTGTTTTCAAGAGATATTCATCTATAAATCTTAGATTGACAATATAAAAAAAAAAATCGTTTTCGAATAGTAATTTATAAAATTGTAGCACTGATTCCCGGGACGCATTTTATGAAAAAATAGTTAGTCAACGTCAGGTGCCGATGTAAAATGCTGTTTTTATATAGAAATATGACCTTTATTGAACAAAAGATTGCATGCATTGTGTAACATGATGTCCTAGGTGTGTCATCTGATGAAGTTTGTAAAAGGTTAGTGCTGCATTTAGCTGTTTTTTGGTTATATGTGATGCATGTGCCTGGTCGGAAAATTCATATGATGCTACTTTTACCATGTACTCCTCTAACATAATCTAATATTGTGCTTTTCCTGTAAAACCTTTTTGAAATCGGACAACGAGGGTCGATTCAAGAGAGGTGTATCTATAAAACGATATGAGACAGTCCTATATTTGAAAAAAAAAATATATTGAATTTCGTTATGCTAATGTCGCTAGGAGTTTTTCGCTGGAAAATGATCCCGCTAACGGGATGAGAGTCTCAAGAGGTTTTAAGCTTTAGCCCCACCCATCTCGATTCGCTCCTGGTGCATTCAGAGCGCACACTTGACACTCTGGCCAATGATTTGTTTACTTCTGGATAACATGAAAACAGCCTAACCAGCTCTGCTGGCAACAATTGCATTACGCTTTTTGCTGACATTTACTGACACCGGCCATATTCAACGGGTGTTGTACACTTTAGCTTAAGACATGTAGGTAGCTAGGTAAACATTGAACCTAGCTAGGTAAACAACATGTAAGATCACACGTCACTTAACGTTGGCTAACGAGCCAGCTGTTAACTTCTTTCGGATCATTGGGACGCTAGCGTCCCACCTCGACAACAGCCGGTGAAATTGCAGAGCGCAAAATTCAAAAATACAAACTAGTAATATTAAACATTCATAAATATACAAGTGTTATACACCATTCTTTAGCTTAGAACCTTGGTAATCGAACCGCTAAGTCCGATTTACAATAGGCTTTAGGGCGAAAGCATAGCATTTCATCGTCTGAGGACAGCGCCTCACCCACTTCCAGCATTAACATGAATTCATAACCTGAACAGGTGTCCCAAAACTCAAAAATAGCAATAAAATAAATCACTTACCTTTGAAGATCTTTTGGCGCAGTCATTCATGTGCGCCAAAAGACTAGAGTCCTTCTGAGGGATACTTCGAAAGAGTACGAATACTTCTTCATTTTTCAAAAACAAGCATGAAACAATTTCTAAAGACTGTTTACATCTAGTGGAAGCCATAGGAACTACAATCTGGGTCCTAATTATTAGACTTTCCCATAGAAAAGCATTGAAAAGTCCAATGACCTCAAAAAAATTTTTTCCTTGATGGATTGTCCTCTGGGTTTCGCCTGCCAAATCAGTTCTGTTATACTCACAGACATTATTTTAACAGTTTTAGAAACTTTAGCGTGTTTTCCATCCAATACTACCATGCATATGCATATCCTAGCTTCTGGGCCTGAGTAACAGGCAGTTTACTTTGGGCACCTCAGTCATCCAAACTTCCGAATACTGCCCCCTAGCCTTAAAAAGTTAAACAACAATGAATGTTAAACAACAATTAACAATTAACATAGTGCCAAATCATGTGGTTACTACCCTGCATGAATCTTCTGGGAGCTAACCAACCAGGTTCAATGTTAGCTAGCTAACATTAGGCTCTAACTAGCAAAGACAACGGCTCTGGGATACAAATAATGTCATACATGTAACGTTAGCTAGGGTATCAGCCAGCTAACGTTGGCTAGCTATCAGTACACTTTAGCTTGAAATGAAAACACTTTCTGTCAAAATTAGAAACGTGTAATATCTGAAAATGTCAGTTAGCTAGGTAGATCATCTTGCCCATATACATCATCATGCATGATGGATGCGTTTCCCTGTCACGGATGCCATGCCACGGTTGCACTTAGTTTGAAGATGTAATCCAGAGACAGGTGTTTTCTCCATCTCTTTAGCTATCATAGTCTACTTCCACTGATTTCAAAACTCAATCCTCCAGAAAGTGGAGAGAAACACCTATGCAGCTCCACGACAAGATACATAAAAAAAGTTGCATTCGCCAGGATTACCAACACAGATTGACCAGCTCAAATAGACAGAAGCCTCTATATGGCAGACCAATCCCAACTCCTCTCTCGGCATGTCCATCCCACTCATCATCTCAGCCAATCATGGCTAGTAGGAAGGTTACTCACTTTTTCTGTGCCTTAACCAACAAGGCTCATAATTTAACAATTTTATTCGTATTTACAGATTGCATACACGTTTGTTATTCAGGCAGATGAACATTCACATGTTCCAGAAGGCATTTCTGCCCAAAAATGCATTTTGACAAAAAATAAAAAACAGATGGCTCTCCTGTGAAGTCGTGACTTGCGACATATGCCTAGTTTCACAAATAAACTAGTTACATTCAGGACATAAATGTTACATACATTTATGTCCTGAATGTAACTAGTTTATTTGTGAAACTAGGCATATGTCGCAAGGACTGTTTTTGTGCAAAATATTTCTGTGAAAAAAACTGTGGCCAGCTCAAATGCTGACTGTTGGGTCAATCGAAACTTGACGTTCTAAATAAGTGTTCTAATCACATCGGTTTGAGCGTACGCTGCAAAGACCACTGTAGAATGATCACACCCGTTTGTTGGTACGTGTGAAAGGTTAAAGGGATACTTCAGGATTTTGGCAAAAATGACCTTTTTCTACTTCCCCAGAGTCAGATGAAACCATGGGTACCATTTTTATGTCTCTGTGTCCAGTATGAAGGAAGCTAGAGGTCATTTCTATGTTTATTTGCTTGCGTGCCAAAATCCCGAAGTATCCCTTTAACTCTGAATTTTAAGGTTAGGGTTAAGTTTAGGCATTAACTCCAAATTCTTAAGGTTAGCCATTTACTCAGAATGGTTAAGGTAAGGATTAAGGTTTGGGATAGCCTTAAAACAAAAATAGCAAAACTGAAACTTACTTGAAGGTAACAGCACTCACTGTTGACCCTACTGGCCAGTTTCCAAATCATTGTAGCAGTGAGTGATGCCATAATGGGACATTGTGCCACAATCCTCTGAGCAGCAGTCTCTCTTTTCTCTCTATCTCTCTCCTCTTCCCCTTTCCTAATTCTCTCTCTACCCATCCTCCTCTCTCCACCCTTATTTCTCACTTTCTCTCTCTCTCTCTCTTCCATTTCCTTCTCCCTTCCTCTCTCTCTGTGTATTTTAGTGGAGCTTAAAAGCCGGGTTGCAGCGCAGCAACAGGGGTGTCTCGGGCTCTTTGCAAGATTAATGTTGGGACCCTGTCCTGAGCTCCGCTACTGTACATAATGAAAGTGACTTAGGAATTAACTGACTACAGGAGATAGAGAACGAGCACGGCCAGGCAGGCACCGGTGAGATGCTGCCTCGGCAGAAAATGCATTCATTCCTTTTTTTCTCCCTCTCTCCATATTCCTCCACTCCAGTTAATTACTGTAATGGCTTGGCCGTCCTTGGGGGTGCTTGGAGGGCAGAGGGTAGGCCTGCAAGGTCCAGCTCTGTCACGGTCTACCCTCCCATCCCCCCTTTCAAAAGCAGCTCAAACGTAGAAAATGTAAGAATGAACTTCATAGCCATTGAATTATACCGTGCATTATAGGGAATTATACAACTGGTGGGTCTAATCTTGAATGCTGATTGGTTAAAATCACATTCCAGCTGGTGTCTACTCCACAAGTTACCACCGGCTAAATCTATGAAGTTAAAATGCCTATTTACTCTGTTCCATCTGACTGTGCAATCCACTGTCTCATCAGCCCAGCCAAGCAATTTATAAACTTGATCTTCACTATAAAAATTATCTCACATTTCTTTTAGACTAACATGTAGCTTTCAACAGCAGAGATTTGTATAAACCTTGCTGTCTGTCTCTCCGACATTTGCAACATTGTTTCAATATTTAAATTCAATTTCCAGCTGTCCCATAGTAATGAACGTGTCGGGATGAGACAGACAGGCATGCAGCGTTTCTCAGCCAGACAAAATCATGAATCAGATGGCATAATAATTGATATGTATATAAATAATTGTCAATTGAAAAAAGGTAAAACGAAACGAAGTGCAACTAGTTTGAAGTCTTTCCAGCTTCAGTTTGAAGTGATTGTGTTAGCTGATGAGTGAGCACATTTTTTTATGCCAGGCAAAATCACACCTCATTAGCACATAGTTATGGATGTATCCAAATAAACGTCACTAGAAAATAGCTGTTTGCTGTTATTCTGGCTGCACTTTTTGACGTGACTGTAAGTTAGCCATAATTGGCTAACTAGCAAGCAAGAGGGATACGAATGTTGCCAGCCAGTTTGGCAATGGAACATTTAGAACAAACGGCTGGGTCACATCCATAGATACATAACAAAAAGTCTGAACATCTGGGTCACTTCTCTGGAAATCGAATGGATAGAATGAACGACCCGCTGGCTTCGGTAGCAACCCTAGATTTGTGTCGGGACTATATCTCGTGGAAGGATGAAATAGTATGAATAAATTCATCAAAATAAAGTTTCTAATGAAAATATGTAAATCATTATTTGAATATTTTGGTAACCAGTTGTACACTGTACATTTTTTATTTCCTTGAATATTTTTGCACAACACATTTTTATGTAAAATTAATAAAACATTTTACTTATGGCATGGCGTTGTTAAATACTTGTTTCTGATTGGTTGAAGGGCATTCTAGAGCTTGTATTATTTAAGTGATAATGCCCGAGAAGCCGGTGTTTGAAGGATATATTGGCACAGGTGTTGACAGGTTGAGGGCTGGCAAACTGTGCCAATATATCCTCCAAACACTGTCATCAAGGGCATTATCACTTAAATAATACATGCTCTAGAATGCCCTTCAAGCCAATCAGAAACAAGTATTTAACAATGCCATTGTATAAGTAAAATGTTTTATTAATTTTACATAAAAATGTGTTGTGCAAAAATATTCAAGGAAATAAAAAAAAAAATTGCAGTGTACCAACTTAACATGATGAACAGGAATTACTGACTGACTCAAGGGTGGCCACAAATAACTATCTGAAAATCACACCTCCTAAAAATAACATATGGATTACATAAAAAAAGACCCAGCTGCTGGGTCAACCCAGCATGATGGTTAAATTAACAATTTTTTTACGGAAAAAAAAATGTATGAAATGTATGCAATGTAAGTTGCTCTGGATAAGAGCGTCTGCTAAATGACTAAAATGTAAATGTAAATATGTAATCCAAACATACCAACATGTTGGGTTATTCACGCAACCCAACTGGCTGGGTCAAATAACCCAGCATGTGTTCTGTCGAATATTTACTCAGCTCTGGATTACCAAATAACCCATGCAGTAGCTAGCTGTATATTAAGCTGTTTTGTAGAAATGCTGTATAGAAAGCTGTTTCCAAGTGAGTTTGAAAATTATTCAGCCAGAGCGAGTCCACTCAATCAAACATCTGTTGGAGAAATACCAATGCTGCCTTTTTACTGCTGATAAATGATGCTGCTATTGAAAGATTCACATAAAGTGGTTATTCACTCAATCCTGATAGTATAAACCATGTAGCACATGCCAACACATATGCACACACACACTCGCAAACAAATGCACACAAACACGTAGACACACACACTTCATTTTTGGTCGGACCTGCACTCTTAGAAAAAACATTGCTTTCTGGAACCTAAAAGAGTTCTGCGGCTGTCCCCATAGGAGAACCCTTTTGGAACCCTTTTTTTAAGAGTGTACAGAAGGCTGTTATAGCCTATTCCTCCACAAACAAGAGGCTAATATGCATATTAGAGAATATAGAGGATGGAGTCTAATAGGTTATATTTTGGTTATAAGGCAGTGGGTTGTATGAGGTTATGAATACACTCAGTGTACAAAATGAAGAGTTCCTTCCTAATATTGAGATGCACACCCTATTGCCCTCAGAACAGCCTCAATTCGTCGGGGTATGGACTCTATAAGATGTCGAAAGCATTTCACAGGGATGCTGGCCCATGCTGACTCCAATGCTTCCCACACTTGTGTCAAGTTGGCTGGATGTCCTTTGGGTGGTGGAACATTCTTGATACTCATGGGAAACTGTTGAGGGTGAAAAACCCAGCAGCGTTGTAATTTTTGACACAGTCAAACCGGTGCGCCTGGCAACTACGACCAATCCCCATTCAAATGATCTTAAATCTTGTCTTGCCCATTCACCCTCTGAATGGCACACATACTGTACACAATTCATGTCTTAATTGACTCAAAGCCTAACATCCTTCATTAACCTAACAAGTAACATCAATACGGGATCAAAGCTTTAAACTGGATTCATGGATTTCCATGACCAGTCTATGTCATGGAAAGAACAGGTTTTCCTAATGTTTTGTACACTCACTGTATATTTATCTATTTTCTGTTGACAGTACAGTTAATAAGCTCTGGCATTTACCCATTTACCCGTTCACACACATATAAATGCACAAGTCCACACTCAAGCACACATATTCTGCATACACGCGCACGCACAGACACACACACACATTAAGCTATAAGATTGTATTAATGTGGCGGCTATGACCTTGAGATAACTCTGCAAGTGCATGCTTCATTACCCACTCATATTTACTTATACTCATCACATGAAATCTCACACAGATGTCATGTGTGGCTCACACTTCGCACCCATGAAGAAAGAAAAGGAAAATACATATTAAGAATAGGGTAGAGAGAGGGCATGTCGATAGCAGGTGTTTACATGGTATTCAAGTATTAACTTTTTCTCCCTACAGTAGGCTGGTGGCGCAAGCCCTACTCCCCCCCTTCCCTCCCCTCTCTTTCTCACTAGCTCTAGGCTGTAGTTGTGTAGTTATGTGGTTTGGCCAGCCGAAACCATAGTGCTGACTGGTTAATGTCCCGAGGGACTTCGAGCTGTGCTGATGCCATGCCAACTCCTCTCACAACCAGGAAATGTACTGCAGCCTGACCACCAGGGTCACCAGTTTTAATAAGCAGAGCAAACAGGACACTACACAGACAGATTTAGCACACAGACAAATTGGGTTATAGCAATTTCTGAACCCCTTCTCTGTCTGTGTGTACACAGACACAGACACAGACACAAAGACAGACACATACACAAACAGACAGTTACAGTCATGGGCACAGACACACACAACACTGACAGACAGATACACAGACATGGACAGGACCCAGGTGACTCAACCAGCTGTGTGATATCCCTGACTGTGATTCAGTTGATAGTTAAACCCACACTGACTACACATTAAACAGCCAAGTGGACAACCAGAAAATTTGAAAATTGGATCCACTATGTACAAGCATACGAGAGAATATCCATTAGGTTTTAGCCCCGAAACAATCTCTGAACGTTATATTACAGACCAATTTGACCAAATAGTGTGCATATAAATCCAATTAAATGTGTGTGTGCGTGCACATGTGCACACTCGTGGGTATGTGCACAGTGTGCCAAAACGTGAGAGAAGGAAAGAGAGAAGGAGAAAGATAAATATGTACAGAGATTGGAAGAAAATAGTAGTGAGATGCAAGAGCCAGTGAGACAATTTCATTCAGTATTCTATAACACCATATTGTTGTCTGATGTGTTTCTATCTCTGTCCCTCATGTCTGTATAACAGCTTTAGCTCTTTAACACTCTCTCTCAGAGGTGTGACTTGTTTCATTTATGTCATTTAGCAGAACCTCTTATCCAGAGCAAGTTACATTAGTGAGTAGACAAATTTTTTGGTACTGGTCCCCGATGGGGATCGACCCCACAACCCTGCAAGTGCCAAGCTCTACCAACTGAGCCACACGGGACCCCACAGTGCTTTGGGACCACAGACAGTATGTCTCGGCAGCTAAGATGCCAATCCCTCTAACACCCCATCAACTCTCTAACACCCCATCAATTCGAACACAGCCAGTGATGCGTTCTCTGGCAACGACAACTCTGTCGACGTTATCGTGTCATCCAGACAGGGGCAGACCTGGTTGCCAAAGTTGTTATGACAGTGTTTCAAAATCCAAGAATCTCAACCCAAAACAGAAGGCATGGACCACAAACTCCAACACACCCACCCACATTGTCAAGCATACAACTGTTTAGTCCAATACACCAACTGGAATTTTTGCAAAAACAAGGTTTCTTGTACAAAACACTACTCCAACTCATACCAGGTCAAACTTGCACTCATCCCCTCAAGCACCTCTGTAGGCTAGCTAACTCTGTAGCTGTCCAGTTTTGATTCACCAATAAATATTTATACTTGGGGGCTTTTAAAGCAATGTATTCTAGGGATGGAAAACGACTGGCAGCTTTTTTAAGGTTAGGTCAGTGTGTGTGTGTGTGTGTGTGTGTGTGTGTGTGTGTGTGTGTGCTTCTGCCTGTGTGAGTATTACGCTTGTCATGCTAGCCTGGCTGCATCTCTCTTGCCTGACTGCATCTGGCTGCATCTCTCTTGCCTCTTGATTTCCTGGGTGGGTAAGAGAAGACTGTGTGAGAGACTGCGTGTATGTGGATTGGTATGTGTGTGTGAATCCGATTTTGTGTGTGTGTGTGTGTGTGTGTGTGTGAGAAAGAGTGTGATAGAAAGCCGCCCTCCCCAAGCCCCCAGTCTACTCACACTCAGGCCAGGATGTCAAGAAGGTTTCACAGCCCAGTGAGTCTGTCTGTATGCTAGCCTTCACCCCTCTACTCTCACCCATCCTCACCCCCACCACCCCCACACTACAGTCCCCATAGATTGATCCCCGGAATAACAAACATGCTACTTTACCAGCAGTAAACACATACCAAACACAAACATCTTGTGTTCTACTCCTCTTGACACCTGTGTGTGTTTGTTGGGGGAGTTGTCTGGTCCGACGAAGGTAGAAATGAGGATTCGGAAACGGATGAACAAGCACCACGCCTCATAGGTTCACACACACACACACACTTCTGATGGTAGTCACCAGCAAAACCTTAGGTGGCCAGACAAGTTATTAACATTATACATTGTTGCTATTAATGTCAATGGGGGACTTGCATATAATTTTTGTAACTACCCGACTTTAAGTTAGAGATCATCCCTTAGACTGTAACTCGTAGCAAAGCAATATGAATGATGATGCCATATCCACTAAGTGCTACTTAATATTCAGTGGTGTGTCTTAATGCATTACCAGACACCCCACCAGTCCTTTCCCAAGCATACCTCTATAGGGCTGTGTGGCAGACCCCCATAGGACTGTGTGCTATGTAATGGTGTGGAATCAAAAATAAAAAAACTCGGTCCAGCTGGCTGGCTGTTTTTGAAGACCAAAGGGTAATTATTTTCTGGTTATATGATATACTTTGTATAATGTAACTTCTAAAGGGAGACATAAATAACTGCACCCACCTGTTGAGATGTTTTATTGGCTTTTAAAGTCACACACAAATGATTTATTATAAATGTATCAAATTTCAAATTATTGATTACATTCTACAACAAGTGCATCATATGTGCACCAAGACACAGAGATACAATAATATGGTTTAGTACCACATTGCATCACAAAAGGATAACATACAATAGATTCCAGATATACACTGAGTGTACAAAACTTTAGGAACACCTAAAGTTGGGCAACCTAAAGTTGCCCATACTTTGGCCCTCAGAACAGCCTCAATTTGTCAGGGCATGGACTCTACAAGGTACCCAGCAGCGTTGCAGTTCTTGACACACTCAAACCGGTGTGCCTGGCACCTACTACCATACCCCGTTCAAAGTCACTTACATCTTTTGTCTTGCCCATTCACCCTCTGAGTGGTACACATATACAATCCATGTCTCAATTGTCTCAAGGCTTAAAAATGACTCTTTAAACTGTCTTCTCCCCTTCATCTATGCTGAGCGAAGTGGATTTAACAAGTGACATCCAAAAGAATGATAGCCTTTAGCTGGATTTACCTGGTCAGTCTACGTCATGGAAAAGCAGGTGTTCCTAATGTTTTGTACACAGTGTACAGTTCAGATAACTGAGAAATGCATGCCTTTTCTTGAAGTTTACACTTATTTAATCCTCCTGTAGGATTTAAGTATAGATATCTAATGATGGAGCAGGTGAAAGCTAAATCCTTCAACCTGATTTGCAGCCCATTCTCTCGACAATGAGTAACATTTTCCTGGCTGATGCTTCCCTCGTGTGGACAAACAGTGGCAGAGCAAGCCCTCCTAATAGTACATAAAGTTGCCATCCTCCCATATCCTCACTCTGAGTGTCCTGAGTGTTAGGTGTCATTACGTACATTATATGATATTACATTACAGCTTCTTTCTTTAAATGCACTCAATGTAAGTAGCTCCCAATAGTATAGACTGCTCTGATAAATAACTGTTTAGTTCTGACGGCAAACCTGACTGAGAAGTCATGCAGTGCTTGCAATTACTAAATCAATGTCAACTCCCTCCATCTGGGACACACTGCATTACAAATCACACACTGTTCTTCTGAAAGCCCCACCTACATCAGGGATGGGTAACTTGAGTCCTCAAGGGCCTGTTTGGTGACACACTTTTGCCACAGTCAATGCTAACACACATAACTCCAATTTTTATTCAACCTTTATTTAAATAGGCAAGTCAGACGACGCTGGGCCAATTGTGTGCCGCCCTATGGGACTCTCAATCATGGCCAGTTGTGACACAGCCTGGGATTGAACCAGGGTCTGTAGTGACGCCTCTAGCACGGAGATGCAGTGCCTTAGACCACTGCACCACTAATCATGGTTGTCAGTTTAGAATGCAATTAGTTGAGTCATGCATGTTAGCTATATGGCTTGGAAAAAGTGTGACATCAATCAGGCCCAACCATGGACTGGAGTTGCCCATACCTATCTACCTCTACTCCTCTGGCTCCTCAGGGGTCCCCCTGGTGGCCGCCTGCTGTAACAGCAGCTCCTTAGCCAGATCGGGCCCACCACTCTTGGTCAGGCAGCGGGCAAGCTGTGCAGCCTTGGCTGAGTGTGGGGTAGCAGGGAGCCCCCTCCTCCACAGACTGATGACGTGGTAGGCCTGAGCGGCCAGGCTGTCTGGGGTCTGCAGCCTCACCAGCTGAATGGAGCTACAGCGCAGGCGGAAGGAGAGGACCAGCAGGGCCACTCTGAGAGCTCCTCAGAGAGCCAGTGCAGGGTGGAGTCGAACAGGGGATGTGGAGGAGAGGAAAGATTGTTGTAACTCCTATATCCATACACACATATTTATTTTATTTTTATTTCACCTTTATTTAACCAAGTAGGCCAGTTTAGAACAAGTTCTCATTTACAACTGCGACCTGGCCAAGATAAAGCAAAGCAGTACGTAAAAAAAGAAAACAGACTTACACATAGGATGAACAAATGTACAGTCAATAACAATACAAAAATCTATATATAGTGTTTGCAAATTGAGTAAGGAGGTAAGGCAATAAATAGGCCATAGTACTAAAGTAATTACATTTTAGAAAATTAACACTGAAGTGATAGATGTGCAGATGATGATGTGCAAGTAGAAATACTGGTGTGCAAGAGCAAAAAAGTAAATAAAAATAATATGGGGATGAGTTAGGTAGTTGGGTGGGCTATGTACAACTGCAGCGATCGGTAAGCTGCTTAGATAGCTGATGCTTAAAGTTAGTGAGGGAAATATAAGTCTCCAACTTCAGCGATTTTTGCAATTCGTTCCAGTCATTGGCAGCAGAGAACTTGGAAGGAAAGGTGGCCAAAATGGGTATTGGCTTTAGGGATGACCAGTGAGATATACCTGCTGGAGCGCGTGCTACGGGTGGGTGTTGTTATGGTGACCAGTGAGCTGAGATAAGGCAGAGCTTTACCTAGCAAATACTTATAGATGACCTGGAGCCAGTGGGTCTGGCGACAAATATGTAGCGAGGGCCAACTGACGAGAGCATACAGGTTGCGGTGGTGGGGGTATATGGGGATTTGGTGACAAAATGGATGGAACTGTGATAGACTGCATCCAGTTTGCTGAGTAGAGTGTTGGAGGCTATTTTGTAAATGACATCGCCGAAGTCGACGATCGGTAGGATAGTCAGTTTTACGAGGGTATGTTTGGATATCACACACACACACACAAAGCCTCCTTCACTCACGCTGTAGATAGATAGATAGATAGATAGATAGATAGATAGATAGATAGATAGATAGATAGATAGATAGATAGAAGTTAACCTCTCCAGGGTAGGGGGCAGTATTTGCACGCCCGGATAAAAAACGTATCCGATTTAATCTGGTTATTACTACTGCCCAGAAACTAGAATATGCATAGAATTATTGGCTTTGGATAGAAAACACCCTAAAGTTTCTAAAACTGTTTGAATGGTGTCTGTGAGTATAACAGAACTCATATGGCAGGCAAAAACATTGAGACAAATCCTAACAGGAAATGGAAATCTGATGTATGGAATCACTTCAAACCTTTCCCATTGAAACACACAGGGACTTTTTAATCATTTAGCACTTCCTAAGGCTTCCACTAGATGTCAACAGTCTTTACAAAGTGGTTTGAGTCTTCTATGGTAGAAACTGACCCAAAGAGAGGCTTGGGAAGTTGGTCACAGGGGGAGGGATATTACTACTATGACGCGGGCGCCCATGGGAACCCTTTTGTTCCGAAACGTTTAGTAAGACAATGCAATCGTCCGCCTTGAATATTATTGAAGCTCTCGTTGAAAAAGGCCCTAAAGATTTATGTTATACAACGTTTGACATGTTTGAACGAACGTAAATATATATTTTTTGCACATTCGTGACGACAAATCCCGTGCGCTTCAGTACATTATGAGTAGCCTTCGGAAGGCGCTCACAAGAAGGAACTATTGGGACATAAATTATTAACTTTTTCGAACAAAACTACATTTGTTGTGGACCTGGGATTCCTGGAAGTGCCTTCTGATGAAGATAATCAAAGGTAAGGGAATATTTACAATAGTATATTTGATTTTAGATGGTTCCAAGATGGCGCTAACATGTATCGCCAAGCCTATTTTTCTGAGCATACCACGTCGTTTATTGCAAAGTGTGATTTCCCAGTAAAGTTATTTTTAAATCTGGCAATGTGGTTGCATTCACGAGATGTTAATCTATAATTCTTTGAAAAACAATATTACATTTTAACAATGTTTTCGAATTGTAATTTTGTAAATTGTAGCGCTGATTCACCGGAAGCATTTGAGGGAAAATATTTTCTGAACGTCACGCGCCGATGTAAATTGCTGTTTTTATATATAAACATGAACTTTATCGAACAAAAAATGATGTCCTAGGATAGACTGCATCCAATTTGCTGAGTAGATTGTTGGAGGCTATATTGTAAATGACATCGGTGACATCGGTAGGATCGGTAAGATAGTCAGTTTTATGAGGGTAAGTTTGGCAGCATGAGTGAAGGAGGCTTTGTTGCGAAATATGAAGCCGATTCTAGATTTAACTTTGGATTGGAGATGCTTAATGTGAGTCTGGAAGGAGAGTTTACAGTCTATCCAGACACCTAGGTATTTATAGTTGTACCAAATGATCCTTGGTATGACCTTCTTAAAACAATTCCATGTAGCTCAGCAGAAGCCCCCCGGCTTAGAAAGAGCTTAGAGTCTTATGGGTTAACCCCTTGGCTCCTGAAAGGAGCATAGGCTGTTGATGAAGGTCCTCCATCTCACTTGGTCCTCCATCTCACTCGATGAATGTCCTCCATCTCACTGTTGATGAAGGTCCTCCATCTACACATAATAGAAATTTCACTGCTAGCCTAGCATAACTGCTAAACTAATCTAAACAAATAGAAATGTCACCTGCTAGCCTGGCTGCTAAGCTCTTGGAAAAAATGGTTCCAAAAGTGTTATTCGGCTGTCCTCATAGGATAACTATTTTTGGTTCCAGGTAGAACCCTTTTTGGTTGCATGTAGAACCCTCTGTGAAAAGGGTTCCACCTGGAATCAATATATTTAACCTCTCTGGGGCATGTGGGACGAACTCGTCCCACCTACGTAACAGCCACTGAAATCCAGTGGCGCGATTTTTGAATCGTTAGAAATACTATTACTTCAATTTCTCAAACATATGACTATTTTACAGCTATTTAAAGACAAGAATCTCGTTAATCTAACCCCACTGTCCGATTTCAAAAAGGCTTTACAACGAAAGCAAAACATTAGATTATGTCAGCAGAGTGCCCAGCCAGAAAAAATCAGACACCCATTTTTCAAGCTAGCATATCATGTCACATAAACCCAAACCACAGCTAAATGCAGCACTAACCTTTGATGATCTTCATCAGATGACACACCTAGGACATTGTGTTATACAATACATGCATGTCTGTTCAATCAAGTTCATATTTATATCAAAAACCAGCTTTTTACATTAGCATGTGACGTTCAGAAAAAGCATAACCCCCGCAAACTTCCGGGGAATTTACTAACAGTTTGCTAAATTACTCACGATAAACGTTCACAAAAAGCATAACAATTATTTGAAGAATTATAGATACATTACTCCTCTATGCACTCGATATGTCCGATTTTAAAATAGCTTTTCGGATGAAGCACATTTTGCAATAATCTAAGTACATAGCCCGGCATTACAGGGCTAGCTATTTAGATACCCACCCAGGTCAGCCTCCACCAAAATCACATTTCCTATAAGAAAAATGTTCTTACCTTGCTTGTTCTTCATCGGAATACACTGCCAGGACTTCTACTTCAATAACAAATGTAGGTTTGGTCCCAAATAATCCATCGTTATATCCAAACAGCGACGTTTTGTTCGTGAGTTCTAGACACTATCAGAATGCTTCTTCACGGTCCCGCGCATGGCGCATTGGCGTGTCAAAAATGTCTAAATATTCCATTACCGTACTTCGAAGCATGTCAACCGCTGTTTAAAACCAATTTTTATGCCATTTATCTCGTAGATAAGTGATAATATTCCGACCGGGAGTATGCATTGAGCCTAAACAGCCGAATAAAATTTCTCCTCAGGAGCGACTCGTGCACGCGCCTCATTCAAAGGTCCTCGGAGCAGCCACTTACAAAAGGTGATAATGTGTTTCAGCCTGAGGCTCCCTCGTAAACCTTCAGTTATTTCCCGGGCTCTGAGAGCCTATCGGAGCCCTGGGAATTGTCACGTTACAGCTAAGATCCTTACTTTTCAATAAAAAGATGCAAGACGCACGACTCCTTGTCAGACAGGGTACTTCCTGCTTGAAACCTTGTCAGGTTTTTGCCTGCCATAGGAGTTCTGTTATACTCACAGACACCATTCAAACAGTTTTAGAAAATTCAGAGTGTTTTCTATCCAAACCTGAACAATAATATGCATATTCTAGCTTCTGAGTTGGTGTAGGAGGCAGTTAAAAATGGGAACATATTTTTTCCAAAATTCTCAATACTGCCCCCTAGCCCAGACAGGATATACTGAACACTGAGTGTATAAAACATTAAGGACACCTTCCTCAAATTGAGTTGCATCCCCCCTCTTGCCATCAGAACAGCCTCAATTCGTCAGGGCATGGACTCTATAAGGTGTCGAAATCGTTCCACAGGGATACTAGCCTATGCTCCAATGCTTCCCACAGTTGTGTCAAGTTGGCTGGATGTCCTTTAGGTGGTGACCATTCTTGAGACACACGGTAAACTTTTTAGCAGGAAAAATGCAGCAGCGTTGCAGTTCTCGACACAAACCGGTGTGCCTGGCACCTACTGCCATACCCCATTTAACCTCCCTGGTACCAGTGGGATGGTAGCGTCCCACCTCGACAACAGCCAGTGAAATTGCAGGGCGCCAAATTCAAAACCTCAAACATACAAGTATTATACACCATTTTAAAGATAAACTTCTAGTAAATCCAACCACAGTGTCCGATTTCAAAAAGGCTTTACAGCGAAAGCACACCATGTGATTATGTTAGGTCAGCGCCTAGTCACAGAAAACCATACAGCCATTTTCCAGCCAAGGAGAGGTGTCACAAAAGTCAGAAATAGCGATTAAATTAATCACTAACCTTTGATGATCTTCACCAGATGACACTCACAGGACTTCATGTTACACAATAAATGCTTGTTTTGTTCGATAAAGTTAATCTTTATGTCCAAAAACCTCAGGTGAAATTGGCGCGTTATGTACAGTAATCATTGTCTCAAACAAACATCTGGTAAAAATGTAGAGAGCCACATCAAATTTCAGAAATACTCATCATAAACATTGATGAAAAATACAAGTTTTATACATAGGATCAAAGATCAACGACTTGGCACTCCCAGGTCTCCATGTTAGACAATAAATGTTGGTTTTGTTTGATAATGTCCCTCTTTATGTCCAAAAACCTCCGTTTTGTTGGTGCGTTTAGTTCAATAATCCAAAGGCACAATGGGCGCTCTCAACATCCAGACGAAAGTCAAAAAAGTACAATAAAAGTTCTTAGAAACATGTGTCATGATGTTGCCCTCTTTGGGCAGAGCGAGCACCCCTCTCCCTCTCTATACTCCTTACACCAGGCTCTGTAAAAGAGGTCGTAAATTCCTGGAGGAGACACTCTCCTCATGGCCAGAGTATAAAAGAGAGTGAGTTTTCATAGAGAGAACAAAGGAATTTCTTCCACCTCACAGAACTTGACAACCGAACAATATTCAGGTTCTGGAGAAGGTATAAAAGATCGATGAAGAATCCAGCTACGAACTGGTCCGTTTGGTACAATTTTGTGAAACTCATGAGAGACAATACCGCCACATTACCATAACCATGTTTATAGAAGAGTCTCAGTTATGAAGCTTACATCTAATGGTTGTATAAAATGAATGAATAAGGATGAAGCTATTTGTGAGATGATGGGATGCTATGTGAGAGAATTTCTGTTCAAAGTTTCACTAAGTCATTGGCACGCCCCCAGGGGCACAGACAGGACCTGGCGTCATGAGACAGACTTTTTCTATGTCCCGAAGAAAACCCCCACCTAGGTTTTCTATCACGAGACAAGCTTACGTCGATAACGAGAGGGCCAAGGTTTGAGAGGAGACCGAACTTACCTCAATTACGAGATGGCTAAAGGTTGCAGACCAGCTTACCACGAGAGGGCCAAGGTTTGAAGAGAGACCATAAACCTGAGTATAAGCTAAGGTTTGAGTAGGTGGCTGAATCTTTTAACCATACCATGTGGTTAAACTCTTAAACTATCGATACCGACAGAATAAGAACAAGTCTTTGATATTAATTACTAGTCTGCAGCTAGGAATTCGGTATCATTGAACGCGAAGACTGACAACCGCCGAAACATCTATTCTATAACGACATGAATGAATGTCACTCAGAACTATCCATTCTAACCACAACATAGAGAGAGAGAGAGAAAGCGGACAAACTCTCTAACAGAAACAAACTTTTCAACAGAGATCCCGACGACACACTTAGCGTAAATATATATATTGATTGCAATTATTCCCGAATGAGTGAGACAATTGATGTATGGATGACTCATAGTGAAGACTGTGTTCGTGCAGATAACCAACAATTTACGACGTTTGGAATGAGACTAACGGGAGGTAAATAATAATTAATTAATTCAAAGACTAATTGATCAGATATTACAATATATGAAAGTTATATTAGGAAAATTATAACTTTGTAATCTGAATATATTCCTTGGTGCCCCGACTTCCTAGTTAATTACAGTTACATGATTAATCAGTTTAATCGCGTAATAATAATTACAAAGAGTTTATTAATAAATAAGTCTTCAGTTTCAATGATGCCAAAGACACGACACATGTCAAAGATGTTTAAAATCAACCCTCAGGTTGTTTTTGTCATAAATAATCAATAATATTTCAACCGGACAAAAGTGTTCCCGATCATGCGCTGGACTCATGTCTGGAAATGTCCACTGTCCACTCATTGAAAGTGCTGTATCTCCCTCATCTTTCAGAGTAAAAGCCTGAAACAATGCCTAAAGACTGGCCACATGTAGAAGAAGCCATAGAGATCGTAAACTGGGTTCTAAGTCTTTGTATGGTGGATAGGCTTTCAATGGAAAAACAACCTTTCAAAATAATAGTACTTCCTGGATGGATTTTCCTCAGGTTTTCGCCTGACATATCAGTTATGTTATACTCACAGACATTATCGTAACAGTTTTGGAAACTTTAGAGTGTTTTCTATCCAAATCTACTAATTATATGCAAATCCTAGCTTCTGGGCCTGAGTAGCAGGCAGTTTAATTTGGGCACGCTTTTCATCCAAAATTCAGAATGCTGCCCCCTATCCTAGTGAAGTTAATGCTGCAGACATTTGTTGGTATCTTTCCCCAGATCTTTGCCTCAACACAATCCTGTCTCTGAGCTCTGTCACGCACTGTCAACTGTGGGACCTTATATAGACAGGTGTGTGCCTTTCCAAATCATGTCCAATAAATATATTTTACCACAGGTGGACTCCATCCAAGTTGTAGTAACATCTCAAGAAAGATCAATGGAAACAGGATGCACCTGACCTCAATTTTGAGTCTCGTAGCAAAGCGTCTGAATACTTATGTAAATAACGTATTTCTTTTTTATATACAGTGGGGCAAAAAAGTATTTAGTCAGCCACCAATTGTGCAAGTTCTCCCACTTAAAAAGATGAGAGAGGCCTGTAATTTTCATCATAGGTACACGTCAACTATGACAGACAAAATGAGAAAAAAAATCCAGAAAATCACATTGTAGGATTTTAAACAGCGGTTGACATGCTTCGAAGTACGGTAATGGAATATTTAGACATTTTTTGTCACGAAATGCGTCGTGCTCGTAACCATTCTTTACCATTCGGATAGTGTCTTGAACGCACAAACAAAACGCCGCTGTTTGGATATAACTATGGATTATTTGGGACCAAACCAACATTTGTTATTGAAGTAGAAGTCCTGGGAGTGCATTCTGACAAAGACAGCAAAGGTAATAACATTTTTCTTATAGTAAATCTGACTTTGGTGAGTGCTAAACTTGCTGGGTGTCTAAATAGGCTAGCCCGTGATGGCTGGGCTATCTAGTCAGAATATTGCAAAATGTGCTTTCACCGAAAAACTATTTTAAAATCGGACATGGCGATTGCATAAAGAAGTTCTGTATCTATAATTGTTAAAATAATTGTTATGTTTTTTGTGAACGTTTATCGTGAGTAATTTAGTAAATTCACCGGAAGTTTTCGGTGGGTATGCTAGTTCTGAACGTCACATGCTAATGTAAAAAAGCTGTTTTTTGATATAAATATGAACTTGATTGAACAAAACATGCATGCATTGTATAACATAATGTCCTAGGGTTGTCATCTGATGAAGATCATCAAAGGTTAGTGCTGCATTTAGCTGTGGTTTTGTTTTTTGTGACATTATATGCTAGCTTGAAAAATGGGTGTCTGATTATTTCTGGCTGGGTACTCTGCTGACAAAATCTAAGGTTTTGCTTTCGCTGTAAAGCCTTTTTGAAATCGGACAGTGTGGTTAGATTAACGAGAGTCTTGTCTTTAAAATGGTGTAAAATAGTCATATGTTTGAAAAATTGAAGTTTTCGGATTTTAGAGGAATTTGTATTTCGCGCCACGCCCATCATTGGATATTGGAGCAGGTGTTCCGCTAGCGGAACGTCTAGATGTAAGAGTTAACAAGTGATAAGGGACAATAAGGGATCATAGCTTCCACCTGGATTCACCTGGTCAGTCTATGTCATGGAATGTTTTGTATACTCAGTGTATATTTATGTGTCTACGTGCCATAAGCCACTGAGTTCCTGCCTGACTAGATGCTCAGGCATTGCATTGCATCAACCAATTGTTGAATGCCACGTAATCGACTGTGCAGTCAGGCATCAGATGGCTATGTCATTTGGTGCAGTTAGCTGATACTGTATGTTAAATGCCTATCCAGGCGTTATAAGATCTGGCATGCATCTGAAACGTATTCAAGCAGGAACTCGACCAATCATTACCCAGAATCCTCTTCACCGTGTTCACCGCTACTTCCTGTTCCCGCCCTCTTCTATTTAGGTGTGATAAATCTAACCCTATTTTTGTTTCCACACCTTCAGAGCAAACAAGCTGTCTCTTTTTATTTCTTTTGAGCACTCTGCATGCTTATCGTCTCATAGTTACTCTTACTAGAACTTTCCTTTTTTTCTGCTTTTGTGCCCTTTCTCGGAAACCACCTGATTAGCATCAAGTTGGAAAACAGCCTTAGTTTGAGATGTTGAATATTAATTTATTTCAAGTGTAATAGTAGCACCTTGTTTTTCTGAACAGTACAAGATCACAGCTTTATCTATGGTGTTATTTTACTGTACAGAATGAACTGCAGGTGGAGTACAACATGTTCATCTGATATAACTCAAAAAACTAAAAAATAAATGTCTTGTCGTTGGGTGGGTGGGCGAAGATGCCCATTTGTAATTGTTCATAGCAACAGCTTACGTTTGAATTTTTCTGATATTATTTACTTTTGACCTCTCAACCTACTTTCAGACACTGTGTCTTTTTGAAAAGATGTGTGAAGTTTGACGGAGATAATCTATAATTTTCCAACAATGCATGTCCATCCATTCATCTAACCATACATCCAACCCATCGAACCCATCGAACCCATGTGGTTCCCTTTTCTCCCCTCATCGTCATTAGCATGACACTGTAAAGAATGGGAGCAAGGACAGAGTGACACACTTCAATGGGCAGCAGTTTACCTCTGTGCCCCGGCATACAGTTGAGTACATTGGCATTGGCACTGCACCAGCTCCTGAGAACGAGAGGAGAGGAGTGCAGGAAGACTCTTTATTGCCTCTATCAGCAGATATCCCTCTCTCACTCCCTCCCCTCACTCTCTTCCTCTATCTGTCTGCTCTCCTCTTCCAGCATGAAGGTTAAAGTTAAGCTCAGTTATGTCTAGCTGTTTTGTCTGGATCGAGGGAGGAGAGCGTGAAAGAAAGGCTCACAGCTGAAAGTTTAGAGTGAGCAGTGAAAACAAATAAGAGACAGTAATAAACAGACAGAAAATGAAGTAAAGGAAGTTAACCTTCAAATGACAAGATGGTGCCAATAGAATGGACGCCAGTGGTGTAAAGTACTTAAAACCTGTTGAGGCCACGGGTTAGCAATGAACCCTGAGACGGGATTGCTAGCAAGGCTGGAAATTCAAAACATCAAAAATCTAATAATTTCAATTTCTCAAACAATCAACTATTTTACACCATTTAAAAGATAAACATCTCCTTAATCTAACCACATTGTTCGATTTTCAAAGAGGCTTTACGGCAAAAGAATAAAGTTAGATTATGTTAGGACAGTACATAGCCACAAAAGTACAAACATCCATTTTCAATTCAAGGTCAGGCGTCACCAAAAGCAGAAACCAGCTAAAATTATGCACCAACCTTTGACAATCTCCATCAGATGACACTCCTAGGACATTATGTTATACAATACATGCATTTTTTGTTCCATCAAGTTCATATTTATATCCAAAAACCGCATTTTACAGTAGCGGTGAAATTCTGATTTTCTTCTTCTCTGAAAGGCTTCCGGTGAACAACGTTACAATTTTCAAAATTACTATTCAAAAACATTGGTAAATTATAATATTGTCATTCAAATAATTATAGTTTAACATTTCGTAAATGATACTGTCTTGCCAGATTTCAAAATAACTTTACTGGGAAATCACAAGTTGCAATAAACCAGGTGCTGTGCTAAGAACAATAAGCTAGCCTAATTAGCTTAGCATCATCTTGTAACCATGTAATATCAATAATACTATTGTCAATAATCCATTACCTTTGATTATCTTCATCCATTGGCAGTTCCAGGAATTCCAGGTCCACAACAAATGTGGTTTCTTTTGACAAAGTTCATAATTGATGTCCAAATAACTCCAAGTTGTTCCATGTTGTTAGCGCTTCGGTGGCTACTAAAAAGTAGCGCGGGGGGGGTGTGTGAAGTCACGGCAAAAAGTTAAAAAAGTTACAAAAATAATCTATTTATGTTTGTTCAAACATGTCAAACGTTGTTTAGCATCAATCTTTAGAGCCATTTTTAACGTGAAACATCAGTAATGTTTCAACCCGACTTCACCTGTGTCTAGAAAAACGTTTTTTAAAAATGTCTCGTGTCTCATGATTGCGCAGGTGCAGGCCATAATGGAAGTGACGACATCCCACGGACGTCAACTTCAATGCATTCTAATTTGCTCCCTGTTAATCATGGAAGCTTCAAACAACTTTATAAAGATCGCTGACATCTAGTGGAATCCGTAGGAGTTGCGAACTGAATCCTTTCTCACTATGGTATCTAATAAACAATGACACTAAATAGTACAGCCACAAAATTCTCATTTTTTAAAATCTATTTTTCTCAGGTTTTTGCCTGCAATATGAGTTTTGTTATACTTACAGACACCATTCAAACTGTTTTAGAAAATTCAGAGTGTTTTCTATCCGAATGTGTTAATAATATGCATATCCTAGCTTCTGAGTTGGTGTAGGAGGCAGTTAAAAATGGGCACGTATTTTTTTCAAAATTCTCAATACTGCCACCGTGGCCCGTAGAGGTTAAGTAAAAATATTTTAAAGTACTACTTAAATAGTTTTGGGGGTATCTGTACTTTACTTTACATGTTTGACTACTTTTACTTCACTACATTCCTAAAGAAAAGTATTTAATTTTTACTCCATATATTTTCCCTGACCCCCAAAAGTACTCATTACATTTTGAATGCTTAGTAGGACAGGAAAATGGTCCAATTCACCCACTTATCAAGAGAATATCCCTGGTCATCTCTACTGCCTCTTATCTGGGGGACTCACTAAACACAAAGGCATTGTTCAAATCAAATCAAATGTTATTGGTCACATAGACGTGATTCGTAGATGTTATTGTGGGTGTAGCGAAATGATTGTGCTTCTAGCTCCATTGCAGTAATATTGCAGAAAGTATAAAAAAAATTACACAACCTATACCCAATACACACAAATCAAAGTAATAATGAATTAAGACTATATACATATCTGGACGAGCAATGTCAGAGCTGAACGTACTAAGATACAGTAGAATAGTATAGAATACAGTATATACATATTAGATGAGTAATGCAAGACATGTAAACATTAAGTGACTAAGATACCATAGAATATTATAGAATACAATATATACATATGAGATGAGTAATACCAGATATGTAAACATTACTAAAGTGACTAGTGTTCCATTCCTTAAAGTGGCCAGTGATGTCTGGTCTATGCCTATAGGCAGCAGCCTCTAAAATGCTAGTGATGGCTGTTTAACCTGATGGCCTTGAGATAGAAGCTGTTTTTCAGTCTCTCGGTCCCAGCTTTGATGCACTTGTACTGACCTTGCTTTGTGCATGATAGCGGGGTGAACAGGCAGTGTCTTGGGTGGTTGATGTCCTTGATGATCTTTTTGGCCTTCCTGTGACATTGGGTGCTGTAGGTGTCCTGGAGGGTGAGTAGTTTGCCCCCGGTAATGCATTGGGGAGACCGCACCACCATCTGGAGAGCCTTGCGGTTGCGGGTGGTGCAGTTGCCGTATCAGCCGGTGATACAGCCCGACAGGATGTTTCAATTGTTTGTAAATTATGCCTGAGTGTAGGAGTGTGCCCCGAGCTAACTGTAAATCAAATAAAAAAGAAAACTGTACCGTCTGCTTAACATAAAGAAATATAAATGATTTACACTTTTACTTTTACTTTTGATACTTAAATATACACTGCTCAAAAAAATAAAGGGAACACTTAAACAACACAATGTAACTCCAAGTCAATCACACTTCTGTGAAATCAAACTGTCCACTTAGGAAGCAACACTGATTGACAATAAATTTCACATGCTGTTGTGCAAATGGAATAGACAACAGGTGGAAATTATAGGCAATTAGCAAGACACCCCCAATAAAGGAGTGGATCTGCAGGTGGGGACCACAGACCACTTCTCAGTTCCTATGCTTCCTGGCTGATGTTTTGGTCACTTTTGAATGCTGGCAGTGCTTTCACTCTAGTGGTAGCATGAGACGGAGTCTACAACCCACACAAGTGGCTCAGGTAGTGCAGCTCATCCAGGATGGCACATCAATGCGAGCTGTGGCAAGAAGGTTTGCTGTGTCTGTCAGCGTAGTGTCCAGAGCATGGAGGCGCTACCAGGAGACAGGCCAGTACATCAGGAGACGTGGAGGAGGCCGTAGGAGGGCAACAACCCAGCAGCAGGACCTCTACCTCCGCCTTTGTGCAAGGAGGAGCAGGAGAAGCACTGCCAGAGCCCTGCAAAATGACCTCCAGCAGGCCACAAATATGTCTGTGTCTGCTCAAACGGTCAGAAACAGACTCCATAAGGGTGGTATGAGGGCCCGACATCCACAGTTGGGGGTTGTGCTTACAGCCCAACACCGTGCAGGACGTTTGGCATTTGCCAGAGAACACCAAGATTGGCAAATTCGCCACTGGCACCCTGTGCTCTTCACAGATGAAAGCAGGTTCACACTGAGCACGTGACAGACGTGACAGAGTCTGGAGACGCTGTGGAGAACGTTCTGCTGCCTGCAACATCCTCCAGCATGACCGGTTTGGCGGTGGGTCAGTCATGGTGAGGGGTGGCATTTCTTTGGGGGCCGCACAGCCCTCCATGTGCTCGCCAGAGGTAGCCTGACTGCCATTAGGTACTGAGATGAGATCCTCAGACCCCTTGTGAGACCATATGCTGGTGCGGTTGGCCCTGGGTTCCTCCTAATGCAAGACAATGCTAGACCTCATGTGGCTGGAGTGTGTCAGCAGTTCCTGCAAGAGGAAGGCATTGATGCTATGGACTGGCCCTCCTGTTCCCCTGACCTGAATCCAATTGAGCACATCTGGGACATCATGTCTAGCTCCATCCACCAACGCCATGTTGCACCACAGACTGTCCAGGAGTTGGCGGATGCCTTAGTCCAGGTCTGGGAGGAGATCCCTCAGGAGACCATCCGCCACCTCATCAGGAGCATGCCCAGGCGTTGTAGGGAGGTCATACAGGCACGTGGAGGCCACACGCACTACTGAGCCTCATTTTGACTTGTTTTAAGGACATTACATCAAAGTTGGATCAGCCTGTAATGTGTTTTTCCACTTTAATTTTGAGTGTGACTCCAAATCCAGACCTCCATGGGTTGATAAATTGGATTTCCATTGATTCTTTTTGTGTGATTTTGTTTTCAACACATTCAACTATGTAAAGAAAAAAGTATTTAATAAGATTATTTCTTTCATTCAGATCTAGGATGTGTTGTTTAAGTGTTCCCTTTATTTTTTTGAGCAGTATATTTGCATGATTTACTTAGCTGGGCTTGGCGTACATTATAATATCAGCATCTGGATGAGAATCGGCACATGCCGCACCACCCTACCTTAACCTTCTTCTTTTGTATGATGGTGTTCGCAACAATTATATGTGCCTTCCACCACCAACTGTAGAGATGGATAATAAGGATCCAAAAAGGAAAAAATGAGGGGTTGAAAAATAAAATAATCCTTAATGGAATATTTCCTCGTGACAGTAGTCCTTGCAGTGCTTCTGCCGTTAAGTCTTGGAGGCCCAAAAACTTCTCGGCTGCAGATATAATGATGTCCAGCTTCTTGTACTTCTTGTATACTTGTGCAGTACAATTAATAACTGTGGCTATAAATGCTACAAAAGCCACCTTCTTCACAATACGTGTATCCAGTTCACTTGATTGACGTATAACATTGGCAACTGGTTGTGGCACATCCACTGCCATATCTTCTTCAGAACTGTGGCCTCTTGCCCCTTCTACGCTCTTCACCACCTCCACATAGGAGATTTGCTGCACTGCCCTGATCTTTGACACCTCAACCTCTTTCACCCTAATAGGATACTCAGGGAATTCTGAAATATGATCCCCACCACAGTTGCAACATTTTACATTCACAGACTCTTCAATAACATATTCCTTCCATCTGCAAACACTTGACACATGGCCAAAGTGTTTACACTTATTGCATTGCATCGGGTTTTGCAGTTTCGCTCTTACATATTACGCATCTTATATATCCCAACTTTACATAGGGAGGTAAATACTAAACAAACAACAATACAGATAAACTTTGCTCGTTTTCTCCATTCTCCATATGGGTCAAGCGACGTGCATTAACTACTCCTGGAGTTTTTAGCCTAAGATATTGACTATCAATGTCCAATGGGACGCCAGAGATAACCCCTTTTACCGGTGCCCTGCTCTGAAAATCAAAGCTGTTCACTTTGTGCTTCGATAATTCCGCAAGCCAAAATGCATGCTCCTTTTGCTCTTACATGCACATAATAACATTATTTTGACTGCATCCACTTTTCCCAATGCCTTCTTCACCATCCTCGTGACTTCAAAAGGGTTTCCCAAATAAACATCCTTATCCAAAAAACGTACTCCAACAAGCAACGATTTATCAGACACATTTCCCACAACAATTTTAGCCTTTTTTGTTCCATTCTTGGACATCGCTGTTGTCCACTCATCTTTCTCACCAACTGTACTCGCTGTGCTTTCAGCTTCAAACTACACTTGTGCTTCCGCCATCCCACCACCCTCCCTTCCATCTGCCGTTGTTCTTGAATGGATGTTTAATATTTAGAATTGCTACCATGAGGGAGCTGGAAGCAGTGTTGTAGGCTATACAATAACCTCTGGTTAAACTGGAGGGTGCACACTTCAAATATATAATCATACAAATGATGGATATTAAACATTTAGGTACATGCAAGTGTTTCATATCAGTTAAAAGCTTAAATTATTGTTAATTTAACGGCACTGTCCGATTTACAGTAGGCTTTAAAGCATGCCATGCAATTGTTTGAGGATGGCACCCCACATCAAAATATTCTTCCACCGGCACAAGTTTAATAAATTCACATAGCGATTAAATATTCAGTTACTTTTTGAAAATCTTCCTCTGATTTGTCATCCAAAGGGTCCCAGCTACAACATGTAGTGTCGTTTTGTTAGATAAAGTCATTTTTATATCCCAAAAACTCTGTTTAGTTGGTGCTATCGATTTTGAGTAATCCACACATGCAACATGCAGAGAAAGGAATCCAAAAAGCTACCACTAAGCTTTGTTAAAACAAGTCAAAATGCGTTTCTAATTAATCCTCAGATACCCTGAAATGTAATTAAACTATAATATTTAATACGGAAAGAAGTATGTTCAATCGGAAAACGATATTAACAGGTGCGTGTCCTCTTCATCGCGCACGTGCGCATTCACTGATTTCCAAGTCTGTGTCCCTGTATCAGGATGGTCGGGCGACTCTGGCTGCGACCGGATGGTCGGGCGACTCTGGCTGCGACCGGCTGGCGGGCGACCGGCTGGCGGGCGACCGGCTGGCGGGCGACCGGCTGGCGGCGACCGGCTGGCGGGCGACTCTGGCGGCGACCGGCTGGCGGGCGACTCTGGCGGCGACCGGCTGGCGGGCGACTCTGGCGGCGACCGGCTGGCGGGCGACTCTGGCGGCGACCGGCTGGCGGGCGACTCTGGCGGCGACCGGCTGGCGGGCGACTCTGGCGGCGACCGGCTGGCGGGCGACCGGCTGGCGGCGACCGGCAGGCGGGCGACTCTGGCGGCGACTGGCCGGTGGGCGACTCTGGCGGCGACCGGCCGGCGGGCGACCGGCTGGCGGCGACCGGCTGGCGGGCGACTCTGGCGGCGACCGGCTGGCGGGCGACTCTGGCGGCGACCGGCTGGCGGGCGACTCTGGCGGCGACCGGCTCGCGGGCGACTCTGGCGGCGACCGGCTGGCGGGCGACTCTGGCGGCGACCGGCTGGCGGGCGACTCTGGCGGCGACCGGCTGGCGGGCGACTCTGGCGGCGACCGGCTGGCGGGCGACTCTGGCGGCGACCGGCTCGCGGGCGACTCTGGCGGCGACCGGCTCGCGGGCGACTCTGGCGGCGACCGGCTGGCGGGCGACTCTGGCGGCTCTGGCCCAGGATTCACCAGGCTGGGGAGACATGAAGGAGGCCTGGCTCTGGGCGCAGGCACTGGACTCACCAGGCTGGGGAGACCCACTGGAGGCCTGGTCCTGGGAGGAGGCACAGGACTGACCAGGATGGGGAGACCCACTGGAGGCCTGGTCCTGGGAGGAGGCACAGTACTGACCAAGATGGAGAGACCCACTGGAGGCCTGGTCCGAGGAGGCGGCACAGGAGAGACCAGGATGGGGAGACCCATTGGAGGCCTGGTCCGAGGAGGAGGCACAGGATAGACCGGGCTGTGGGGAAGCACTGGACTTCTGGTACGTAGGCTATCCACCCATACTCCAGGCTGAATACCCACTTTGTCCCGGCACGGGCGGTTTGCAGGCATTGGGCGAACTGGGCCCTCCCAGCACCCCGGAGACACAGTGTGCAGCGCCGGCGCAGGATAGCCTGGACCGAGGAGGCGCACTGGAGACCAGATGCGCTGAGCTGGCACAATCCGCCCTGGCTCGATGCCCACTCTCGCATGGCACTTGCGGGGGGCTGGAATGTAGCGCTCCGGGCTGTCAACGCACACTGGGGACACCGTGCGCTCTACCGCATAACACGGTGCCTGACCAGTACTGCGCTGCCTGCCGTAAGCACAGGGAGTTGGCCCAGAATTCCTTCCTTGCTCCGCCACACTCCCCGTGTGCCCCCCCGCCAAAATGTTTTGGGGGCTGCCTCTCATGCCTGTTGCGCTCCCTCGCTTCGTACCAGCGCCTCTCAGCTATCGCCGCCTCGATCTCCCACTGCGGGCGGCGATACTCCCCAGCCTGAGCCCACGGTCCACCTCCGTCGAGCAATTCCTCCCATCTCCAGGAATCCTGAACGCACCTCTCCATCTCCTCCAAAGTCCATGAGTCCATATTTCCCCTCTCCTGGTGCTTCTCCTTCCTCTGCTGCTTGGTCCGTTGTTGGTTGGGGGATTCTGTAACGGCTGTCTGTGGAAGTAGACCAAGGTGCAGCGGAGTTAGTGTTCATCTTTGAATTTTAATAAACGTAAGAACGCTATACACACAAAACAAGAAAACCGACAGCCAAACAGTCCTGTCAGGTGCAAAACACTAAACAGAAACAATCCCCCACAAAACCCAAAGGAAAAACAGGCTCCTTATGTGTGACTCCCCATCAGCAACAACGAACTACAGCTGTGCCTGATTGGGAGCCACACACGGCCAAACCAAAGAAACAAAGCTACATAGAAAAAGGAACATAGAACGCTCACCCATGTAACACCCTGGCCTAACCAAAATAGAGAACAAAAAAAACCTCTCTCTGACCAGGGCGTTACAAGGAAGGAAATTCCTTTTTACTCCATTACATTTTACCAAATTACTTCTGTTACAGTGAAGTAAATTATTATACTGTTGCTGTCGGTTAAAAGGCTTCTAAACACTTTTTTTGTTTTTTTTTGCATTCATCAATACTCTTGGTTCCTATTGACATCTCTATGAAAGTTTCACAACCCCTTGACCAATGAAATATATTCAAAACTCTTAAGTCCATTGGCTCTCAAAGTTGTACATCAAACCCAGCTCTTGAATTAAAGTGCACTTCAATCCTCCTTTAAAAGTAGCGTGCTTACACTGTGGGACATAGAGGTACCCAGCATCACGGCTTCATTGCTCCAGACCACCACAAGGGGGAGTAAGAGCACTCATTATGCATTTGGGTCCGAAGGTTTTTATATGACCAATCATATCGAGTGGTTCCAGTGACGAATTTGATGCAAACCACCTGTCCCTGGTGACATTCTTCAGTAAAGATGGCTGACAAAACATTACGAGGTAAGAAAATGTAAGTAGTTATAACGTCATAACGAGTCAAGCAAAAAACGTACAATTGAGAGGAATATGTTAATGTAGAGACAAACGATTGTGCAAATTTTTTTGTCATTAAGTTAATTTACAAAAATCGCTATTTAGCAAGTTTTTTTCCAGTCATATCCAATATCAGGTGTATCAAACTCCATTCTGTGAATGATGCTGTGTCTGCATATATGTATTACAATTATACACATCAACAGTGTTTTCCACTCCTGCTCCTGGGACATCAATGATTACACATTGTAACTATGCAATAGACTAGAAACATGATCTAAGTAAAGGCTGATTTGTAATTCATATATACAGAATAAAAAAAGTACATCCTGCCAGCACGCCCACAAGCGTGCTGAATGACACATGGAAAAGAGCGAGGAATGAGATGGGAGTAACAAACCAGGCTATTTGATCTGAGACCAGCTTAACCTCTATGGGACCGGCGGGACGAATTCGTCCCACCTACGTAACAGCCAGTTGAATCCAGTGGCGCGATTTTTGAAACGTTTGAAATACTATTACTTCAATTTCTCAAACATATGACTATTTTACAGCTATTTAAAGACAAGACTCTCGTTAATCTAACCACACTGTCCGATTTCAAAAAGGCTTTACAACGAAAGCAAAACATTAGATTATGTCAGGAGAGTGCCCAGCCAGAAATAATCAGACACCCATTTTTCAAGCTAGCATATAATGTCACAAAAACCCAAACCACAGCTAAATGCAGCACTAACCTTTTATGATCTTCATCAGATGACACACCTAGGACATTATGTTATACAATACATGCATGTCTGTTCAATCAAGTTCATATTTCTATCAAACACCAGCTTTTTACATTAGCATGTGATGTTCAGAAAAAGCATACCCCCCGCAAACTTCCGGGGAATTTACTAACAATTTGCTAAAGTACTCACGATAAACGTTCACAAAAAGCATAACAATTATTTTAAGAATTATAGATACATTACTCCTCTATGCACTCGATATGTCCGATTTTAAAATAGCTTTTCGGATGAAGCACATTTTGCAATATTCTAAGTACATAGCCCAGCGCATGGCGCAGAACATGACAAAAAATTTCTAAATATTCCATTACCGTACTTCGAAGCATGTCAACCGCTGTTTAAAATCAATTTTAATGCAATTTATCTCGTAGAAAAGCGATAATATTCCGACCGGGAATCTGCAATTAGCTAAACAGCCGAATGAAAATACTCCACGGGGGCGAATCGTGCATGCGCCTAATTCTATTGTCACCTGATGGGACACTTGGAAAAGGAGATAATGTGTTTCAGCCTGAGGCTGCCTCGTCATCGTTCAGGTTTTTCCCGGGTTCTGAGAGCCTATTGGAGCCCTAGGAATTGTCACGTTACAGCTAAGATCCTGACTCTTCAATAAACAGAAGCAAGAACAACAACACCTTGTCAGACAGGGTACTTCCTGCATGAAACCTTCTCAGGTTTTTGCCTGCCATAGGAGTTCTGTTATACTCACAGACACCATTCAAACAGTTTTAGAAACTTTAGGGTGTTTTCTATCCAAACCTGAACAATAATATGCATATTCTAGCTTCTGAGTTGGTGTAGGAGGCAGTTAAAAATGAGCACATATTTTTTCCAAAATTCTCAATGCTGCCCCCTAGCCCGTAGAGGTTAATAAATGTAATGAAACGAGCAGGTTTCGAACCCTAAACATTCTTGCCTGTAGTCCAGCACCCTATCGACTGTGCCCAAATGTATTAATTCGGGTTGGGGACGATTGTGGCTAAAAACACTTTATCAATTGGAATCTTTAACATGTGGAAAGGGGAAAAGGTATCATTGTTAGTTTTTCACAATTGTAGTAGGATGGGCTATTAGCTGAAAAATAGACTTTTCAACCTTCACTAAAGAATTGTCTAACAGCCCATCCTGAGCTAGGTGTGAACTCCCCTCCCCAACTTGCAACAAATCATTTGTTTCTATCTTTCCACATCTACCTACACACGTATCTACCTACACACGGTTAATGTTCTGAAAAAATGTGTATATATATATATATATATATATATATATATATATATATATACATACACACACTCCTCAAAAAAATAAAGGGAACACTAAAATAACACATCCTAGATCTGAATGAATGAAATAATCTTATTAAATACTTTTTTCTTTACATAGTTGAATGTGCTGACAACAAAATCACACAAAAATAATCCATGGAAATCCAATTTATCAACCCATGGAGGTCTGGATTTGGAGTCACACTCAAAATTTAAGTGGAAAACCACACTACAGGCTGATCCAACTTTGATGTAATGACCTTAACTTGTTATGGATAGGGGGCAGTATTTTCAGGGCCGGATAAAAAACGTACACGATTTAATCTGGTTATTACTCCTGCCCAGAAACTAGAATATGCATATAATTAGTAGCGTTGGATAGAAAACACTCCAAAGTTTCTATAACTGTTTGAATGCTGTCTGTGAGTATAACAGAACTCAAATGGCAGGCCAAAACCTGAGAAGATTCTGTACAGGAAGTACCCTGTCTGACCATTTCTTGGCCTTCTTTGTCATCTCTATCCAAAACAAAGGATCTCTGCTGCAACGTGACACTTTCTAACGCTCCCATAGGCTCTCAGAATGCGCCAGAACGTTGAATGATGACTTTGCAGTTACTGGCTGAAAAACAGTAGCGCATTTGGATAGTGGTCGATCTGAGAACAATGAAACGGGTGCGCACATGCACGTGGAGAGTCCATTTTAGATTTTGAGTCTTTGAACGGAAAGGACGTCTCCCGGTCAGAATATTATCGCTTTTTTTACGAGAAAAATCGCATAAAAATTGATTTTAAACAGTGTTTGACATTCTTCGAAGTACGGTAATGGAATATTTTGAATTTTTTTGTCACGAAACGTGTCGGGCGCGTCACCCTTCGTTACCCTTTGGATAGTGTCTTGAACGCACGAACAAAATGCCACTATTTGGATATAACTATGGATTATTTGGAACCAAACCAACATTTGTTGTTGAAGTAGAAGTCCTGGGAGTGCATTCTGATGAAGAACAGCAAAGGTAATCAAACTTTTCTAATAGTAAATCGGAGTTTGGTGAGTACCACACTTGGTGGGTGTCAAAATAGCTAGCCTGTGATGGCCGGGCTATCTACTCAGAATATTGCAAAATGTGCTTTCACCGAAAAGCTATTTTAAAATCGGACATAGCGAGTGCATAAAGGAGTTCTGTATCTATAATTCTTAAAATAATCGTTATGTTTTTTGTGAACGTTTATCGTGAGTAATTTAGTAAATTCACCGGAAGTGTTCGGTGGGAATGCTAGTCACATGCTAGTCACATGCTAATGTAAAAAAAGCTGGTTTTTGATATAAATATGAACTTGATTGAACAAAACATGCATGTATTGTAAAACATAATGTCCTAGGATTGTCATCTGATGAAGATCATCAAAGGTTAGTGCTGCATTTAGCTGTGGTTTGGGTTTATGTGACATTATATGCTAGCTTGAAAAATGGGTGTCTGAGTATTTCTGGCTGGGTACTCTGCTGACATAATCTAATGTTTTGCTTTCCTTGTAAAGCCTTTTTGAAATCGGACAGTGTGGTTAGATTAACGAGAGTCTTTAAAATGGTGTAAAATAGTCATATGTTTGAGAAATTGAAGTAATAGCATTTCTAAGGTATTTGAATATCGCGCCACGGGATTACACTGGCTGTTGAGTAGGTGGGACGCAAGCGTCCCACTGGCCCAGAGAGGTTAAGACTGTGTGAACGATGCATAATGGGTGTAGACAAATAAAAGCTCTCCAGTTGGTACCAAAACATTCAAAGGCCATTTTCTCAAAAGTGAGGTTTCAAGTTTATCAACTTTCAAAGCAGAATTACTTTCCCAGTGTTCCTCAAATGCAGGGTATGATATATAATTTTGTAGCTCTGTGTCTTTGTTTTAATCCAACGTAAAGCACGCCAATTCAAAATTTGCTACATAAGAATCAAGGCGGTTGGTCACAAATATCTAACTCCTTCGGTAGGATCCCTTCCCCCACTTGACATAGCAGGCCAGAAGGATTGTAAACTGGCCCTTCACAACTGGCCAGGAGAGAGAGAGCAGCAAGCTCACCTCTGTCCACAAAGCATCTCAGAGTAGTAGTGCTGATCTAGGAGCACTAGGCACTCCACTGTCTGGGGAGTGCCTCACACAGAGGTGTGAAACACACACACACAATGCAAACAGTGGGACACATGAGAGACAAAGGAGCAATGGCCACAAGAGTTTGATGGCCTCCAAGTTGGGGTGTAGTCAGAAAGTCATTAGTGGGTGGGCCTCCAGTAGGAACCCATCATTCAGCGCAGGTAGAGCAGAGCCCCACCTGTTTTGAGCCCCACCTGTTTAGCTAAAAAAATATATATACAGTGGTTGCTCCACCAAAAGTTTTGTGATTATGCTGCGGGACCTAGAGGTAATTTGTGGTTTAGTACGGTACCCTGCGTCATTGCTCCAGACCAGCGCAAGGGGGAGTTAGAGCACTGATTATGCTTTTGGGTCCTACTGTGTCTCTAACTGACAATGAATGGGCAACATAAACCTAAATAGAAACTGATAATTGTGCACGACTTCAGTATTACTTACTAAAACTATTGTTACACTAAGGTTTTGATTATTTTATTTTGTTAGGATTATTTTGGTCTTACTGTACTACTGTAGCTCACTCCCGATCTGTAACGTTATACAGCACCTGAGTGGCACAACGGTTTAAGACACTACATAGCTGTGAAAGCTGTCTTGCTACAGATGCTGGTTCAATACCTGTGCCACCCTCGACTGGGAGACCCATGTGATGTTTGTAGCTTTTTGGTTTCTCTCCCTCTAAAACATAAATAAATCATTCTAAATAACAAACTGGCTTGATTTACAAATTAGTAACAAAGTCAAGTTCAAGAATGGCCTTTTTCCCTCGCTCATTTTACGTTATTTGAAAACGAAATCATCTCCAAAATATTGTTATTTTTTAAACAAAGCAATTATTATTATTATTCATTTAGAATTATATAAAATCCCTTTGGATATTCTCACAGATATATTATTAACCCTGTTATTAGGAGGACAATATATATTGGTCATATTGTTCATTGCTCCCGAGTGGCGCACAATGGGATTGCCTCGAAGTCTTCAAGCTGTAACCACTGAATGCGCACGAGGTTCAAGGCACGAGGGCAGGGGGCATGGGATAGGTTGCAGAGCCGCGCAGAGAAGACCGACCTAGCCCAGAGGTTTTTTTTAGAATAGAAACACCATAATATTAATCAAATTAATCCCAAACTCTAAAAGTATTTGGAAAGGTAGATGCAAATTAATTGTGACATTGTGGCTACAATAAAGAATGTAAACAAGATGTAAACAAGATGCTGTGTTTTTAGTAGTGATGGACAGCTGGTGGCATTTTGAAAACAGGTTTTCAAACACTTGTAGCCCGATTAGCAGGACAAAAGACCGCCAGGTAGACCGAATTTTATTGACAGAGCATTTTCCCATAGTTTAGGGATTGCCCTTCCCTGTGCACGCCCTACATAGTTGACCATTAGGGTCAGGGCTAATTAGGGAGGCCACCGCTCCACTGGGCATGGATACGCAGGAGGGTCATAAGGAGAGAATTAGTCTTTTCCTTATTGATTCTCCTGCGTTTCCCGTGGTGCTGGGCCTACCCTGGTTGGCCTGTCATGGCCTCACTATTTCGTGGCAACAGAGGGCTCTCAAGGGGAGGTCACGAAAGTGCTTGTGGAGGTGTTTAGGGGTTTCCGTCGGTGCTACTACGATGGAAAGTCCAGACCAGGTCTCCACCATGCGCATCCCCTCTGAATATGCCGATTTGGCTCTCACCTTCTGTAAGAGGAAGGCGACTCAATTACCACCTCATCGACGGGGGGATTGTGCGATAAATCTCCTGGTAGACGCAGCACTTCCCAGGAGTCACGTGTATCCCCTGTCACAGGAGGAGACGGCGGCTATGGAAACATATGTCTCTGAATCCCTGGGGCAGGGGTACATTCGGCCCTCCACTTCACCTGCCTCCTCAAGTTTCTTTTTTGTGAAGAAGAAGGATGGAGGTCTGCGCCCGTGCATTGACTATTGAGGTATCAACCAAATCACTGTGAGGTACAGCTACCCGCTGCCTCTCATAGCCAGTGCGATAGAGTCAATGCACGGGGCGCGCTTCTTCACAGAATTGGATCTCAGGAGCGCTTACAACCTGGTGCGTATCCGGGAAGGGGATGAGTGGAAGACGGCATTTAGTACCACCTCAGGGCACTATGAGTACCTCTTCATGCCGTACGGGTTGATGAATGCTCCATCAGTCTTCCAGGCATTTGTAGACAAGATTTTCCGGGACCTACACGGGCAGGGTGTAGTGGTGTATATCGACGACATTCTGATATACTCCGCTACATGCGCCGAGCATGTGTCCCTGGTGCGCAGGGTGCTTGTTCGACTGTTGGAGCATGACCTGTACGTCAAGGCTGAGAAATGTCTGTTCTTCCAGCAGTCCGTCTCCTTCCTAGGGTACTGCATTTCCACTTCAGGGGTGGAGATGGAGTGACCACATTTCAGCCATGCGTAATTGGCCGACTGCCACCACGGTAAAGGAGGTGCAGCGGTTTCTAGGGTTTGCCAACTACTCCCGGAGGTTTATCCGGGGCTTTGTTCAGGTAGCGGCTCCCATTACATCACTGCTGAAGGGGGGACCGGTGCGACTGCAGTGGTCGGCTGAGGCGGACAGGGCTCTTGGTCACCTGAAGGCTCTGTTTACCTCGGCTCCCGTGCTGGCTCATCCCGATCCCTCTTTGGCGTTCATAGTGGAGGTGGACGCGTCCGAGGCTGGGATAGGAGCCGTGCTCTCGCAGCGCTCGGATACGCCACCAAAGCTCCACCCCTGTGCTTTCTTTTCGAAGAAACTCAGCCCGGCAGAGCAAAACTATGAAGGCTCTGAAGGCGTGAGACATTGGCTTGAGGGGGCTAAACACCCTTTTCTCATCTGGACTGACCACCGCAATCTGGAGTACATCCGAGCGGCGAGGAGACTGAACCCTCGCCAGGCAAGGTGGGCCATGTTCTTTACCCGTTTTGTTTTCACCCTGTCCTACAGACCAGGTTCCCAGAACGCTAAAGCAGACGCACTGTCCCGGATGTATAACACAGAGGAGCGGTCCATGGATCACACTCCCATACTTCCGGCCTCTTGCCTGGTGGCACCGGTGGTGTGGGAGCTGGACGCAGACATTGCGCGGGCGTTACGTACAGATCCCACTCCCCCCAGTGTCCAGCTGGGCGTCTGTACATTCCGTCTGCTGTCCGCGACCGTTTTATCTATTGGGCCCACACGTCACCCTCCTCTGGTCATCCTGGCATCGGTCGGACGGTGCGCTAACTTAGTGGGAAGTACTGGTGGTCCACCTTGGCCAAGGACGTGAGGGTTTATGTTTCCTCCTGCTCGGTGTGCGCTCAGTGCAAGGCCCCTAGGCACCTGCCCAGAGGGAAGTTACAGCCCTTACCCGTTCCACAACGGCCGTGGTCGCACCCATCTGTGGATTTCCTCACGGATCTTCCTCACACCATGTTCCTGGTCGATGTGTATTGGTTCTCTAAGTCCTGCCGTCTCCTTCCTTTGCCCGGTCTCCCTATGGCCCTACAGACTGCGGAGGCCCCGTTTACACACGTCTTCCGGCACTACAGTGTGCTTGAGGTTATAGTGTCTGATCGAGGTGCCCAGTTCACGTCAAGGGTCTGGAGGGCGTTCATGGAACTTCTGGGGGTGTCAGTCAGCCTTACCTCGCTTTCACCCCGAGAGTAACGGGCAGGTGGAGAGAGTAAACCAGGATGTGGGTAGGTTTCGGCGGTCTTATTGCCAGGACCGGCCGGGGGAGTGGGCGGCGTTCATCCCCTGGGCAGAGATGGCCCACAACTCGCTCCGCCACTCCTCCACTAACCTTTCCCCCTTCCAGTGCATACTGGGTTATCAGCCGGTTCTGGCACCTTGGCATCAGAGCCAGATCAAGGCTCCTGCTGTGGACGAATGGTTTAAGCGCTCGGAGGAGACCTGGGACGCCGCTCATGTGCACCTACAACGGGCCGTGAGGCGTCAGAAGGCGAGCGCCGATCGCCACTGCAGTGAGGCCTCGGTGTTCGCACCGGGGGACCGCGTCTGGCTCTCGACCCAAAACCTGCCACTCCGCCTGCCTTTCCGGAACCTGGGCCCGCTGTTTGTTCTTTATCCTCAGGGAAAGTTCTTTATCCTCAGGGAACTCTATGGCAAAGCTAGTCTCATTGCGCGTGTGACCGAGGGAGCACGCTGCGCTCTTTTCCTTTTTTCTTGTTGCGTTTATTGTATTTTGAATTTAGCGCTCTGCAGTTTCACCGGATGTTGTCGAGGTGGTCGCTAGCAGAACGCCTGCGTCAGAAAGGTTAATATTGTGTCTCAGAAGTTTCTGTCTATGACTGATGTAACCTGAAAAAGCATTAAAGACAGAGTTAACCACTCTAGGGGAGGTGGGACGAAATCGTCACACACTATTCGACAGCCAGTGAAAAATCAGAGTGCCAAATTTAAAACCACAAAGTCATAATTCAAAGTTCTCAAACATAGGACTATTTTACACCATTTTATATATGCACTTCTCCTGAATCGAACCACGTTGTCCAATTTCCAAAAGGCTTTACAGTGAAAGCAAAACATTAGATTATGTTATGTTAGGAGAGTACACAAATAATCACAACAATAGACACAAATAATCACACAGCAATTTTCCAAGCAAGCATATATGTCACATAAACCCAAACCACAGCTAAATGCAGCACTAACCTTTGATGATCTTCATCAGATGACACTCCTAGGACATCATGTTACACTATACATGCATTTTTTGTTCGATCAAGTTCATATTTATATCTAAAAACTGCATTTTACAATGGCTCGTGACGTTCAGAAAATATTTTGCCTCCAAAACTGCCGGTGAATCAGCACAACGATTTACAAAAATATTATTCATAAACCTTGATAAAATATTAAATTGTTATTCAAAGAATTAGAGATAAACATCTCCTGAATCCAACCACGTTGTCCGATTTCAAAATAACTTTACGTGAAAAGCACACTTTGCAATAATCTGAGTACTGCGCTCAGAAAAAGACATCAAGCAATACAGATTGCCGCCATTTTGGAGTCATCTAAAAGCATAAATAAAACTAGAAATATCCGCTTACCTTTGATGATCTTCATCAGAAGGCACTTTCCAGGATTCCCAGGTCCACAATAAATGTTGTTTTGTTCGATAAACTCCATAATTTATGTCCAAATAGCTCCTTATTGTTCGCGCGTTCAGTTCAGCTACTCCAAATGTAGAATGCGTGAGGAAAATGTCACAAAGAAAAGTAAAAAAAAAAATCTATTTACGTTCATTCAAACATGTCAAACGTTGTAAAGCATCAATCTTTAGGCCATTTAGAACGTGAAGATTCAGTAATATTCCAACCGGACGAAACCAGTGTCTTGAAAAACGTTTTGGAACGTGGAGCTACCACTCGCGTGAATGCGCGTCTCCTTCCCGGGGTAACCAACTTCTCAGCCTTCTCATTCGGTGTCTGTTCATCATAGACGACTCAAACAACTCTCTAAAGACTGTTGACATCTAGTGGAAGCCTTAGGAAGTGCGAAATGAACCCTAACTCACTGTGTGTTCGATTGGCAATGACTTGAAAGGACTACCAGCACCAGAATTCTCACTTCCCGGTTAGATTTTTCTCAGGGTTTTGCCTGCCATATGAGTTCTGTTAGAGAGGTTTTAATGAGTTCTTGAGGTCACAGAGAAAGTCTGGACATGGCCTGCTCTCCCTTATGTAAGGAATTTGGCACTTTCCCATGTTTTCTACAGTATGTGCTGTTTGCTATTTTTACTTGTCAGACTGCACATTAGGCTAATAAACAAATGCATGTGGCTTATATTAAATCAAATTCAAATCAAATGTATTTATATAACCCTTCTTACATCAGCTGATATATCAAAGTGCTGTACATAAACCCAGCCTAAAACCCCAAACAGCAAGAAATGCAGGTGTAGAAGCATGGTGGATAGGAAAAACTCCCTATAAAGGCCAAAACCTAGGAAGAAACCTAGAGACGAACCAGGCTATGAGGGGGGGCCAGTCCTCTTCTGGCTGTGCCGGGTGGAGATTATAACAGAACATGGCCAAGATGTTCAAATGTTCATAAATGACCAGCATGTTCAAATAATAGTAATCACATTGAACAGGTCAGGGTTCCATAGCCGCAGGCAGAACAGTTGAAACTGGAGCAGCAGCACGGCCAGGTGGACTGGGGACAACAAGGAGTCATCATGCCAGGTAGTCCTGAGACATGGTCCTAGGGCTCAGGTCCTCCGAGAGAAAGAAAGAAAGAGAGAAAGAAAGAAAGAAAGAAAGAGAGAATTAGAGAGAGCACACTTAAATTCACACAGGACACCGGATAAGACAGGAGAAATACTCCAGATATAACAGACTGATCCTAGCCCCCCGACACAAACTACTGCAGCATAAATTCTGGAGGCTGGAGACAGGAGGGGTCAGGAGACACTCTGGCCCCATCCGATGATAACCCCGGACAGGGCCAAACAGGCAGGATATAACCCCACCCACTTTGCCAAACACAGCCCCCACAACACTAGAGGGATAACTTCAACCACTAACTTAACATCCTGAGACAAGGCTGAGTAAAGCACGAAAGATCTCCGCCACGGCACAACCCAAGGGGGGGAAGGCGCCAACCCAGACAGGAAGACCACGTCAGTGACTCAACCCACTCAAGTGATGCACCCCTCCTAGAGAAGAGCACCAGTAAGCCAGTGACTCTGCCCCTGTAATAGGGTTAAAGGCAGAGAATCCCAGTGGAGAGAGGGGAACCGGCCAGGCAGAGACAGCAAGGGCGGTTCGTTGCTCCAGTGCCTTTCCGTTCACCTTCACACTCCTGGGCCAGACTACACTCAATCATAGGACCTACTGAAGAGATGAGTCTTCAATAAAGACTTAACTTGTTGGGGATAGGGGGCAGTATTTGCACGGCCGGATAAAAAACGTACCCGATTTAATCTGGTTACTACTCCTGCCCAGTAACTAGAATATGCTTATGATTACTAGCTTTGGATAGAAAACACTCCAACGTTTCTAAAACTGTTTGAATGGTGTCTGTGAGTATAACAGAACTCATTTGGCAGGCCAAAACCTGAGAAGATTCCAAACAGGAAGCGCCCTCTCTGACTATTTCTTGGCCTTCTTGATCATCTCTATCCAAAACAGGGGATCTCTGCTGTAACGTGACATTTTCTAACGCTCCCATAGGCTCTCAGAAGGCGCCACAACGTTGAATGATGACTTTGCAGCCCATGACTGAAAAACAGTAGCGCATTTGGATAGTGGTCGATCTGAGAACAATGAGACTGGGGGCGCGTGCACGAAACGACTCCATGTTTTTATTTTTTCGTCTTTGAACGAAAACAGGGTTTCCCGGTCGGAATATTATCGCTTTTTTATGAGAAAAATCGCATAAAAATCGATTTTTAACAGCGTTTGACATGCTTCGAAGTACGGTAATGGAATATTTTGAATTTTTTTGTCACGAAACGCGCCGGGAGCGTCACCCTTCGGATAGTGTCTTGAACGCATGAACAAAATGCCGCTATTTGGATATAACTATGGATTATTTGGAACCAAACCAACATTTGTTATTGAAGTAGAAGTCCTGGGAGTGCATTCTGACGAAGAACAGCAAAGGTAATCCAATTTTTCTTATAGTAAATCTGAGTTTGGTGAGTACCAAACTTGGTGGGTGTCAAAATAGCTAGCCATGATGGCAGGCTATCTACTCAGAATATTGCAAAATGTGCTTTAACCGAAAAGCTATTATAAAATCAGACACCGCGATTGCATAAAGGAGTTCTGTATCTATAATTCTTAAAATAATTATGTTTTTTTGTGAACGTTTATCGTGAGTAATTTAGTAAATTTGCCGGAAGTGTTCGGTGGGAATCTTATTGGAGCTCTCGTTGAAAAAGGCCCTACAGATTTATGTTATACAACGTTTGACATGTTTGAACAAACCTAAATAAGAAAAAAATGCATTTTGTTGAAAGAGTAGCCCCGCACACGTCGGAACTTTTGGTTCAGCCTTCAGAACGCGCTAACAACAAACAAGCTAATGGAACATAAAGGATGAACTTTTTCGAACGAAAATACATTTGTTGTGGACCTGGGATTCCTGGAAGTGCCTAAGGATGAAGATAATCAAAGGTAAGGGATTATTGACAATAGTATACAAGACTAGATTTGATATGCGATTGTTCCAAGATGGCTAGCCTATTGCTATTGCTAGCCTATTGTTCTGAGTATCGCATCCCCTTTTATCGCAAAGTGTGATTACCCAGTAAAGTTATTTTTAAATCTGGCATTACAGGTGCTTTCAAGAGATATTCATCTATAAATCTTAGAATGACAATATTACATTTTAAAATGTTTTCGAATAGTAATTTAGTAAATTGTAGCACTGTTTCACCGGATGCATTTGAGGGAAAATAGTTAGTCAACGTTACGTGCCGATGTAAAATGCTGTTTTTATATATAAATATGAACTTTATCGAACAAAAGAATGCATGCATTGTGTAACATGATGTCCTAGGTGTGTCATCTGATGAAGTTTGTAAAAGGTTAGTGCTGCATTTAGCTGTTTTTTGGTTATTTGTGATGCATGTGGTTGGTCGGAAAATGGCTATGTGGCTACTTTTACCATGTACTCCTCTAACATAATCTAATGTTTTGCTTTTCCTGTAAAGCCTTTTTGAAATCGGACAACGTGGTTCGATTCAGGAGAGGTGTATCTATAAAACGATATAGTTTGAAAAAAAAAATGAAAAAAAAAATTATTACATTTTATTATGCTAATGGCGATAGGATTTTTCGCTGGAGGCCGCACAGGGGTTAATAACTGTTTTTTAACACCTCAAATGAATGTCACTTTAGTTAAGGTGTCTGTGTACACTCTTTAATGACATGAGACATGGTTATCCTCTATGGGACCGGCGGGACGAATTCGTCCCACCTACGTAACAGCCAGTTGAATCCAGTGGCGCAATTTTTAAAACGTTTGAAATACTATTACTTCAATTTCTCAAACATATGACTATTTTACAGCTATTTAAAGACAAGACTCTTGTTAATCTAACCACACTGTCCGATTTCAAAAAGGCTTTACAACGAAAGCAAAACATTAGATTATGTCAGGAGAGTGCCCAGCCAGAAATAATCAGACACCCATTTTTCAAGCTAGCATATAATGTCACAAAAACCCAAACCACAGCTAAATGCAGCACTAACCTTTTATGATCTTCATCAGATGACACACCTAGGACATTATGTTATACAATACATGCATGTCTGTTCAATCAAGTTCATATTTATATCAAAAACCAGCTTTTTACATTAGCATGTGACGTTCAGAAAAAGCATACCCCCCGCAAACTTCCGGGGAATTTACTAACAATTTGCTAAATTACTCACGATAAACGTTCACAAAAAGCATAACAATTATTTTAAGAATTATAGATACATTACCCCTCTATGCACTCGATATGTCCGATTTTAAAATAGCTTTTCGGATGAAGCACATTTTGCAATATTCTAAGTACATAGCCCAGCCATCACGGGCTAGCTATTTAGACACCCACCCAGTTCAGCCTTCACCAAAATCACATTTCCTATAAGAAAAATGGTCTTACCTTTCCTGTTCTTCGTCAGAATGCACTCCCAGGACTTCTACTTCAATAACAAATGTAGGTTTGGTCCCAAATAATCCATCGTTATGTTCCATCAACGACGTTTTGTTCGTGCGTTCTAGACACTATCCCAATGGTAAATGACGGTCGTGCGCATGGCGCAGAATGTGACAAAAAATGTCTAAATATTCCATTACCGTACTTCGAAGCATGTCAACCGCTGTTTAAAATCAATTTTATGCAATTTATCTCGTAGAAAAGCGATAATATTCCGACCGGGAATCTGCAATTAGCTAAACAGCCGAATGAAAATACTCCACGGGGGCGAATCGCGCATGCGCCTAATTCTATTGTCACCTGATGGGACACTTGGAAAAGGAGATAATGTGTTTCAGCCTGAGGCTGCCTCGTCATCGTTCAGGTTTTTCCCGGGTTCTGAGAGCGTATTGGAGCCCTAGGAATTGTCACGTTACAGCTAAGATCCTGACTCTTCAATAAACAGAAGCAAGAACAACAACACCTTGTCAGACAGGGTACTTCCTGCATGAAACCTTCTCAGGTTTTTGCCTGCCATAGGAGTTCTGTTCTACTCACAGTCACCATTCAAACAGTTTTAGAAACTTTAGGGTGTTTTCTATCCAAACCTGAACAATAATATGCATATTCTAGCTTCTGAGTTGGTGTAGGAGGCAGTTAAAAATGAGCACATATTCTTTCCAAAATTCTCAATGCTGCCCCCTAGCCCGTAGAGGTTATGATGCCCACCATTCCATTAAATGTAACAATGTGATACAGAGGTTGGTAAATTACATAACACCCTGTAATGTCATCTCATATGTAAACTTTTATGAAGCGTGTAATAACAAATGTTGTCATGCAGACTGTGTAATAACAATTGTTATTAACAGTTGATATAAGAGCATTTGACAACAGGATGAACAGTCATCGATAACACCCATTGTATGACAGCTTATGCCAAATGTTATAATGTGTTATATAGCTGTTGATTGCATGATGGTTGAGCATCCGGTGGCAGACTAAATCTTGATTGAACATGACAAAATGCAAACATACAGACCAACATTTGAGAATTCAACTTTTACCAACTTTGAATAAGTTAATTCATTTACGTAGTGTTTTCCTCATTCATCAGATTTCTTCCTATTCCCTTTCTGTTCAGTTATTGTGTAATTGATTATTAAATTGGTCCATTGAAGACTTGTTTATCCGAATTCATCTTGCCATTGTGAATACGTATACCATTCAGAATATTTGACAAAAAAAAAGTCTAAATTGCAGATATTTAGTCCCATTTCCATCCCATCTGCATTCTTCTGTAAACCGCTAATGTGACTCGTGTGCTAATTTGTCTGATGTAGGCATCGGACGGAAGCTGTTTTTATTTTGGGCTGCTGCACTAGCTTCAGTAGGCTACATTACGCTTTCTCTGGATGGTGGTAGTGACCCCCGTAGAGCTAAACAGGGCTGTGTGGCTCATCGTGTGCCTGTGTATGTACATGCACCTTGGCGTGTGTGTGTGCATGTGGGGAGAACAGCTGCCTGATTGTAAATCAGCTTGGTATTGTTCCCTCTAGCGTACTAGCACTGTGCAGGAGCTAGTATAGCGCCGAGCCACCTGCTAACAGTCAATGTGGAGCCTGCTGGCTGGAAACAAAAAGGAAGAAGCACAGAGATATACTTACTTAGGTGAGGGTAGTGTGGGTGGCAGCGGGTTTGGGGTGACATCAGTTCCTGTCAGAAGCCCTCTCTCAGGCTGTCTATACGAAAAGGGCCAATCCTTGCATTAAAGGGTTTTCCCCCTCTGTTTTTCTACCTATCTTTTTCACCATTCTTCTTTCAACTGAGGTTCATGCCCCTGGTAGGTCTCTCTCTCTCTCTCTCTTCTCACTCTCTGTCCTCTCCCTTTCTCTCCAACACCCTCTCAACCTATTTTTCTTTCCCCCTCTCCCCTCCTCTCTCCTCAGCATGAGGCCCTACACTAGTAGTTTTATCTGTGGACTTGCTGGGCCAGTAATGGGATGCAGTCCCAGTTTTCAATACTTATTCGCATTATCTGTTTAAACTAATAATACGTGTCTCTCACCTTACATGCACCAAGAGGTGTCATTAGTGTTATAACCGATAATATACAATTCCATGCGCTATGACTGTTCACATGCCCATTTTAATACAGGTGTAAGATCTTAATTTGATCACCCTGTTGCAGGAGAACACTACTGCCCTACAGGACATTTTAATCTTGTAGTGTATTTCACTTTTAAAAAGGCTTCTGAAGTTTGCTCCTATCATCTCTTATGACCGAAAAGAGCTTCTAGACATCAGAACAGTGATTACTCTCCTCGAATTGGCCGAATAATTTTTCTTTCACGATTCGGATGGGAAGGATATACTCCAAACACCCGTACAGACCCAAATCCCCGTCATTTGCTGGAGAAAGAAACTGAGATTTCGCTGAAAGAGATCAGGGTGCCTTGTGAGGATCAGGTGATGAGTGTCTAATCTGCTTTTGCCACCCATAATGTTAGCTAACGTTCAATCACTGGAAAATAAATGGGACGAACTGAAAGCACGTATATCCAACTACTTGCATTGCCCCCCCATCTTCTACACTGCTGCTGCTCTCTGTTATTATCTATGCACAGTCACTTTAATAACTCAGCTAGCAATGTTAGCAGCTAATTTGAGTTAGCCTGCACTGTAGCTAGGTGTTTTTTACATTTTAGAAATGTATTTACTTACTTGAATAGGTTCTCCCAGCCATGGGGACGATTGGAAACAGGGGAGCAAAGTTTGTTTTTCACCAGAGCGTTTTAGAGCATATTACTATTTACCCATTTATTAATAACCAGACCTTGATACAAACTTGCAATGCTGAATTCTTGAAACACAATTGAACATGCTGTTGTACTGTAAACTATGTACTGTAAACAGTACAACACTAGCTGAATATATATTCTCTGATCACAGTTTTGGCATTTCGTAGAATTGAAATAAGACCACTTTCTCTTGGTTACAGACGGACAAAATCACTGTGTGCTTAAAGCTGAAGTTGTAACAACTCTGCACAGATTTGAATGGTGTCTCAACACAGCTCAGTGTCGTCAGTTTTATGAAATAATGCCAATAGTGCACTGTCACTAAGTATGATCATAATTATACCCGTTTTTTCTCCCCAATTTCGTGGTGTCCAATTGGTAGTTAGTTTTGTCTCATCGCTGCAACTCCCGTACAGACTCGGGAGAGGCAAAGGTCGAGAGCCGTGGGTCCTCTGAAACACAACCCAACCAAGCCGCACTGTTTCTTGACACAATGGCCACTTAACCCGGAAGCCAGCCGCACCAAGTTGTCTGGCCTGCCACAGGAGTCGCTAGTGCGCGATGGGATGAGGACATCCCTGCCGGCCAAACACCCCCCTAACCTTGACGACGCTGGGCCAATTGTGCACCGCCCCATGGGTCTCCCGGTCACTATCCGAATGGTAAATAAGGGTTACGAGCACGGCGTATTTCATGACAAAAAAATTCTAAATATTCCATTACCGTACTTCGAAGCATGTCAACCGCTGTTTAAAATCAATTTTTAGGCCATTTTTCTCGTAAAAAAGCGAATCTTTTGTCACGAAATGCGCCATGCACGTGACCCTTATTTACCATTCGGATAGTGTCTTGAAAGCACAAACAAAACGCCGCTGTTGGAACATAACTATGTATTATTTTGGACCAAACCAACATTTGTTATTGAAGTAGAAGTCCTGGGAGTGCATTCTGACGAAGAACATCAAAGGTAATCAAACTTTTCTAATAGTAAATCGGAGTTTGGTGAAGGCTAAACTTGCTGGGTGTCTAAATAGCTAGCCCTGTGATGCCGGGCTATCTACTGAGAATATTGTAAAATGTGCTTTCACCGAAAAGCTATTTTAAAATCGGACATATCGAGTGCATAGAGGAGTTCTGTATCTATAATTCTTAAAATAATTTTTGTTTTTTGTGAACGTTTATTGTGAGTAATTGAGTAAATTCACCGGAGGTTTGCGGGGGGTATGCTAGTTCTGAACGTCACATGCTAATGTAAAAAAGCTGGTTTTTGATATAAATATGAACTTGATTGAACAAAACATGCATGCATTGTATAACATAATGTCCTAGGGTTGTCATCTGATGAAGATCATCAAAGGATAGTGCTGCATTTATCTGTGGTTTTGTTTTTTGTGACATTATATGCTAGCTTGAAAATTGGGTGTCTGATTATTTCTGGCTGGGTACTCTGCTGACATAATCTAATGTTTTGCTTTCGCTGTAAAGCCTTTTTGAAATCGGACAGTGTGGTTAGATTAACTTGAGTCTTGTCTTTAAACTGCTGTAAAATAGTCATATGTTTGAAAAATGGAAGTTTTCGGATTTTAGAGGAGTTTGTATTTCGCGCCACGCCCATCATTGGATATTGGAGCAGGTGTTCCGCTAGCGGAACATCTAGATGTAAGAGGTTTTAACCTGTCTGGGCTAGGGGGCAGTATTGAGAATTTTGGAAAAATATGTTCCCATTTTTAACTGCCTCCTACACCAACTCAGAAGCTAGAATATGCATATTATTGTTCAGGTTTGGATAGAAAACACTCTGAATTTTCTAAAACTGTTTGAATGGTGTCTGTGAGTATAACAGAACTCCTATGGCAGGCAAAAACCTGACAAGGTTTCAAGCAGGAAGTACCCTGTCTGACAAGGAGTCGTGCGTCTTGCATCTTTTTATTGAAAAGTAAGGATCTTAGCTGTAACGTGACAATTCCCAGGGCTCCAATAGGCTCTCAGAGCCCGCGAAATAACTGAAGGTTTACGAGGGAGCCTCAGGTTGAAACATATTATCGCCTTTTGTAAGTGGATGCTCCGAGGACCTTTGAATGATGCGCGTGCATGAGTCGCTTCTGAGGAGAAATTTTATTCGGCTGTTTAGGCTCAATGCATACTCCCGGTCGGAATATTATCACTTCTCTACGACATAAATGGCATAAAAATTGGTTTTAAACAGCGGTTGACATGCTTCGAAGTACGGTAATGGAATATTTAGACATTTTTGACAAGCCAACGCGCCATGCGCGAAACCGGGAAGAAGCATTCTAGAACTCACGAACAAAACGTCGCTGTTTGGATATAACGATGGATTATTTGGGACCAAACCAACATTTGTTATTGAAGTAGAAGTCCTGGCAGTGTATTCTGATGAAGAACAAGCAAGGTAAGAACATTTTTCTTATAGGAAATGTGATTTTGGTGGATGCTGACCTGGGTGGGTATCTAAATAGCTAGCCCTGTAATGCCGGGCTATGTACTTAGATTATTGCAAAATGTGCTTCATCCGAAAAGCTATTTTAAAATCGGACATATCGAGTGCATAGAGGAGTAATGTATCTATAATTCTTAAAATAATTGTTATGCTTTTTGTGAACGTTTATCGTGAGTAATTTAGCAAACTGTTAGTAAATTCAACGGAAGTTTGCCGGGGGTTATGCGTTTTCTGAACGTCACATGCTAATGCAAAAAGCTGTTTTTTGATATAAATATGAACTTGATTGAACAGACATGCATGTATTGTATAACACAATGTCCTAGGTGTGTCATCTGATGAAGATCATCAAAGGTTAGTGCTGCATTTAGCTGTGGTTTGGGTTTATGTGACATGATATGCTAGCTTGAAAAATGGCTGTCTGATTATTTCTGGCTGGGTACTCTGCTGACATAATCTAATGTTTTGCTTTCGTTGTAAAGCCTTTTTGAAATCGGACAGTGGGGTTAGATTAACGAGATTCTTGTCTTTAAATAGCTGTAAAATAGTCATATGTTTGAGAAATTGAAGTAATAGTATTTCTAACGATTCAAAAATCGCGCCACTGGAATATCAGTAGCTGTTACGTAGGTGGGACGAAATCGTCCCACATACCCCAGACAGGTTAAGCTATAGCCCGACCCATCTCTTTAAAAGTTGATCAGAGCTGTCTGTAATAACAACAGCAGTCAAGCACCCAAATTAATTTGCTAGCTACTTCCAGACACAAATGAGAGAACAGCTCGCTGAACATTTCCATTTTATTTTTCTAGGCAAATCGGTTAAGAACAAATTCTTATTTACAACAGTGGGTTAATTGCCTTGTTCAGGGGCAGAATGACAGATTTTCACCTTGTCAGCTCAGAGATTCAATCTAGCAACCTTTCAGTTACTGGCCCAACGATCTAACCACTAGGCTGCCACCACAAAAATATTACCCGCCCTAGCAGAGCTGGTTAGGCTGTTTTAATGTTATCCAGAGTGTTGGTGACTGCAACTGTGCTGTCAGATTGTCAGTTCGCAAAATCAGAGTGTTTTGCTCTCGGAGCGTTCAGGGCGCACACTGGATGCTTTGACCGATGAGTATGGTTGATCCAAGCGTTCTAATCTCACAACAGCAGTCAAGCACCAACGCTAACTGGCTAACATTGGCTAGCTTACTAGCTACTTCCAGACAAGAGTGTGCTCCTAATCTCAGCTCGTTACCTGTATAAAAGACATCTTGGAGCCAGAAATCTTTCTGATTGAGAGGGGGTGAAATACTTATTTCCCTTATTAAAATGCAAATCAATTTATAACATTTTTGAAATGTGTTTTTCTGGATTTTTTTGGTTTGTTATTCTGTCTCTCACTGTTCAAATAAACCTACCATTAACATTATAGACTGATCATTTCTTTGTCAGTGGGCAAACGTACAAAATCAGCAGGGGATCAAATACTTTTTTCCCTCACTGTATACACACACATGATTACATGTACACATGGATTTTGTGTTTAAGATATGTGGTAGTGGAGTAGGGGCCTGTATTGTAATGTTTTTAAAATTGTATAACTGCCTTAATTTTGCTGGACCCCAGGGATCCATAATAAATACAAATACAAAATTTCAACAATCTAACTTTAGCTAGCAAACTTAGCTAGCTAGTTGAAAAAAAAGCAGATGCTTACGATCTCAGACAAAGATGATTCTTTGAGTTGATCCAGAAGGCCAGCCCAGATTGGCTCAGGGCCCAATCCCCACGTTTTCGTTCAAAGTGAAAACTCAACGCAAGTAGTGGGGAGCGGGAAGCGGATTCGCGCTTTAAGTACATTGAGATTTCTTCATGAATGTAATTATTGCATTGACTGTTCCCAGATATAAAAGGTTCCCACAAGCTCCGTGATCCCAGAAAAAAAAGTCTCCCAATGCATTATGGAAACTTTTATCAAATTTTCACTACTTTTACTCTTTCCATCTCTCAATCTCTCTCTCACCCCTTCTGTTATTATTACCCTCACCTACTTTAAAGGCTCTCCAATGATCCCAGACAAAAGTAATCACACTTAATCTCCACCTCACCCAATGGTCTCTAGGTTGTGTAATATCATCAGGTGGATGTCATCAGTGCCGTGGGAGACTGTAGAGAGTGGCGTTCTCAACTTCTCACTCCTCCCCCCGAGGGTTGTCCTCAACAACAAAGTGTAAATCGTCTCCTTTCGTCCGATTTCATCAACCTCAGTCACATGTTGAACCTGTCTGGAACCTGTGTGAAAGCGCTACCCCCAAAGCTAGGATTTGGTGTGTTAGGGAAGGGCTGTGTGTGCATGTGTGTGTCAAGGTAAAGGGGATCAGTGATCCGTCTGCTTGTCTGTGTGTCACTGCAAAGCCCCTTAATGTCAATCCTGAAAGCCCCCCTCTCTCTCTCCCTTTCCGAAAACCTCACTTCTCTTTATCTGAGTATTTGCTTTTTCAGAGTTATCAGAACTTGATCATTATCTTCTGGACCAAACAAACTTTAATATAACATTTCCCATTGTATACAGTCTATTTATTCATTTAAAATTAGTGTTTGGCTCCCTCTTTTTCAAAGCAGAAAAGCAATTTACACCTCACATTTGTTTGTTTTTGTACAAATTCAACTTAATCACACTTCAGATTATAGCTTTGACCTAAAAGTGAAGTCATTGCTAATTTTTTATCGAAGTTACAGCACCTAATTGTCTAAAGGCTATCAAGGGCATTTCTGTGCAGTCCTTTTTGAACTGTAGTTCCACCGTATCACCAGTGGGTGACCCCATGCCTCCACTGATAAGCTCCCAGTTGTTGGTTGGTTCTCAGGCAGTAGAATGAGTGGTGGTATAGGAGTTTTTTCTTTCCTCTGTATTCTCTCCTCCTCTCTTCTGTTCTCCACATGCAGACTCTATTATTAAAGGCTGTTAGCTCTATAGCTGTGCCTTAACTGCTTGCTGAACCGTGAGTGTGAGTGTGTGTTCATTCTTGAGAATTGGAGAAAATAAAAAACAGGAACAAGTGAGAGATGAGTTAGAACAACAAGATAAAGGAAAGAGAAGGAGCAGTAGAGCAGATAGAGCGTAGGGAGTGATAGAGGGAGGAAAAAACAAGTGCAGTGCAAGAGAGATATGGACAGGGCGAGTGGAAGAGTATCAGGTCAGTGTGTCCATTATCTTGACTGAGAGATATAAAGGCCTCATTGCTCCCTAGGCAGTCCTCTGGGCCTAGCTCTCAAACATTAGTACCTCTCTGCTCATGGTGTGTGTATGTGTGTGTGTGTGTGTGTGTGTGTGTGTGTGTGTGTGTGTGTGTGTGTGTGTGTGTGTGTGTGTGTGTGTGTGTGTGTGTGTGTGTGAGAGAGAGAGCGAATTAGAGTATGAGAGTGTGAGGATGTGTGTGTACGTGAGTTTGTGCATCTGTCTGTCTGTTTGAAGTGTGTGCACATGTGTGTGTGTCTGTGTGTATGTGTTCGACCACAACTTCTGTTGATCTCTCCATCAACAACCCCCTCCTCCCTCCATCATAGTATTTACACATGCTGCTCACAATAAAAAACATGTTCTTCCACAAAAAACATAATTAAAGCAATAAATTATGTCTAACCCACATTACGTATAATTATCAGCACTTAGTGGCATAAGTCATTTGATCCTATTTTCGTTCATATCCCCATCTCTCCATTCTCCATCTAGAGGGAGGGAGAGAAAGCTCCATATAAAATGCGATAAAGTTCACAGCCCTATGGTGGCGTTTGCGGGTGGCTCCGTGCTACTATACTAAATTGTTGCAATAGTAAAGCCCCAGGGAGAGGTGCACATGCTCCGTGTCAGAAATTAGGGTTAGCTGCTCCCTGCTATTGTTAACATCCCACCTTTATTTGAGAGGAAGTGTCTTAATTTCGGCCCGTTTTTCTTTTTTTTCTGCAACCATCTTCTCTACCTCCCTGTGCGTCAGTCTTTTAAGGTCCCCTCCTCTTTTCTTTTCTGACCACATCTCTATATAAATCTTTAATCTCTCTCTCTATCTCATCGGAAAGCATAATGTCCTTGGCTAAATCTTCATTGGGGTATTTCTGGCCTGTATAGGATCCATAAATAGATTTGCATGTCAAGGTCACTAATTTAAGAAACTTGCAAAGGGATTGAGTGAAGTGTCTGGTCGCCCCTTCCACTCATTCTATCCCGTCTCCCTGCACATACACAGACACAATACAATGCAGTATCTTTTTCTATGTAATCTTTATTTAACTAGAAACGTCAGTTAAAACTTCTTGGGGCTATGTGGGACGTTAGCGTGCCACCCGTGGCGCACCCTATCAACAGCAGGTGCATTTCAAGAGCGGCAAATTTGAAACCAAATAAATGTCAAAATTCAAATTTCTCAAACATACAACTAATTTACACCCTTTGAAAGATAAACATCTCCTTAATCTAACCACGTTGTCCGATTTCAAAAAGGTTTTACGGGGAAAGCATAAAGTTAGGTTATGTTAGGAGAGTACATTGACAATAGCTGTGTGTAATGTATTGTCGATTCAAAGACAGGCGTCACCAAAACCATAAAATCAGCTAAAAATATGCACTAACCTTTTACAATCTCCATCAGATGACACTCCTAGGACATTATGTTAGACAATGTATGCATTTTTAGTTCTATCAAGTTCATATTTATATCTAAAAACAGCGTTTTACTATGGCGTTGATGTTCAGGAAATCGTTTCCCTCCAATAACCGGCAGTCAAGTCATGACAACAAAATAATTAATTAATATTAGAAAACATTGGTAAAATATTATATTGTCATTCAAAGAATTATAGATTTACATCTCTTGAACGCAATCGACTTGCCAGATTTAAAATTAACCTTACTGGGAAATCACACTTTGCAATAATCTGAGCACTGCGCCCAGAAAAATACGCATTGCGATACAGACTAACCGCCATGTTGGAGAGATCTAAAATCGAAAATACTATGTAAATAATCCATTACCTTTGATTCTCTTCATCAGATGTCACTTCCAAGGAATCCCAGGTCCATAACGAATGTAGTTTTGTTCAAAAAAGCTCATCATTTATGTCCAAAAAGCTCCGTGTTGTTAGCACATGATCTAAGCCAGCCGGACTTCACTTCACGAACGGAAAAAATATATTTACGTTCGTTCAAACATGTCAAACGTTGTATAGCTTAAATCATTAGTGCCTTTTTTAACCAGAACATGAATAAAATTCAAGGCGGACGATTGGTATCTCTTTTAAAACGTTTCGGAACGAGAGTACCCACCATCAACTCGCGCGCCAGGGGTCTAATCGGCCATCACCGTTCCAAGTCTCTTATTCGGTCAGATCTCACAGTATAAGACTCAAAACACTTTGTAAAGGCTGGTGACATCTAGTGGAAGCCATAGGAAGTGCCAAAACATTCCTCAGCCCCTTTGTTTTTCAATGGCATAGGCTTAAAGTCAATTCAACACATCAGGTATCCACTTCCTGTCAGAATCTGTCTCAGGGTTTTGCCTGCCAAATGAGTTCTGTTATACTCACAGACACCATTCAAACAGTTTTAGAAAGTTTAGGGTGTTTTCTATCCATATATAATAAGTATATGCATATTCTAGTTACTGGGTAGGATTAGTAACCAGATTAAATCGGGTCCATTTTTTTATCCAGCCGTGAAAATACTGCCCCCTATACCCTAACAGGTTAAGTGTGAATGTTAGTGTTTTGGACCGTTAGTAATCGTCAGTAGTTTGACGCAACATCAACATCGTGAGTGGGAATTTAAGGTTATGGATAGGTTTCTGGTTTGGCACAGTCTATTTTGACTTGGTTTCTGACAATGTGGCAATGTGACCCAATACTTTTAATGTTGTTGCCTTGGGACACCAGCGAAAGAGGGTCACCGATGTCTCCAGTGCAAAATGCTCATTATTTGGCTGCTCATTATTTGCTAGTGCTGGTTTGGAGTGTGGGGTAATGAAATACTCTGCAGCCCCCAAATCCCTGTTCACCAGACACACTTTCTGTGTGGCTAGTACCACAGTAATGTGGGTCTATAAATATGGGAGAGGTTTGTTTTCTGGTTAGATATTTGTTATAGGATTTATATTAATCACAGAGAATAATACGGTATGTGTTTGTATCATTTGTGAGTGAGCACGTGTGTGTGTATATGTAGTCTGTGTGTATGTTTGTGAACCAAACTACACCTGTTCTCCCCCTGTGTGAATTCATGTGTGTGTGTCTGTGTTTGTATATGCAATGCAGCTCTCTATAAAAATCTGTGTCCGTGTGTGTGTGGGTGGGTGTGTGCACCTGAAAGACCCACTGTGTGTATAAAGCATCATTGTCTCTCTGTGTCTCCCTACAGGAGATGTACTCTAAAGGCCTAATCCTGTGTGGTGTGATGAAGCAGGTGCGAGGGCAGGGGGACAACTGCTTCGAAGTGGTCACCTCCCTCAGGACCTTCTAATTTCGGGTGGAGAGTGAAGGTAAAGGGAGCACAACTGCCATCTCACACCTTACATAAACTAGTACCTACAGCCTCCCTCTATCTCCTCCCTCTATCCTTCTTCTCCTCCCCCAGTAAAATATGAAATAACCTCCACTGGCGATGCCTGTTAAACGTATGCATTAGAGCTGTTTGTGGAGTGCAGTGTAGCCTTGTAGCTTGGTAGCTTGCCTTCTCTCTTGCCAGTCTCTCATCTCTTCCACTTTCCCTTCCTCCCTCAAATTTTCTCTCCGTCTCCTCTCTACCTTATGTATCTGTCTCCCCCTTTTTCCCGCTCCCCTTCCTTCTTTACTCTCTCTTTCGCTATTTATTTTCAAACAGAATAGTGGAAGAGCTTTCTTTATGTAAACATCTCAGCCAATTAGGTCCCCCCTAACCACGTTTGATGTCATCCGCGGCCCGGGTCAAGCCTCGACCTGCTTCTGCCAAAAAAGTGACAAAGCGCTGATGACATCCAGCAGTGTTATAAGCCTCTTAGTGAATGGTGATTCTCAGCTCTCTGTGTGTGTGTGTCTGTGTGTGCGTGCGTACTTGTGTGAGTAGGCTATAGGCTAAAACAAACACTTCTGACAGTCTGTCCTCATTATGAGAAGGCGATGTATACTTTACTTGATTAAGGGAATGTGTTGACATGGCAACAACAGTGACAATGGTGTGTGTGTGTGTGTCCCTCTTCAACAAAGAGTTCAAGTGATCCTCAGACCTAAACTAGTACCAATACCAAAGTTCTTTCTGTACAAGTCGATACAAATCTATGCAAAAAAGTTACTGATCTTGAGCTCATCCATGTGACCCTAGGCATATCACCATTGAAAGCTTAATCCAACAGCCACCGCAATGTTAACAATAACCAAACTGAATAACCTACTCCTGAGATATATTGTACAGTGAGGGAAAAAAGTATTTGATCCCCTGCTGATTTTGTATGTTTGCCCACTGACAAAGAAATGATCAGTCCATAATTTTAATGGTAGGTTTATTTGAACAGTGAGAGACAGAATAAAAACAAAAAAATCCAGAAAAACGCATGTCAAAAATGTTATGAATTGATTTGCATTTAGAACGGCCAGTTTCAAATGACGACACAAGCGGTCATATTTTCTAACTCTCGGCTGACATAAACTACAATATGAATTAGCTAATAGCAATTACTATGTATAATTAATCACATCACGGGTGAGCTCACCGTTGATCAAAATAATTGAGTAAAACACTTTCTAGAAATCGATAGTAATCCGACGATTAGTTTCAGTGCGCAGCTTTTCCCAAGACTGCTTCCTAGTTATGCTGCTATGACTGCATTTCATCAACAACGCTACTGCCATCCTAAATGACCCGTTATACAAAACAAGAAACGTCAACAGCTGGCAGTAAAGTGCCATGACAAACGAGACGTCCATGTCCTCTCCACTGTCCATACAGCAACCATGTCGGCCACAGGGAAGGTGGACCACCTGACGGGAGAGATAAACATCAAACCAGACAGAGAGAAACATCAAAGTGAGTGTGCTCCTAATCTCAGCTCGTTACCTGTATAAAAGACACCTGTGAGCCAGAAATCTTTCTGATTGAGAGGGGGTCAAATACTTATTTCCCTCATTAAAATGCAAATCAATTTATATGCGTTTTTCTCAATATTTTTGTTGTTATTCTGTCTCTCACTGTTCAAATAAACCTACCATTAAAATTATAGACTGATCATTTCTTTGTCAGTGGGCAAACGTACAAAATCAGCAGGGGATCAAATATTTTTTTCCCTCACTGTAGCTACCCTCGCGACCGCAGGAACTGAGTGTCGTCACACACACACACGCACACACGCACACACACATCATCATACCGTATGTCCCTCTGTCAATATGTCAAGCGTATTGATATGCCGCTGACTCATCCATCATACTGTCTGGGAGATCATCTTCATAAGTCACACTCAGCCTTCCTGACAGTGGAGGGTCGTGTTTGATGTTGCGCAATGGACACTGGGTGAGTTTGGGGAAAGTCTCACACAGTTGTTGAGAGGGGGGAGGGATCTAGAGAGAGAGGGAGGAATGTAGGGAGGGAGATAGGGATGGACAGGTGGGGGGTGGGGAGAAAAGAGGGAGAGAGAAGAGAGATAGAGTGGGAGAAAGAGGAAAGCTTTGCCCCGTCACCTCATGCATCTTTAAACAGGCCCTTGGACCAGTCTGAAAGAGTCATCAATCTTTGGGCAAACATGAGAGAGCATAGGAGAAAGGGATAGATTGGAAAAAGAAAGTGAAAAGGACAGCATGGAGAAAGATGTAGCTTTAGAAAACCAAAAGACACAGACGGATAGAGAGAGAGTGAAAGCAAGAGAGCAAGGAATTTTGAATTGAGAAACAGAATGACAAAACATAGTCAGACACACTGAGGTAGAGAAAGACATTGAGAGAGATAGAGAGAGACAAAGAGAGACAGAGAGAGGGAGGGAGTGAAAGAAAGAGATAAAGAAGAGAGATGGAGCAGAGAGCAGATTAATAATTTAAGGACATAGAGAGTCCCCACAGCTCTCCACTGCATGTTGTGACGGCCCTGAATGTTTCTGAACCGTCTCAGTGCTTCTCCTTCAAATAGGGCGCTATCCCTTTAATTCTCAATTAATTAGTGCTTCTTCTTCCAATAGAGCGCTTCCCCTTTAATTCCCAATTAAATAGCCAGAAACAGCTGCGCAAAAGTGGAGTTGTGATGGAAACATGAATGAGGATGTGTTCGACCCTCAGTTCTGAAGCTTCTCTCTTCCGTTTGTTGTGTTGCTGTAAAAGTGTGCTTTGTGTAGCCTAATAGAAAATCTACCCAGGATCGGATCCACTCTTGCGTCTGTGGACTACACCTCTCCGTTGGTTTTCGTGGCCTTCCTCCGCTGGAGATCTGTCGGCGGATTGGATTCTCTGACTGACCGACTGACTACAACCTTTTTTGTATACGGTATTTCATTTGTTTTGGTGTGATGTATACTGTGATGATTTATGTAGTTAGTTGTAGTTGAGGATTTATTGAAATGTGTGGTAAAATATTTGTTATTTTCATTGCATGATTGACACTGTGTTTACGCTACACTGTATGAACGGACACCCATTGCGTGACTAAGGTCAGTTGAGTTCCCTGAACTTGTTTACCGGGCTGGACTCTTTTTAGGCCCGAGGTACAGGACATTTCTGAAGGAACCAGAGCTGTTTAAAGCTCACTATTGTTATATTGTTGTGTGTGATCATTTGTTGTTAATACATCCACGCAGAAGTTATTTCCATTGTTTTAAGGGTTCATGAAAAGGGTATTTCCATCCTGACATTTACATGAGTCCTTTGTATTGGTGTAGACTTGACGGACCAGATGGGACTCATTCCCTATCAAACTAAAAGGAGAAACTAATATTTTCTCTGGTAGGCACAACCTACCTGGCACCCCTATAAATTATAACTTCAAGTCAAAACCGTTACATAAAAAATGGCACCCCAAAATTGAGAAATAACCAAAGCAAATCTTTTGTGTGGAATTAAAACAATGGATTCACCCCAAGAAAATGTGCTCATCCATATCATACCTGTCAATGGGAATACACAGGGCCATTCTGACCATCGAGCCGACAATACAAATCATAATGTTAATGGAGTTGATTTGGGCCAGAGCCCTGGGAATCTGAATGCTCTGTCTGGACCACAGGCCACAGGAGGTCTAACCAGCTACTCCCTTATTGACATGGATCTGTGTGGAAGTACTGAGCTAGCCCTCCCTCTGACGCCCAACCTTCCTCCATTGTCTGGTTTATCTCCAGAGGTTGTAGTCTTACAAGATGACATCCTTGATATTCGTCGGACTCAACAACATCTCCAAACTTTAATCCACCATAAATTCAAATGTCTGAGTGAAGAGCAACAACAGAGGGCCATGGAATTCAGAAACTCACTTAGCACTCTAACCCACACGCTGACAGAGCTCAGTGAGAGTGGAAGACGGGATGTTACTGGTGCCATGGACAGGCAGTTTGACTACCAATAAACCCAACTCACTGCCACTCTCCAGTGGCGCTTGCAACATCATCACACTGAGGTCCTCAAGGATGTTAATTCAGTTTTTTTTCCTCTGGTTAACACTGTAGACCACTTGCAGAAAGAGCTCTCTAATTGTGTTAAAATGTTGGCTGACGTGTCTGTTGACATGGCCTCCATTCGGCACAACTCCTTGCACAGAGCTTCTCTGGTGTCCACTTCTGTTCAAACCACTGAGGGCCAAGCTGGCACCTCAGAACAGCTAAGACAAGGCCATGCTGCAGCCACCCCTTACAGGATGCAATCCACCATGCATCCTGGTGTTCATTTTCATGGTCCGATAACTCCCTCACCCTCTACTTCCTCAATCCCTCCTAGCACTTTTGTTCATGGTGATTTGAGTAGACGTCATGTGGGGGCGATGCCCATTAAATTGCAATTTCCCACCTTTGGGAAAAAGGATGACAGTCCTGATCCGCTAATGTATCTGGAAAGATGTCGTGACTTTCTTGCCCTCAATCCCCTGGCTGACGAAGAACTCCTTGCCACATTGAGGAATGTGTTGCATGGGACAGCTCGAGACTGGTGGGATGTGGCACGTCTCACCACTACCTCCTGGGCTGACTTTGAGGCCAAGTTTTCCTCTGCGTTTCTGTCTGAGGACTACACAGATGAGCTGGCAGACAGAGTCAGGAATCGAGTGCAAAGAGAGAAAGAGAGTATCCGTGACTTTGCATATGGTTACCACTCCCTGTGCAGAAGGTGGAAACCTGGTATTGAGGAGGAAGAGGTCATTAAATTAATCTTGAAGAACATCAACCCACTACTAGCCAGTCAACTCAGAGAAAGAGTCACCACTGTTGATGGACTGGTTCGCCTGGGACAGCAGTTTGAGAAGGACAGAGAATGCCAACAGCAATATGAACAGAGAAAGAAACAGACACCCAAACCGTTACCCAAGCCAGACCATCAACAACAGCCAGAGTATCCAGCCAAGACACCTCCCATGTTCTGTTGGAGATGTAGCCAAAAGGGACATTCTTCAGCCACATGTCCAAGACCATATCAAGTAAACCCTTCCAGAAACCACAAATCACAACAGGCCAACACACCTAACTCCCTTCGCAGGAACGACCATCCTACTCTGGGTGCTTTGACCAGAGTTGAAACCCCAAGAGTCACTGCCTACGCCCCCCCAGCGACATCCCCTTCCTTTCAGTTAATACCGCACCAACTGGTGGTACCCCTGTCCATAGGTCCATGGACAGGAAGAGCCATCCTGGACACCGGGTCATCCTACACACTGCTCAATGAGAAACTGTGGAAGGAGGTTAAAGGTCCACACTACAACTTGAAGCCGTGGACAGAAGGTCCACTCTATCTGGCTGATGGTGAGGCTAAACGACCACTTGGATGGAGTGAGGTAGAGTTCCGCTTGTGTAACCACTCCTATATGATTCCTTCTGTTATCCTACAAACCAAGAACCTTGCTTTTCCTGTCGTGTTGGGAATTGATTTCATGTACTTCAGTGGTGTCCAGATTGATATCGCACACAATTGCTACTGGTTTCCATACAATCCGAGCAAGAAGCATTTCTTCCAGTCAGAAGCTACAAAGTTACATGATTGGGGTCCAAATGTGGCAGTCTTCTCTGCCATTGCTCCGGTACCACTAACCCTTGATAATCCTTCTGATGAGCTCCTTTTACAGGCTGTGAGAAGAGCTCAGCTGGAACAGCCAGAGGAGTTAAGGCTGTTGGAACAACTGCAGAATAACGCTGATGTATGTACTTCGAAGCTGGGACGTACTGGGCTCCTGAAGCACAAAATATTCCTTACACAGGAAATGCCGATCAAGCAGAAGCCATATCGTTTGTCCCCAGCGAAGCTAATCATCCAAAAGGGACTCATTAATGATATGTTGACACAAAATATAATTGAACGTTCATCCTCTCCCTGGGCTGCTCCTGTTGTCCTCATCCCAAAAAAGACCGGTGGTCTTAGATTTTGTGTGGACTATAGGAAGACCAACAAGGTTTCCCAGACTGATGCCTATCCTCTTCCCACCATCCAAGAGATCCTGGAGTCATTGTCTGGTGCGGTTGTGTTCACTACCCTTGACCTCAATAGTGGCTATTGGCAGGTTGAGATGGACCAGGAAAGCAAGGATAAGACTGCTTTTGTCTGTGCCGAGGGCTTGTTTTCCTTTAAGGTGATGCCTTTTGGATTAAAGAATGCACCTGCCATTTTCCAAAGACTGATGGAGATTGCGTTAGGTGAGCTCAGAGGGAAGATCTGTTTCGTCTACCTGGACGATATAATTATCTACTCCCAGACCAGAGAACAACATTTTCAAGATCTTCAAGCAGTGTTGGACAAGCTAAGGGAAGCTGGTCTGACATTGAACATGAAGAAGAGCAACTTCTGCCAAACCTCCCTGAAGTTCCTTGGCCATATTGTGTCTTTTGACGGCACGCATGTGGATCCTGAAAAGACCAAGGCGGTACAAGATTTCCCTGTCCCAACCACACTCAAGGCCCTTCAACGGTTCCTTGGAATGGCTGGATGGTACCATCGGTTTGTGTTGAACTTCTCCCAGGTGGCAGAACCCCTCAACACATTGAAGCGAAAAGGTGCGAAATTCCGATGGACGGCAGAGTGCCAGACCTCTTTTGAAACCCTGAAACGACACCTCGTCACACCTCCCATTTTGGGTCATCCCAACTTTGATTGCCCTTTTGTTGTTTACACTGATGCAAGTGATGTTGGACTTGGTGCTGTCCTAGTCCAACAGACTGGACTTGGCACTGAAGAAGTGCTAGCGTTCGCCAGTAGAACATTGAATGGAGCAGAACGGAACTACTCCACAACCGAGCAAGAGTGCCTTGCAGTTGTCTGGGCTTTGGAAAAGTGGAGGTACTACCTGGAGGGAAGACACTTCACTGTGGTCACTGACCATTCCTCCCTTGTGTGGGTGTTCAAGACCAACAAACCAAGCACCAGACTTATCAGATGGGCTCTACGGTTACAAGAGTTCACCTTTGCAGTAGAATACAGGAAAGGAAAATACAACACTGTTCCAGATGCCTTATCCAGAGCTCCTGCTGGTGGTAATGGTGGCCCTCATCTTACATGTGCTACTGTCCTGTCAAGCAGTCGAGACTCACCCAAAACTGACTTTCCCATCTCTGATGAGGCCATTTGGAAAGCCCAACAGGATGATCCAGAAGTACAGGCTTTGTACCAGACTATCCTGGAAGATGGAGAAAAGATGGTCAATCCTATCACCAAAATGACCATCATTGAAGACAAAGTCTACCGAGTTGTACAACTACCTCACAGAACACTATACCAAATGTACATACCTGAAACTCTACGCCTTCAACTGCTTCAACATTTCCATGAAGACCCGTTAGCTGGTCATTTGGGCAGGTTCAAAACCTACAAGCGGTTGCAAGCATTACTGTACTGGCCACATCTGAGCATGGATGTGAAGTCACACATCCGAAACTGTCAGGTTTGTCAAATGTACAAACCAGAAGGTAGAAAGCCTGCTGGCAAGTTGCAGCAAACTGTGGTTACCCGACCTTGGGAAATGTTAGGAGTGGATTTGATGGGTCCATTTCCTAGAAGCTCCAATCAGAATGTGTATATGCTTGTTTTTGTTGATTACTATTCCAAGTGGGTGGAGCTCTTTGCCCTGCGTCAGGCCACAGCAAGGACTGTCTCTAACATCCTTACGAAAGAGATCCTGACTCGCTGGGGAGTGCCTGATTACATCCTGTCTGATCGAGGTTCCCAATTCGTCTCTGATCTCTTTGAGGAGACCTGTCAAAGATGGAACCTGAGACAGAAGTTGACCACGGCCTATCACCCACAGACCAACCTCACTGAGAGAGTTAATCGAACCTTGAAGACAATGGTTGCTTCCTATGTAGTGACCCAGCACAAACACTGGGACAAGCACCTTCACGAGTTTCGATTTGCCCTGAATTCTGCTGTGCAAGAGTCCACTGGAGTCACACCTGCAGAGCTGAACCTGAGTCGTCCCCTCCGAGGACCCTTGGAGATGGTGCTACAGCCCCAGCAGGTTACTCCAGACGCTGCTTGCTATGACCAGGTAGTCCATCTCCATGACTTGAGAGCTCTTGTTTCAAAGAACATGATCCAGGCTCGACTCAAGCAGAAGCGAAATTATGATAAGAAGAGACGAGACATGCAGTTCCAGCTTCGTGATTGGGTGTGGCTTCGCTCTCATCCTTATTCAAAAGCTGAACAATTCTTCTCGGCCAAGCTCGCTCCTAAATGGCAAGGACCATATAGGATTGTGGAGCAGAGCGGCCCTTTGAACTATCGAGTGGTGAAAGAGGACACAGGTGAAGATATGCGTGTTGTCCATGTCTCACGCCTTAAGGCCTGTTACCCCTCGGCTGAAGAATTGGAGGAGATTGAGCGCCGCAAGGTCCTGGAGATCTTTGAAGAGGAAAGTGAGGAGACTTTTCTCGGATTCCCAGACCCAGAAGTCTCACGCCTTAAGGCCTGTGACCCCTCGGCTGAGGAGCATGAGCGCCAAAAAGTAATGAATATTTTTGTAGAGGAAAGTGATGAGGAGACCTTTCTCGGTTTCCCCGACCAAGATATGCCTTCCAGGGCAATGGTCGGCTTTTTCCAGGGGAGGGGGTGTGTGACGGCCCTGAATGTTTCTGAACCGTCTCAGTGCTTCTCCTTCAAATAGGGCGCTATCCCTTTAATTCTCAATTAATTAGTGCTTCTTCTTCCAATAGAGCGCTTCCCCTTTAATTCCCAATTAAATAGCCAGAATCAGCTGCGCAAAAGTGGAGTTGTGATGGAAACGTGAATGAGGATGTGTTCGCCCCTCAGTTCTGAAGCTTCTCTCTTCCGTTTGTTGTGTTGCTGTAAAAGTGTGCTTTGTGTAGCCTAATAGAAAATCTACCCAGGATCGGATCCACTCTTGCGTCTGTGGACTACACCTCTCCGTTGGGTTTTGTGGCCTTCCTCCGCTGGAGATCTGTCGGCGGATTGGATTCTCTGACTGAACGACTGACTACAACCTTTTTTGTATACGGTATTTCATTTGTTTTGGTGTGATGTATACTGTGATGATTTATGTAGTTAGTTGTAGTTGAGGATTTATTGAAATGTGTGGTAAAATATTTGTTCTTTTCATTGCATGATTGACACTGTGTTTACGCTACACTGTATGAACGGACACCCATTGCGTGACTAAGGTCAGTTGAATTCCCTGAACTTGTTTACCGGGCTGGACTCTTTTTAGGCCCGAGGTACAGGACATTTCTGAAGGAACCAGAGCTGTTTAAAGCTCACTATTGTTATATTGTTGTGTGTGATCATTTGTTGTTAATACATCCACGCAGAAGTTATTTCCATTGTTTTAAGGGTTCATGAAAAGGGTATTTCCATCCTGACATTTACATGAGTCCTTTGTATTGGTGTAGACTTGACGGACCAGATGGGACTCATTCCCTATCAAACTAAAAGGAGAAACTAATATTTTCTCTGGTAGGCACAACCTACCTGGCACCCCTATAAATTATAACTTCAAGTCAAAACCGTTACATAAAAAATGGCACCCCAAATGGGACCTCAACATTGAGAAATAACCAAAGCAAATCTTTTGTGTGGAATTAAAACAATGGATTCACCCCAAGAAAATGTGCTCATCCATATCATACCTGTCAATGGGAATACACAGGGCCATTCTGACCATCGAGCCGACAATACAAATCATAATGTTAATGGAGTTGATTTGGGCCAGAGCCCTGGGAATCTGAATGCTCTGTCTGGACCACAGGCCACAGGAGGTCTAACCAGCTACTCCCTTATTGACATGGATCTGTGTGGAAGTACTGAGCTAGCCCTCCCTCTGACGCCCAACCTTCCTCCATTGTCTGGTTTATCTCCAGAGGTTGTAGTCTTACAAGATGACATCCTTGATATTCGTCGGACTCAACAACATCTCCAAACTTTAATCCACCATAAATTCAAATGTCTGAGTGAAGAGCAACAACAGAGGGCCATGGAATTCAGAAACTCACTTAGCACTCTAACCCACACGCTGACAGAGCTCAGTGAGAGTGGAAGACGGGATGTTACTGGTGCCATGGACAGGCAGTTTGACTACCAATAAACCCAACTCACTGCCACTCTCCAGTGGCGCTTGCAACATCATCACACTGAGGTCCTCAAGGATGTTAATTCAGTTTTTTTTCCTCTGGTTAACACTGTAGACCACTTGCAGAAAGAGCTCTCTAATTGTGTTAAAATGTTGGCTGACGTGTCTGTTGACATGGCCTCCATTCGGCACAACTCCTTGCACAGAGCTTCTCTGGTGTCCACTTCTGTTCAAACCACTGAGGGCCAAGCTGGCACCTCAGAACAGCTAAGACAAGGCCATGCTGCAGCCACCCCTTACAGGATGCAATCCACCATGCATCCTGGTGTTCATTTTCATGGTCCGATAACTCCCTCACCCTCTACTTCCTCAATCCCTCCTAGCACTTTTGTTCATGGTGATTTGAGTAGACGTCATGTGGGGGCGATGCCCATTAAATTGCAATTTCCCACCTTTGGGAAAAAGGATGACAGTCCTGATCCGCTAATGTATCTGGAAAGATGTCGTGACTTTCTTGCCCTCAATCCCCTGGCTGACGAAGAACTCCTTGCCACATTGAGGAATGTGTTGCATGGGACAGCTCGAGACTGGTGGGATGTGGCACGTCTCACCACTACCTCCTGGGCTGACTTTGAGGCCAAGTTTTCCTCTGCGTTTCTGTCTGAGGACTACACAGATGAGCTGGCAGACAGAGTCAGGAATCGAGTGCAAAGAGAGAAAGAGAGTATCCGTGACTTTGCATATGGTTACCACTCCCTGTGCAGAAGGTGGAAACCTGGTATTGAGGAGGAAGAGGTCATTAAATTAATCTTGAAGAACATCAACCCACTACTAGCCAGTCAACTCAGAGAAAGAGTCACCACTGTTGATGGACTGGTTCGCCTGGGACAGCAGTTTGAGAAGGACAGAGAATGCCAACAGCAATATGAACAGAGAAAGAAACAGACACCCAAACCGTTACCCAAGCCAGACCATCAACAACAGCCAGAGTATCCAGCCAAGACACCTCCCATGTTCTGTTGGAGATGTAGCCAAAAGGGACATTCTTCAGCCACATGTCCAAGACCATATCAAGTAAACCCTTCCAGAAACCACAAATCACAACAGGCCAACACACCTAACTCCCTTCGCAGGAACGACCATCCTACTCTGGGTGCTTTGACCAGAGTTGAAACCCCAAGAGTCACTGCCTACGCCCCCCCAGCGACATCCCCTTCCTTTCAGTTAATACCGCACCAACTGGTGGTACCCCTGTCCATAGGTCCATGGACAGGAAGAGCCATCCTGGACACCGGGTCATCCTACACACTGCTCAATGAGAAACTGTGGAAGGAGGTTAAAGGTCCACACTACAACTTGAAGCCGTGGACAGAAGGTCCACTCTATCTGGCTGATGGTGAGGCTAAACGACCACTTGGATGGAGTGAGGTAGAGTTCCGCTTGTGTAACCACTCCTATATGATTCCTTCTGTTATCCTACAAACCAAGAACCTTGCTTTTCCTGTCGTGTTGGGAATTGATTTCATGTACTTCAGTGGTGTCCAGATTGATATCGCACACAATTGCTACTGGTTTCCATACAATCCGAGCAAGAAGCATTTCTTCCAGTCAGAAGCTACAAAGTTACATGATTGGGGTCCAAATGTGGCAGTCTTCTCTGCCATTGCTCCGGTACCACTAACCCTTGATAATCCTTCTGATGAGCTCCTTTTACAGGCTGTGAGAAGAGCTCAGCTGGAACAGCCAGAGGAGTTAAGGCTGTTGGAACAACTGCAGAATAACGCTGATGTATGTACTTCGAAGCTGGGACGTACTGGGCTCCTGAAGCACAAAATATTCCTTACACAGGAAATGCCGATCAAGCAGAAGCCATATCGTTTGTCCCCAGCGAAGCTAATCATCCAAAAGGGACTCATTAATGATATGTTGACACAAAATATAATTGAACGTTCATCCTCTCCCTGGGCTGCTCCTGTTGTCCTCATCCCAAAAAAGACCGGTGGTCTTAGATTTTGTGTGGACTATAGGAAGACCAACAAGGTTTCCCAGACTGATGCCTATCCTCTTCCCACCATCCAAGAGATCCTGGAGTCATTGTCTGGTGCGGTTGTGTTCACTACCCTTGACCTCAATAGTGGCTATTGGCAGGTTGAGATGGACCAGGAAAGCAAGGATAAGACTGCTTTTGTCTGTGCCGAGGGCTTGTTTTCCTTTAAGGTGATGCCTTTTGGATTAAAGAATGCACCTGCCATTTTCCAAAGACTGATGGAGATTGCGTTAGGTGAGCTCAGAGGGAAGATCTGTTTCGTCTACCTGGACGATATAATTATCTACTCCCAGACCAGAGAACAACATTTTCAAGATCTTCAAGCAGTGTTGGACAAGCTAAGGGAAGCTGGTCTGACATTGAACATGAAGAAGAGCAACTTCTGCCAAACCTCCCTGAAGTTCCTTGGCCATATTGTGTCTTTTGACGGCACGCATGTGGATCCTGAAAAGACCAAGGCGGTACAAGATTTCCCTGTCCCAACCACACTCAAGGCCCTTCAACGGTTCCTTGGAATGGCTGGATGGTACCATCGGTTTGTGTTGAACTTCTCCCAGGTGGCAGAACCCCTCAACACATTGAAGCGAAAAGGTGCGAAATTCCGATGGACGGCAGAGTGCCAGACCTCTTTTGAAACCCTGAAACGACACCTCGTCACACCTCCCATTTTGGGTCATCCCAACTTTGATTGCCCTTTTGTTGTTTACACTGATGCAAGTGATGTTGGACTTGGTGCTGTCCTAGTCCAACAGACTGGACTTGGCACTGAAGAAGTGCTAGCGTTCGCCAGTAGAACATTGAATGGAGCAGAACGGAACTACTCCACAACCGAGCAAGAGTGCCTTGCAGTTGTCTGGGCTTTGGAAAAGTGGAGGTACTACCTGGAGGGAAGACACTTCACTGTGGTCACTGACCATTCCTCCCTTGTGTGGGTGTTCAAGACCAACAAACCAAGCACCAGACTTATCAGATGGGCTCTACGGTTACAAGAGTTCACCTTTGCAGTAGAATACAGGAAAGGAAAATACAACACTGTTCCAGATGCCTTATCCAGAGCTCCTGCTGGTGGTAATGGTGGCCCTCATCTTACATGTGCTACTGTCCTGTCAAGCAGTCGAGACTCACCCAAAACTGACTTTCCCATCTCTGATGAGGCCATTTGGAAAGCCCAACAGGATGATCCAGAAGTACAGGCTTTGTACCAGACTATCCTGGAAGATGGAGAAAAGATGGTCAATCCTATCACCAAAATGACCATCATTGAAGACAAAGTCTACCGAGTTGTACAACTACCTCACAGAACACTATACCAAATGTACATGCCTGAAACTCTACGCCTTCAACTGCTTCAACATTTCCATGAAGACCCGTTAGCTGGTCATTTGGGCAGGTTCAAAACCTACAAGCGGTTGCAAGCATTACTGTACTGGCCACATCTGAGCATGGATGTGAAGTCACACATCCGAAACTGTCAGGTTTGTCAAATGTACAAACCAGAAGGTAGAAAGCCTGCTGGCAAGTTGCAGCAAACTGTGGTTACCCAACCTTGGGAAATGTTAGGAGTGGATTTGATGGGTCCATTTCCTAGAAGCTCCAATCAGAATGTGTATATGCTTGTTTTTGTTGATTACTATTCCAAGTGGGTGGAGCTCTTTGCCCTGCGTCAGGCCACAGCAAGGACTGTCTCTAACATCCTTACGAAAGAGATCCTGACTCGCTGGGGAGTGCCTGATTACATCCTGTCTGATCGAGGTTCCCAATTCGTCTCTGATCTCTTTGAGGAGACCTGTCAAAGATGGAACCTGAGACAGAAGTTGACCACGGCCTATCACCCACAGACCAACCTCACTGAGAGAGTTAATCGAACCTTGAAGACAATGGTTGCTTCCTATGTAGTGACCCAGCACAAACACTGGGACAAGCACCTTCACGAGTTTCGATTTGCCCTGAATTCTGCTGTGCAAGAGTCCACTGGAGTCACACCTGCAGAGCTGAACCTGAGTCGTCCCCTCCGAGGACCCTTGGAGATGGTGCTACAGCCCCAGCAGGTTACTCCAGACGCTGCTTGCTATGACCAGGTAGTCCATCTCCATGACTTGAGAGCTCTTGTTTCAAAGAACATGATCCAGGCTCGACTCAAGCAGAAGCGAAATTATGATAAGAAGAGACGAGACATGCAGTTCCAGCTTCGTGATTGGGTGTGGCTTCGCTCTCATCCTTATTCAAAAGCTGAACAATTCTTCTCGGCCAAGCTCGCTCCTAAATGGCAAGGACCATATAGGATTGTGGAGCAGAGCGGCCCTTTGAACTATCGAGTGGTGAAAGAGGACACAGGTGAAGATATGCGTGTTGTCCATGTCTCACGCCTTAAGGCCTGTTACCCCTCGGCTGAAGAATTGGAGGAGATTGAGCGCCGCAAGGTCCTGGAGATCTTTGAAGAGGAAAGTGAGGAGACTTTTCTCGGATTCCCAGACCCAGAAGTCTCACGCCTTAAGGCCTGTGACCCCTCGGCTGAGGAGCATGAGCGCCAAAAAGTAATGAATATTTTTGTAGAGGAAAGTGATGAGGAGACCTTTCTCGGTTTCCCCGACCAAGATGTGCCTTCCAGGGCAATGGTCGGCTTTTTCCAGGGGAGGGGGTGTGTGACGGCCCTGAATGTTTCTGAACCGTCTCAGTGCTTCTCCTTCAAATAGGGCGCTATCCCTTTAATTCTCAATTAATTAGTGCTTCTTCTTCCAATAGAGCGCTTCCCCTTTAATTCCCAATTAAATAGCCAGAATCAGCTGCGCAAAAGTGGAGTTGTGATGGAAACGTGAATGAGGATGTGTTCGCCCCTCAGTTCTGAAGCTTCTCTCTTCCGTTTGTTGTGTTGCTGTAAAAGTGTGCTTTGTGTAGCCTAATAGAAAATCTACCCAGGATCGGATCCACTCTTGCGTCTGTGGACTACACCTCTCCGTTGGGTTTTGTGGCCTTCCTCCGCTGGAGATCTGTCGGCGGATTGGATTCTCTGACTGAACGACTGACTACAACCTTTTTTGTATACGGTATTTCATTTGTTTTGGTGTGATGTATACTGTGATGATTTATGTAGTTAGTTGTAGTTGAGGATTTATTGAAATGTGTGGTAAAATATTTGTTCTTTTCATTGCATGATTGACACTGTGTTTACGCTACACTGTATGAACGGACACCCATTGCGTGACTAAGGTCAGTTGAATTCCCTGAACTTGTTTACCGGGCTGGACTCTTTTTAGGCCCGAGGTACAGGACATTTCTGAAGGAACCAGAGCTGTTTAAAGCTCACTATTGTTATATTGTTGTGTGTGATCATTTGTTGTTAATACATCCACGCAGAAGTTATTTCCATTGTTTTAAGGGTTCATGAAAAGGGTATTTCCATCCTGACATTTACATGAGTCCTTTGTATTGGTGTAGACTTGACGGACCAGATGGGACTCATTCCCTATCAAACTAAAAGGAGAAACTAATATTTTCTCTGGTAGGCACAACCTACCTGGCACCCCTATAAATTATAACTTCAAGTCAAAACCGTTACATAAAAAATGGCACCCCAAATGGGACCTCAACATTGAGAAATAACCAAAGCAAATCTTTTGTGTGGAATTAAAACAATGGATTCACCCCAAGAAAATGTGCTCATCCATATCATACCTGTCAATGGGAATACACAGGGCCATTCTGACCATCGAGCCGACAATACAAATCATAATGTTAACCTCTACGGGCCACGGGGGCAGTATTGAGAATTTTGAAAGAAATATGTGCCCATTTTTAACTGCCTCCTACACCAACTCAGAAGCTAGGATATGCATATTATTAACACATTCGGATAGAAAACACTCTGAATTTTCTAAAACAGTTTGAATGGTGTCTGTAAGTATAACAAAACTCATATTGCAGGCAAAAACCTGTGAAAAATAGATAAAAAAAAAAGAGAATTTTGTGACTGTACTATTTAGTGTCATTGTTTTAAAGATACCACAGTGAGAAAGGATTCAGTTCGCAACTCCTACTGCTTCCACTAGATGTCAACGATCTTTAGAAAGTTGTTTGAAGCATCTGTGATAAATACACACCGAATTAGAAAGCTTACAAGTTGACACGTCATCACTTCATTTTTTGCGCCTGCGCATGAATCTGAGAAGAGTGCCTTTGTCATTATCGTTTATTCTAGACACTTGATAGGTTGTGTGAAAATATTACTGATGTTTACTGATGTTTCACGTTAAAAATGGAACAAAAGATTAGTGCTAAACAACGTTTGACATGTTTAAACAAACGTAAATAGATTATTTACTAGGTTTTCTTTAGTTTTTCGACGTGACTTTACACTGCCCACCTCATTTTGTGGGAGCCTACTGAACGCTAACTATTTGGACATAAATTATGAACTTTGTCAAAAGAAACCACATTTGTTCTGGACCTGGGATCTCTGGCAGCGCCTTCTGATGGAGATAATCAAAGGTAAGGGGATATTTAGAATGTTATTATCGATATTAGATGATGCTAATGCTAACGGTATAGCTTAGCTTAGCTTAGCATATAGCTTATTGTTGTTAGCATAGTACCCAGTTTATACAAAATGTGATTTCCCAGTAAAGTTATTTTGAGATCTGGCCCTTCGGTAGCAATTACGAGATGATAATATATTATTCTTTGAATGACAATATTATAATTTACCAATGTTTTCGAATAGTAATTCCGTGATTTGTAATGCTGGATTCACTGGGTGCATTCGAGCCGAAAAAAATTCTGAATTTCACCGCGACTGTAAATGCTGTTTTTGGATATAAATATGAACTTGATGGAACTAAAAATGCATGTATTGTATAACATAATGTCCTATGAGTGTCATCTGATGCAGATTGTCAAAGGTAAGTGCATAATTCTAGCTAGTTTTCTGTCTGTTGATGCCCTTCTTTGAATTGGCTAAACATTACACGCAGCTATTGTCAATGTACTCTCCTCACATAACCTAACTTTATGCATTCTCCGTAATGCCTCTGAAAATCGGACAGCGTGGTTAGATTTAGGAGATATATCTTTCAAATGGAGGAAAATAGTTGATTATTTGATTTTTTGAAATGATTACTCTTGCAGTTTTGAATTCCCCGCCATGGTCACATGACAATGAATCCCAATACCGGGATAAGATCGGGATAAGATCCTCAACAGGTTAATGGAGTTGATTTGGGCCAGAGCCCTGGGAATCTGAATGCTCTGTCTGGACCACAGGCCACAGGAGGTCTAACCAGCTACTCCCTTATTGACATGGATCTGTGTGGAAGTACTGAGCTAGCCCTCCCTCTGACGCCCAACCTTCCTCCATTGTCTGGTTTATCTCCAGAGGTTGTAGTCTTACAAGATGACATCCTTGATATTCGTCGGACTCAACAACATCTCCAAACTTTAATCCACCATAAATTCAAATGTCTGAGTGAAGAGCAACAACAGAGGGCCATGGAATTCAGAAACTCACTTAGCACTCTAACCCACACGCTGACAGAGCTCAGTGAGAGTGGAAGACGGGATGTTACTGGTGCCATGGACAGGCAGTTTGACTACCAATAAACCCAACTCACTGCCACTCTCCAGTGGCGCTTGCAACATCATCACACTGAGGTCCTCAAGGATGTTAATTCAGTTTTTTTTCCTCTGGTTAACACTGTAGACCACTTGCAGAAAGAGCTCTCTAATTGTGTTAAAATGTTGGCTGACGTGTCTGTTGACATGGCCTCCATTCGGCACAACTCCTTGCACAGAGCTTCTCTGGTGTCCACTTCTGTTCAAACCACTGAGGGCCAAGCTGGCACCTCAGAACAGCTAAGACAAGGCCATGCTGCAGCCACCCCTTACAGGATGCAATCCACCATGCATCCTGGTGTTCATTTTCATGGTCCGATAACTCCCTCACCCTCTACTTCCTCAATCCCTCCTAGCACTTTTGTTCATGGTGATTTGAGTAGACATCATGTGGGGGCGATGCCCATTAAATTGCAATTTCCCACCTTTGGGAAAAAGGATGACAGTCCTGATCCGCTAATGTATCTGGAAAGATGTCGTGACTTTCTTGCCCTCAATCCCCTGGCTGACGAAGAACTCCTTGCCACATTGAGGAATGTGTTGCATGGGACAGCTCGAGACTGGTGGGATGTGGCACGTCTCACCACTACCTCCTGGGCTGACTTTGAGGCCAAGTTTTCCTCTGCGTTTCTGTCTGAGGACTACACAGATGAGCTGGCAGACAGAGTCAGGAATCGAGTGCAAAGAGAGAAAGAGAGTATCCGTGACTTTGCATATGGTTACCACTCCCTGTGCAGAAGGTGGAAACCTGGTATTGAGGAGGAAGAGGTCATTAAATTAATCTTGAAGAACATCAACCCACTACTAGCCAGTCAACTCAGAGAAAGAGTCACCACTGTTGATGGACTGGTTCGCCTGGGACAGCAGTTTGAGAAGGACAGAGAATGCCAACAGCAATATGAACAGAGAAAGAAACAGACACCCAAACCGTTACCCAAGCCAGACCATCAACAACAGCCAGAGTATCCAGCCAAGACACCTCCCATGTTCTGTTGGAGATGTAGCCAAAAGGGACATTCTTCAGCCACATGTCCAAGACCATATCAAGTAAACCCTTCCAGAAACCACAAATCACAACAGGCCAACACACCTAACTCCCTTCGCAGGAACGACCATCCTACTCTGGGTGCTTTGACCAGAGTTGAAACCCCAAGAGTCACTGCCTACGCCCCCCCAGCGACATCCCCTTCCTTTCAGTTAATACCGCACCAACTGGTGGTACCCCTGTCCATAGGTCCATGGACAGGAAGAGCCATCCTGGACACCGGGTCATCCTACACACTGCTCAATGAGAAACTGTGGAAGGAGGTTAAAGGTCCACACTACAACTTGAAGCCGTGGACAGAAGGTCCACTCTATCTGGCTGATGGTGAGGCTAAACGACCACTTGGATGGAGTGAGGTAGAGTTCCGCTTGTGTAACCACTCCTATATGATTCCTTCTGTTATCCTACAAACCAAGAACCTTGCTTTTCCTGTCGTGTTGGGAATTGATTTCATGTACTTCAGTGGTGTCCAGATTGATATCGCACACAATTGCTACTGGTTTCCATACAATCCGAGCAAGAAGCATTTCTTCCAGTCAGAAGCTACAAAGTTACATGATTGGGGTCCAAATGTGGCAGTCTTCTCTGCCATTGCTCCGGTACCACTAACCCTTGATAATCCTTCTGATGAGCTCCTTTTACAGGCTGTGAGAAGAGCTCAGCTGGAACAGCCAGAGGAGTTAAGGCTGTTGGAACAACTGCAGAATAACGCTGATGTATGTACTTCGAAGCTGGGACGTACTGGGCTCCTGAAGCACAAAATATTCCTTACACAGGAAATGCCGATCAAGCAGAAGCCATATCGTTTGTCCCCAGCGAAGCTAATCATCCAAAAGGGACTCATTAATGATATGTTGACACAAAATATAATTGAACGTTCATCCTCTCCCTGGGCTGCTCCTGTTGTCCTCATCCCAAAAAAGACCGGTGGTCTTAGATTTTGTGTGGACTATAGGAAGACCAACAAGGTTTCCCAGACTGATGCCTATCCTCTTCCCACCATCCAAGAGATCCTGGAGTCATTGTCTGGTGCGGTTGTGTTCACTACCCTTGACCTCAATAGTGGCTATTGGCAGGTTGAGATGGACCAGGAAAGCAAGGATAAGACTGCTTTTGTCTGTGCCGAGGGCTTGTTTTCCTTTAAGGTGATGCCTTTTGGATTAAAGAATGCACCTGCCATTTTCCAAAGACTGATGGAGATTGCGTTAGGTGAGCTCAGAGGGAAGATCTGTTTCGTCTACCTGGACGATATAATTATCTACTCCCAGACCAGAGAACAACATTTTCAAGATCTTCAAGCAGTGTTGGACAAGCTAAGGGAAGCTGGTCTGACATTGAACATGAAGAAGAGCAACTTCTGCCAAACCTCCCTGAAGTTCCTTGGCCATATTGTGTCTTTTGACGGCACGCATGTGGATCCTGAAAAGACCAAGGCGGTACAAGATTTCCCTGTCCCAACCACACTCAAGGCCCTTCAACGGTTCCTTGGAATGGCTGGATGGTACCATCGGTTTGTGTTGAACTTCTCCCAGGTGGCAGAACCCCTCAACACATTGAAGCGAAAAGGTGCGAAATTCCGATGGACGGCAGAGTGCCAGACCTCTTTTGAAACCCTGAAACGACACCTCGTCACACCTCCCATTTTGGGTCATCCCAACTTTGATTGCCCTTTTGTTGTTTACACTGATGCAAGTGATGTTGGACTTGGTGCTGTCCTAGTCCAACAGACTGGACTTGGCACTGAAGAAGTGCTAGCGTTCGCCAGTAGAACATTGAATGGAGCAGAACGGAACTACTCCACAACCGAGCAAGAGTGCCTTGCAGTTGTCTGGGCTTTGGAAAAGTGGAGGTACTACCTGGAGGGAAGACACTTCACTGTGGTCACTGACCATTCCTCCCTTGTGTGGGTGTTCAAGACCAACAAACCAAGCACCAGACTTATCAGATGGGCTCTACGGTTACAAGAGTTCACCTTTGCAGTAGAATACAGGAAAGGAAAATACAACACTGTTCCAGATGCCTTATCCAGAGCTCCTGCTGGTGGTAATGGTGGCCCTCATCTTACATGTGCTACTGTCCTGTCAAGCAGTCGAGACTCACCCAAAACTGACTTTCCCATCTCTGATGAGGCCATTTGGAAAGCCCAACAGGATGATCCAGAAGTACAGGCTTTGTACCAGACTATCCTGGAAGATGGAGAAAAGATGGTCAATCCTATCACCAAAATGACCATCATTGAAGACAAAGTCTACCGAGTTGTACAACTACCTCACAGAACACTATACCAAATGTACATGCCTGAAACTCTACGCCTTCAACTGCTTCAACATTTCCATGAAGACCCGTTAGCTGGTCATTTGGGCAGGTTCAAAACCTACAAGCGGTTGCAAGCATTACTGTACTGGCCACATCTGAGCATGGATGTGAAGTCACACATCCGAAACTGTCAGGTTTGTCAAATGTACAAACCAGAAGGTAGAAAGCCTGCTGGCAAGTTGCAGCAAACTGTGGTTACCCGACCTTGGGAAATGTTAGGAGTGGATTTGATGGGTCCATTTCCTAGAAGCTCCAATCAGAATGTGTATATGCTTGTTTTTGTTGATTACTATTCCAAGTGGGTGGAGCTCTTTGCCCTGCGTCAGGCCACAGCAAGGACTGTCTCTAACATCCTTACGAAAGAGATCCTGACTCGCTGGGGAGTGCCTGATTACATCCTGTCTGATCGAGGTTCCCAATTCGTCTCTGATCTCTTTGAGGAGACCTGTCAAAGATGGAACCTGAGACAGAAGTTGACCACGGCCTATCACCCACAGACCAACCTCACTGAGAGAGTTAATCGAACCTTGAAGACAATGGTTGCTTCCTATGTAGTGACCCAGCACAAACACTGGGACAAGCACCTTCACGAGTTTCGATTTGCCCTGAATTCTGCTGTGCAAGAGTCCACTGGAGTCACACCTGCAGAGCTGAACCTGAGTCGTCCCCTCCGAGGACCCTTGGAGATGGTGCTACAGCCCCAGCAGGTTACTCCAGACGCTGCTTGCTATGACCAGGTAGTCCATCTCCATGACTTGAGAGCTCTTGTTTCAAAGAACATGATCCAGGCTCGACTCAAGCAGAAGCGAAATTATGATAAGAAGAGACGAGACATGCAGTTCCAGCTTCGTGATTGGGTGTGGCTTCGCTCTCATCCTTATTCAAAAGCTGAACAATTCTTCTCGGCCAAGCTCGCTCCTAAATGGCAAGGACCATATAGGATTGTGGAGCAGAGCGGCCCTTTGAACTATCGAGTGGTGAAAGAGGACACAGGTGAAGATATGCGTGTTGTCCATGTCTCACGCCTTAAGGCCTGTTACCCCTCGGCTGAAGAATTGGAGGAGATTGAGCGCCGCAAGGTCCTGGAGATCTTTGAAGAGGAAAGTGAGGAGACTTTTCTCGGATTCCCAGACCCAGAAGTCTCACGCCTTAAGGCCTGTGACCCCTCGGCTGAGGAGCATGAGCGCCAAAAAGTAATGAATATTTTTGTAGAGGAAAGTGATGAGGAGACCTTTCTCGGTTTCCCCGACCAAGATGTGCCTTCCAGGGCAATGGTCGGCTTTTTCCAGGGGAGGGGGTGTGTGACGGCCCTGAATGTTTCTGAACCGTCTCAGTGCTTCTCCTTCAAATAGGGCGCTATCCCTTTAATTCTCAATTAATTAGTGCTTCTTCTTCCAATAGAGCGCTTCCCCTTTAATTCCCAATTAAATAGCCAGAATCAGCTGCGCAAAAGTGGAGTTGTGATGGAAACGTGAATGAGGATGTGTTCGCCCCTCAGTTCTGAAGCTTCTCTCTTCCGTTTGTTGTGTTGCTGTAAAAGTGTGCTTTGTGTAGCCTAATAGAAAATCTACCCAGGATCGGATCCACTCTTGCGTCTGTGGACTACACCTCTCCGTTGGGTTTTGTGGCCTTCCTCCGCTGGAGATCTGTCGGCGGATTGGATTCTCTGACTGAACGACTGACTACAACCTTTTTTGTATACGGTATTTCATTTGTTTTGGTGTGATGTATACTGTGATGATTTATGTAGTTAGTTGTAGTTGAGGATTTATTGAAATGTGTGGTAAAATATTTGTTCTTTTCATTGCATGATTGACACTGTGTTTACGCTACACTGTATGAACGGACACCCATTGCGTGACTAAGGTCAGTTGAATTCCCTGAACTTGTTTACCGGGCTGGACTCTTTTTAGGCCCGAGGTACAGGACATTTCTGAAGGAACCAGAGCTGTTTAAAGCTCACTATTGTTATATTGTTGTGTGTGATCATTTGTTGTTAATACATCCACGCAGAAGTTATTTCCATTGTTTTAAGGGTTCATGAAAAGGGTATTTCCATCCTGACATTTACATGAGTCCTTTGTATTGGTGTAGACTTGACGGACCAGATGGGACTCATTCCCTATCAAACTAAAAGGAGAAACTAATATTTTCTCTGGTAGGCACAACCTACCTGGCACCCCTATAAATTATAACTTCAAGTCAAAACCGTTACATAAAAAATGGCACCCCAAATGGGACCTCAACATTGAGAAATAACCAAAGCAAATCTTTTGTGTGGAATTAAAACAATGGATTCACCCCAAGAAAATGTGCTCATCCATATCATACCTGTCAATGGGAATACACAGGGCCATTCTGACCATCGAGCCGACAATACAAATCATAATGTTAATGGAGTTGATTTGGGCCAGAGCCCTGGGAATCTGAATGCTCTGTCTGGACCACAGGCCACAGGAGGTCTAACCAGCTACTCCCTTATTGACATGGATCTGTGTGGAAGTACTGAGCTAGCCCTCCCTCTGACGCCCAACCTTCCTCCATTGTCTGGTTTATCTCCAGAGGTTGTAGTCTTACAAGATGACATCCTTGATATTCGTCGGACTCAACAACATCTCCAAACTTTAATCCACCATAAATTCAAATGTCTGAGTGAAGAGCAACAACAGAGGGCCATGGAATTCAGAAACTCACTTAGCACTCTAACCCACACGCTGACAGAGCTCAGTGAGAGTGGAAGACGGGATGTTACTGGTGCCATGGACAGGCAGTTTGACTACCAATAAACCCAACTCACTGCCACTCTCCAGTGGCGCTTGCAACATCATCACACTGAGGTCCTCAAGGATGTTAATTCAGTTTTTTTTCCTCTGGTTAACACTGTAGACCACTTGCAGAAAGAGCTCTCTAATTGTGTTAAAATGTTGGCTGACGTGTCTGTTGACATGGCCTCCATTCGGCACAACTCCTTGCACAGAGCTTCTCTGGTGTCCACTTCTGTTCAAACCACTGAGGGCCAAGCTGGCACCTCAGAACAGCTAAGACAAGGCCATGCTGCAGCCACCCCTTACAGGATGCAATCCACCATGCATCCTGGTGTTCATTTTCATGGTCCGATAACTCCCTCACCCTCTACTTCCTCAATCCCTCCTAGCACTTTTGTTCATGGTGATTTGAGTAGACGTCATGTGGGGGCGATGCCCATTAAATTGCAATTTCCCACCTTTGGGAAAAAGGATGACAGTCCTGATCCGCTAATGTATCTGGAAAGATGTCGTGACTTTCTTGCCCTCAATCCCCTGGCTGACGAAGAACTCCTTGCCACATTGAGGAATGTGTTGCATGGGACAGCTCGAGACTGGTGGGATGTGGCACGTCTCACCACTACCTCCTGGGCTGACTTTGAGGCCAAGTTTTCCTCTGCGTTTCTGTCTGAGGACTACACAGATGAGCTGGCAGACAGAGTCAGGAATCGAGTGCAAAGAGAGAAAGAGAGTATCCGTGACTTTGCATATGGTTACCACTCCCTGTGCAGAAGGTGGAAACCTGGTATTGAGGAGGAAGAGGTCATTAAATTAATCTTGAAGAACATCAACCCACTACTAGCCAGTCAACTCAGAGAAAGAGTCACCACTGTTGATGGACTGGTTCGCCTGGGACAGCAGTTTGAGAAGGACAGAGAATGCCAACAGCAATATGAACAGAGAAAGAAACAGACACCCAAACCGTTACCCAAGCCAGACCATCAACAACAGCCAGAGTATCCAGCCAAGACACCTCCCATGTTCTGTTGGAGATGTAGCCAAAAGGGACATTCTTCAGCCACATGTCCAAGACCATATCAAGTAAACCCTTCCAGAAACCACAAATCACAACAGGCCAACACACCTAACTCCCTTCGCAGGAACGACCATCCTACTCTGGGTGCTTTGACCAGAGTTGAAACCCCAAGAGTCACTGCCTACGCCCCCCCAGCGACATCCCCTTCCTTTCAGTTAATACCGCACCAACTGGTGGTACCCCTGTCCATAGGTCCATGGACAGGAAGAGCCATCCTGGACACCGGGTCATCCTACACACTGCTCAATGAGAAACTGTGGAAGGAGGTTAAAGGTCCACACTACAACTTGAAGCCGTGGACAGAAGGTCCACTCTATCTGGCTGATGGTGAGGCTAAACGACCACTTGGATGGAGTGAGGTAGAGTTCCGCTTGTGTAACCACTCCTATATGATTCCTTCTGTTATCCTACAAACCAAGAACCTTGCTTTTCCTGTCGTGTTGGGAATTGATTTCATGTACTTCAGTGGTGTCCAGATTGATATCGCACACAATTGCTACTGGTTTCCATACAATCCGAGCAAGAAGCATTTCTTCCAGTCAGAAGCTACAAAGTTACATGATTGGGGTCCAAATGTGGCAGTCTTCTCTGCCATTGCTCCGGTACCACTAACCCTTGATAATCCTTCTGATGAGCTCCTTTTACAGGCTGTGAGAAGAGCTCAGCTGGAACAGCCAGAGGAGTTAAGGCTGTTGGAACAACTGCAGAATAACGCTGATGTATGTACTTCGAAGCTGGGACGTACTGGGCTCCTGAAGCACAAAATATTCCTTACACAGGAAATGCCGATCAAGCAGAAGCCATATCGTTTGTCCCCAGCGAAGCTAATCATCCAAAAGGGACTCATTAATGATATGTTGACACAAAATATAATTGAACGTTCATCCTCTCCCTGGGCTGCTCCTGTTGTCCTCATCCCAAAAAAGACCGGTGGTCTTAGATTTTGTGTGGACTATAGGAAGACCAACAAGGTTTCCCAGACTGATGCCTATCCTCTTCCCACCATCCAAGAGATCCTGGAGTCATTGTCTGGTGCGGTTGTGTTCACTACCCTTGACCTCAATAGTGGCTATTGGCAGGTTGAGATGGACCAGGAAAGCAAGGATAAGACTGCTTTTGTCTGTGCCGAGGGCTTGTTTTCCTTTAAGGTGATGCCTTTTGGATTAAAGAATGCACCTGCCATTTTCCAAAGACTGATGGAGATTGCGTTAGGTGAGCTCAGAGGGAAGATCTGTTTCGTCTACCTGGACGATATAATTATCTACTCCCAGACCAGAGAACAACATTTTCAAGATCTTCAAGCAGTGTTGGACAAGCTAAGGGAAGCTGGTCTGACATTGAACATGAAGAAGAGCAACTTCTGCCAAACCTCCCTGAAGTTCCTTGGCCATATTGTGTCTTTTGACGGCACGCATGTGGATCCTGAAAAGACCAAGGCGGTACAAGATTTCCCTGTCCCAACCACACTCAAGGCCCTTCAACGGTTCCTTGGAATGGCTGGATGGTACCATCGGTTTGTGTTGAACTTCTCCCAGGTGGCAGAACCCCTCAACACATTGAAGCGAAAAGGTGCGAAATTCCGATGGACGGCAGAGTGCCAGACCTCTTTTGAAACCCTGAAACGACACCTCGTCACACCTCCCATTTTGGGTCATCCCAACTTTGATTGCCCTTTTGTTGTTTACACTGATGCAAGTGATGTTGGACTTGGTGCTGTCCTAGTCCAACAGACTGGACTTGGCACTGAAGAAGTGCTAGCGTTCGCCAGTAGAACATTGAATGGAGCAGAACGGAACTACTCCACAACCGAGCAAGAGTGCCTTGCAGTTGTCTGGGCTTTGGAAAAGTGGAGGTACTACCTGGAGGGAAGACACTTCACTGTGGTCACTGACCATTCCTCCCTTGTGTGGGTGTTCAAGACCAACAAACCAAGCACCAGACTTATCAGATGGGCTCTACGGTTACAAGAGTTCACCTTTGCAGTAGAATACAGGAAAGGAAAATACAACACTGTTCCAGATGCCTTATCCAGAGCTCCTGCTGGTGGTAATGGTGGCCCTCATCTTACATGTGCTACTGTCCTGTCAAGCAGTCGAGACTCACCCAAAACTGACTTTCCCATCTCTGATGAGGCCATTTGGAAAGCCCAACAGGATGATCCAGAAGTACAGGCTTTGTACCAGACTATCCTGGAAGATGGAGAAAAGATGGTCAATCCTATCACCAAAATGACCATCATTGAAGACAAAGTCTACCGAGTTGTACAACTACCTCACAGAACACTATACCAAATGTACATGCCTGAAACTCTACGCCTTCAACTGCTTCAACATTTCCATGAAGACCCGTTAGCTGGTCATTTGGGCAGGTTCAAAACCTACAAGCGGTTGCAAGCATTACTGTACTGGCCACATCTGAGCATGGATGTGAAGTCACACATCCGAAACTGTCAGGTTTGTCAAATGTACAAACCAGAAGGTAGAAAGCCTGCTGGCAAGTTGCAGCAAACTGTGGTTACCCGACCTTGGGAAATGTTAGGAGTGGATTTGATGGGTCCATTTCCTAGAAGCTCCAATCAGAATGTGTATATGCTTGTTTTTGTTGATTACTATTCCAAGTGGGTGGAGCTCTTTGCCCTGCGTCAGGCCACAGCAAGGACTGTCTCTAACATCCTTACGAAAGAGATCCTGACTCGCTGGGGAGTGCCTGATTACATCCTGTCTGATCGAGGTTCCCAATTCGTCTCTGATCTCTTTGAGGAGACCTGTCAAAGATGGAACCTGAGACAGAAGTTGACCACGGCCTATCACCCACAGACCAACCTCACTGAGAGAGTTAATCGAACCTTGAAGACAATGGTTGCTTCCTATGTAGTGACCCAGCACAAACACTGGGACAAGCACCTTCACGAGTTTCGATTTGCCCTGAATTCTGCTGTGCAAGAGTCCACTGGAGTCACACCTGCAGAGCTGAACCTGAGTCGTCCCCTCCGAGGACCCTTGGAGATGGTGCTACAGCCCCAGCAGGTTACTCCAGACGCTGCTTGCTATGACCAGGTAGTCCATCTCCATGACTTGAGAGCTCTTGTTTCAAAGAACATGATCCAGGCTCGACTCAAGCAGAAGCGAAATTATGATAAGAAGAGACGAGACATGCAGTTCCAGCTTCGTGATTGGGTGTGGCTTCGCTCTCATCCTTATTCAAAAGCTGAACAATTCTTCTCGGCCAAGCTCGCTCCTAAATGGCAAGGACCATATAGGATTGTGGAGCAGAGCGGCCCTTTGAACTATCGAGTGGTGAAAGAGGACACAGGTGAAGATATGCGTGTTGTCCATGTCTCACGCCTTAAGGCCTGTTACCCCTCGGCTGAAGAATTGGAGGAGATTGAGCGCCGCAAGGTCCTGGAGATCTTTGAAGAGGAAAGTGAGGAGACTTTTCTCGGATTCCCAGACCCAGAAGTCTCACGCCTTAAGGCCTGTGACCCCTCGGCTGAGGAGCATGAGCGCCAAAAAGTAATGAATATTTTTGTAGAGGAAAGTGATGAGGAGACCTTTCTCGGTTTCCCCGACCAAGATGTGCCTTCCAGGGCAATGGTCGGCTTTTTCCAGGGGAGGGGGTGTGTGACGGCCCTGAATGTTTCTGAACCGTCTCAGTGCTTCTCCTTCAAATAGGGCGCTATCCCTTTAATTCTCAATTAATTAGTGCTTCTTCTTCCAATAGAGCGCTTCCCCTTTAATTCCCAATTAAATAGCCAGAATCAGCTGCGCAAAAGTGGAGTTGTGATGGAAACGTGAATGAGGATGTGTTCGCCCCTCAGTTCTGAAGCTTCTCTCTTCCGTTTGTTGTGTTGCTGTAAAAGTGTGCTTTGTGTAGCCTAATAGAAAATCTACCCAGGATCGGATCCACTCTTGCGTCTGTGGACTACACCTCTCCGTTGGGTTTTGTGGCCTTCCTCCGCTGGAGATCTGTCGGCGGATTGGATTCTCTGACTGAACGACTGACTACAACCTTTTTTGTATACGGTATTTCATTTGTTTTGGTGTGATGTATACTGTGATGATTTATGTAGTTAGTTGTAGTTGAGGATTTATTGAAATGTGTGGTAAAATATTTGTTCTTTTCATTGCATGATTGACACTGTGTTTACGCTACACTGTATGAACGGACACCCATTGCGTGACTAAGGTCAGTTGAATTCCCTGAACTTGTTTACCGGGCTGGACTCTTTTTAGGCCCGAGGTACAGGACATTTCTGAAGGAACCAGAGCTGTTTAAAGCTCACTATTGTTATATTGTTGTGTGTGATCATTTGTTGTTAATACATCCACGCAGAAGTTATTTCCATTGTTTTAAGGGTTCATGAAAAGGGTATTTCCATCCTGACATTTACATGAGTCCTTTGTATTGGTGTAGACTTGACGGACCAGATGGGACTCATTCCCTATCAAACTAAAAGGAGAAACTAATATTTTCTCTGGTAGGCACAACCTACCTGGCACCCCTATAAATTATAACTTCAAGTCAAAACCGTTACATAAAAAATGGCACCCCAAATGGGACCTCAACATTGAGAAATAACCAAAGCAAATCTTTTGTGTGGAATTAAAACAATGGATTCACCCCAAGAAAATGTGCTCATCCATATCATACCTGTCAATGGGAATACACAGGGCCATTCTGACCATCGAGCCGACAATACAAATCATAATGTTAATGGAGTTGATTTGGGCCAGAGCCCTGGGAATCTGAATGCTCTGTCTGGACCACAGGCCACAGGAGGTCTAACCAGCTACTCCCTTATTGACATGGATCTGTGTGGAAGTACTGAGCTAGCCCTCCCTCTGACGCCCAACCTTCCTCCATTGTCTGGTTTATCTCCAGAGGTTGTAGTCTTACAAGATGACATCCTTGATATTCGTCGGACTCAACAACATCTCCAAACTTTAATCCACCATAAATTCAAATGTCTGAGTGAAGAGCAACAACAGAGGGCCATGGAATTCAGAAACTCACTTAGCACTCTAACCCACACGCTGACAGAGCTCAGTGAGAGTGGAAGACGGGATGTTACTGGTGCCATGGACAGGCAGTTTGACTACCAATAAACCCAACTCACTGCCACTCTCCAGTGGCGCTTGCAACATCATCACACTGAGGTCCTCAAGGATGTTAATTCAGTTTTTTTTCCTCTGGTTAACACTGTAGACCACTTGCAGAAAGAGCTCTCTAATTGTGTTAAAATGTTGGCTGACGTGTCTGTTGACATGGCCTCCATTCGGCACAACTCCTTGCACAGAGCTTCTCTGGTGTCCACTTCTGTTCAAACCACTGAGGGCCAAGCTGGCACCTCAGAACAGCTAAGACAAGGCCATGCTGCAGCCACCCCTTACAGGATGCAATCCACCATGCATCCTGGTGTTCATTTTCATGGTCCGATAACTCCCTCACCCTCTACTTCCTCAATCCCTCCTAGCACTTTTGTTCATGGTGATTTGAGTAGACGTCATGTGGGGGCGATGCCCATTAAATTGCAATTTCCCACCTTTGGGAAAAAGGATGACAGTCCTGATCCGCTAATGTATCTGGAAAGATGTCGTGACTTTCTTGCCCTCAATCCCCTGGCTGACGAAGAACTCCTTGCCACATTGAGGAATGTGTTGCATGGGACAGCTCGAGACTGGTGGGATGTGGCACGTCTCACCACTACCTCCTGGGCTGACTTTGAGGCCAAGTTTTCCTCTGCGTTTCTGTCTGAGGACTACACAGATGAGCTGGCAGACAGAGTCAGGAATCGAGTGCAAAGAGAGAAAGAGAGTATCCGTGACTTTGCATATGGTTACCACTCCCTGTGCAGAAGGTGGAAACCTGGTATTGAGGAGGAAGAGGTCATTAAATTAATCTTGAAGAACATCAACCCACTACTAGCCAGTCAACTCAGAGAAAGAGTCACCACTGTTGATGGACTGGTTCGCCTGGGACAGCAGTTTGAGAAGGACAGAATGCCAACAGCAATATGAACAGAGAAAGAAACAGACACCCAAACCGTTACCCAAGCCAGACCATCAACAACAGCCAGAGTATCCAGCCAAGACACCTCCCATGTTCTGTTGGAGATGTAGCCAAAAGGGACATTCTTCAGCCACATGTCCAAGACCATATCAAGTAAACCCTTCCAGAAACCACAAATCACAACAGGCCAACACACCTAACTCCCTTCGCAGGAACGACCATCCTACTCTGGGTGCTTTGACCAGAGTTGAAACCCCAAGAGTCACTGCCTACGCCCCCCCAGCGACATCCCCTTCCTTTCAGTTAATACCGCACCAACTGGTGGTACCCCTGTCCATAGGTCCATGGACAGGAAGAGCCATCCTGGACACCGGGTCATCCTACACACTGCTCAATGAGAAACTGTGGAAGGAGGTTAAAGGTCCACACTACAACTTGAAGCCGTGGACAGAAGGTCCACTCTATCTGGCTGATGGTGAGGCTAAACGACCACTTGGATGGAGTGAGGTAGAGTTCCGCTTGTGTAACCACTCCTATATGATTCCTTCTGTTATCCTACAAACCAAGAACCTTGCTTTTCCTGTCGTGTTGGGAATTGATTTCATGTACTTCAGTGGTGTCCAGATTGATATCGCACACAATTGCTACTGGTTTCCATACAATCCGAGCAAGAAGCATTTCTTCCAGTCAGAAGCTACAAAGTTACATGATTGGGGTCCAAATGTGGCAGTCTTCTCTGCCATTGCTCCGGTACCACTAACCCTTGATAATCCTTCTGATGAGCTCCTTTTACAGGCTGTGAGAAGAGCTCAGCTGGAACAGCCAGAGGAGTTAAGGCTGTTGGAACAACTGCAGAATAACGCTGATGTATGTACTTCGAAGCTGGGACGTACTGGGCTCCTGAAGCACAAAATATTCCTTACACAGGAAATGCCGATCAAGCAGAAGCCATATCGTTTGTCCCCAGCGAAGCTAATCATCCAAAAGGGACTCATTAATGATATGTTGACACAAAATATAATTGAACGTTCATCCTCTCCCTGGGCTGCTCCTGTTGTCCTCATCCCAAAAAAGACCGGTGGTCTTAGATTTTGTGTGGACTATAGGAAGACCAACAAGGTTTCCCAGACTGATGCCTATCCTCTTCCCACCATCCAAGAGATCCTGGAGTCATTGTCTGGTGCGGTTGTGTTCACTACCCTTGACCTCAATAGTGGCTATTGGCAGGTTGAGATGGACCAGGAAAGCAAGGATAAGACTGCTTTTGTCTGTGCCGAGGGCTTGTTTTCCTTTAAGGTGATGCCTTTTGGATTAAAGAATGCACCTGCCATTTTCCAAAGACTGATGGAGATTGCGTTAGGTGAGCTCAGAGGGAAGATCTGTTTCGTCTACCTGGACGATATAATTATCTACTCCCAGACCAGAGAACAACATTTTCAAGATCTTCAAGCAGTGTTGGACAAGCTAAGGGAAGCTGGTCTGACATTGAACATGAAGAAGAGCAACTTCTGCCAAACCTCCCTGAAGTTCCTTGGCCATATTGTGTCTTTTGACGGCACGCATGTGGATCCTGAAAAGACCAAGGCGGTACAAGATTTCCCTGTCCCAACCACACTCAAGGCCCTTCAACGGTTCCTTGGAATGGCTGGATGGTACCATCGGTTTGTGTTGAACTTCTCCCAGGTGGCAGAACCCCTCAACACATTGAAGCGAAAAGGTGCGAAATTCCGATGGACGGCAGAGTGCCAGACCTCTTTTGAAACCCTGAAACGACACCTCGTCACACCTCCCATTTTGGGTCATCCCAACTTTGATTGCCCTTTTGTTGTTTACACTGATGCAAGTGATGTTGGACTTGGTGCTGTCCTAGTCCAACAGACTGGACTTGGCACTGAAGAAGTGCTAGCGTTCGCCAGTAGAACATTGAATGGAGCAGAACGGAACTACTCCACAACCGAGCAAGAGTGCCTTGCAGTTGTCTGGGCTTAGGAAAAGTGGAGGTACTACCTGGAGGGAAGACACTTCACTGTGGTCACTGACCATTCCTCCCTTGTGTGGGTGTTCAAGACCAACAAACCAAGCACCAGACTTATCAGATGGGCTCTACGGTTACAAGAGTTCACCTTTGCAGTAGAATACAGGAAAGGAAAATACAACACTGTTCCAGATGCCTTATCCAGAGCTCCTGCTGGTGGTAATGGTGGCCCTCATCTTACATGTGCTACTGTCCTGTCAAGCAGTCGAGACTCACCCAAAACTGACTTTCCCATCTCTGATGAGGCCATTTGGAAAGCCCAACAGGATGATCCAGAAGTACAGGCTTTGTACCAGACTATCCTGGAAGATGGAGAAAAGATGGTCAATCCTATCACCAAAATGACCATCATTGAAGACAAAGTCTACCGAGTTGTACAACTACCTCACAGAACACTATACCAAATGTACATACCTGAAACTCTACGCCTTCAACTGCTTCAACATTTCCATGAAGACCCGTTAGCTGGTCATTTGGGCAGGTTCAAAACCTACAAGCGGTTGCAAGCATTACTGTACTGGCCACATCTGAGCATGGATGTGAAGTCACACATCCGAAACTGTCAGGTTTGTCAAATGTACAAACCAGAAGGTAGAAAGCCTGCTGGCAAGTTGCAGCAAACTGTGGTTACCCGACCTTGGGAAATGTTAGGAGTGGATTTGATGGGTCCATTTCCTAGAAGCTCCAATCAGAATGTGTATATGCTTGTTTTTGTTGATTACTATTCCAAGTGGGTGGAGCTCTTTGCCCTGCGTCAGGCCACAGCAAGGACTGTCTCTAACATCCTTACGAAAGAGATCCTGACTCGCTGGGGAGTGCCTGATTACATCCTGTCAGATCGAGGTTCCCAATTCGTCTCTGATCTCTTTGAGGAGACCTGTCAAAGATGGAACCTGAGACAGAAGTTGACCACGGCCTATCACCCACAGACCAACCTCACTGAGAGAGTTAATCGAACCTTGAAGACAATGGTTGCTTCCTATGTAGTGACCCAGCACAAACACTGGGACAAGCACCTTCACGAGTTTCGATTTGCCCTGAATTCTGCTGTGCAAGAGTCCACTGGAGTCACACCTGCAGAGCTGAACCTGAGTCGTCCCCTCCGAGGACCCTTGGAGATGGTGCTACAGCCCCAGCAGGTTACTCCAGACGCTGCTTGCTATGACCAGGTAGTCCATCTCCATGACTTGAGAGCTCTTGTTTCAAAGAACATGATCCAGGCTCGACTCAAGCAGAAGCGAAATTATGATAAGAAGAGACGAGACATGCAGTTCCAGCTTCGTGATTGGGTGTGGCTTCGCTCTCATCCTTATTCAAAAGCTGAACAATTCTTCTCGGCCAAGCTCGCTCCTAAATGGCAAGGACCATATAGGATTGTGGAGCAGAGCGGCCCTTTGAACTATCGAGTGGTGAAAGAGGACACAGGTGAAGATATGCGTGTTGTCCATGTCTCACGCCTTAACTTCTTTGGACTACCTGGGACGTTAGCGTGCCACCTGTGGCGCACCCTATCAACAGCAGGTGCATTTCAAGAGCGGCAAATTTGAAACCAAATAAATGTACAAATTCAAATTTCTCAAACATACAACTAACTTACAGCCTTTGAAAGATAAACATCTTCTTAATCTAACCACGTTTACCAATTTCAAAAAGGTTTTACGGGGAAAGCATAAAGTTAGGTTATGTTAGGAGAGTACATTGACAATAGCGGTGTGCAATGCATTGTCGATTCAAAGACAGGCTTCACCAAAACCATACAATCAGCTAAAATTATGCACTAACCTTTTACAATCTCCATCAGATGACACTCCTAGGACATTATGTTAGACAATGCATGCATTTTTAGTTCTATCAAGTTCATATTTATATCTAAAAACAGTGTTTTACTATGGCGTTGATGTTCAGGAAATCGTTTCCCTCCAATACCGGCAGTCAAGTCATGACAACAAAATAATTAATTAATATTAGAAAACATTGCTAAAATATTATATTGTCATTCAAAGAATTATAGATTTACATCTCTTGAACGCAATGGACTTGTCAGATTTTAAATTAACCTTACTGGGAAATCACACTTTGCAATAATCTGAGCACTGCGCCAGAAAAATACGCATCGCGATACAGACTAACCGCCATGTTGGAGGAATCTAAAATCGAAAATACTATATAAATAATCCATTACCTTTGATTCTCTTCATCAGATGTCACTTCCAAAGAGTCCCAGGTCCATAACGAATGTAGTTTTGTTCAAAAAAGCTCATCATTTATGTCGAAAAACCTCCGTGTTGTAGCGCATGATCTAAGCCAGCCGGACTTCACTTCACTTCAAGAACGGAAAAAATATATTTCCGTTCGTTCAAACATGTCAAACGTTGTATCGCATAAATCATTAGGGCCTTTTTTAACCAGAACATGAATAAAATTCAAGGCGGACCATTGGGTTCTCTTTTAAAACGTTTCGGAATGAGAGTACCCACCATCAAATCGCGCGCCAGGGTGAATAATGGACCATCACGTTCCATGGCTCTTATTCGGTCAGATCTCACTGTAGAACACTCAAAACACTTTGTAAAGGCTGGGGACATCTTGTGGAAGCAATAGGAAGTGCCAGAATATACCTCACCCCCTTTGTTTTTCAATGGCATAGGCTCAAAGTCAATTCAACACATCAGGTATCCACTTCCTGTCAGAATCTGTCTCAGGGTTTTGCCTGCCAAATGAGTTCTGTTATACTCAGACACCATTCAAACAGTTTTTGAAACTTTAGGGTGTTTTCTATCCATATATAATAAGTATATGCATATTGTAGTTACTGGGTAGGTGTAGGAGGCAGTTAAAAATGGGCACATCTTTTTTCAAAAAATTCTCAATACTGCCCCCTATACCCTAACAGGTTAAGGCCTGTTACCCCTCGGCTGAGGAATTGGAGGAGATTGAGCGCCGCAAGGTCCTGGAGATCTTTGAAGAGGAAAGTGAGGAGACTTTTCTCAGATTCCCAGACCCAGATGTCTCACGCCTTAAGGCCTGTGACCCCTCGGCTGAAGAATTGGAGGAGATTGAGCTCCGCAAGGTCCTGGAGATCTTTGAAGAGGAAAGTGAGGAGACTTTTCTCGGATTCCCAGACCCAGAAGTCTCACGCCTTAAGGCCTGTGACCCCTCGGCTGAGGAGCATGAGTGCCAAAAAGTAATTAATATTTTTGTAGAGGAAAGTGATGAGGAGACCTTTCTCGGTTTCCCCGACCAAGATGTGCCTTCCAGGGCAATGGTCGGCTTTTTCCAGGGGAGGGGGTGTGTGACGGCCCTGAATGTTTCTGAACCATCTCAGTGCTTCTCCTTCAAATAGGGCGCTATCCCTTTAATTCTCAATTAATTAGTGCTTCTTCTTCCAATAGAGCGCTTCCCCTTTAATTCCCAATTAAATAGCCAGAATCAGCTGCGCAAAAGTGGAGTTGTGATGGAAACGTGAATGAGGATGTGTTCGCCCCTCAGTTCTGAAGCTTCTCTCTTCCGTTTGTTGTGTTGCTGTAAAAGTGTGCTTTGTGTAGCCTAATAGAAAATCTACCCAGGATCGGATCCACTCTTGCGTCTGTGGACTACACCTCTCCGTTGGTTTTCGTGGCCTTCCTCCGCTGGAGATCTGTCGGCGGATTGGATTCTCTTACTGAACGACTGACTACAACCTTTTTTGTATACGGTATTTCATTTGTTTTGGTGTGATGTATACTGTGATGATTTATGTAGTTAGTTGTAGTTGAGGATTTATTGAAATGTGTGGTAAAATATTTGTTCTTTTCATTGCATGATTGACACTGTGTTTACGCTACACTGTATGAACGGACACCCATTGCGTGACTAAGGTCAGTTGAGTTCCCTGAACTTGTTTACCGGGCTGGACTCTTTTAGGCCCGAGGTACAGGACATTTCTGAAGGAACCAGAGCTGTTTAAAGCTCACTATTGTTATATTGTTGTGTGTGATCATTTGTTGTTAATACATCCACGCAAAAGAATACAGTTGTTTTTGAAGTTATTTCCATTGTTTTAAGGGTTCATGAAAAGGGTATTTCCATCCTGACATTTACATGAGTCCTTTGTATTGGTGTAGACTTGACGGACCAGATGGGACTCATTCCCTATCAAACTAAAAGGAGAAACTAATATTTTCTCTGGTAGGCACAACCTACCTGGCACCCCTATAAATTATAACTTCAAGTCAAAACCGTTACAATGTGTTTTCACTGGACTGCAGGTGCCCTGTTCCCCCAGATGTACCTCACCTGGAGATAGATGGAGGGAGGGAGGTATGGATGGAAGGATTGAGAGAGGGAAGGAGGGAGCACATGAGGGAGGGAAAGAGAGTGGAGATGGAGAGAAAATGCATTAGAGCAAAATAAATATATTGAGGGAGAGACAACAGTGACAGGATCAAGTGGAAAGTTAGCGAGAGATCAATAATGGTAGAAAGCATTGAATAAAAAAGTGTGAGAGAGAATGGGAATTATGGTTATGAAGAGGCTTGAACATTTGGACAATTGAAATTTTGACCATAAGACTTTGCCATTGCGATAAGAATGGACAGGCCACAGCGTTTTGGAACATTCAGAAATAAATATTTGATGTAGAAAAAAACTTCCCTCCCGACAGATAGAATAAGGAATTGTCTGCTTTAGTCATGGCATTTCTATCAGCAATGTTCAACAACAGCTCTTCAAGATCATACACGCCACCCTGTTCACCCCTGAACTGTACCTCACCTCTCTGAGGTTCCCCTCTCTTTTACGATGGAGAGAAAGAGAGGGATAGACAGTGAGACGGTGAGAGACAGACATGAAAATACGTTTGCATCCCAAATGGAACCCTCTTCCCTATTCTCACCCTATTCCCTATCAGCCCTGGTCAAAAGTATTGCACTATGTAGGGAATAGGGTGCCATTTTGGATTCAGCCAGTGTGTGTCTCTGCTTTGTTTTTCCTTACTCCATTGACGTGAGTCATGATGGCGTCTGTGTGGGCTGTTATTTCAGTGATGTCTGCTGTCGTCCATTTAACAGACTAAAATCCCCATTTAATTTAATCTACAATTAATACTTTTTAGCCTTCCTATCCCTTCATTGTCTCTCGCTCTCGCTCTCCCTTCAGAACGTATAGCCGCTCTGCTGTGAATGGCATCATAGTTGCTGAAGGCTGTTTCTCTCTGAACTCTTTTGTTTTTTCATGTGAAGAGAGGAAGGCGAAGAAGAGATGAGTGGTCCACAGTGTGAAGAGGATGTGGTCTAACTGTCCTCTCTATTCTGTACAAATGCTTTAGATACAGTTGAAGTCGGAAGTTTACGTACACCTTAGCCAAAATAAATTTAAACTCAGTGTTTCATAATTCCTGACATTTAACCCTAGTAAAAATTCCTGTCTTAGGTCAGTTAGGATCACCACTTTATTTTAAGAATGTGAAATGTCAGAATAATAATAGAGAGAAATATTTATTTCAGCTTTTATTTCTTTCATCACATTCCCAGTGGGTCAGAAGTTTACATACACTTTGGCCCATTCCTCCTGACAGAGCTGGTGTAACTGAGTCAGGTTTGTAGGCCTCCTTGCTCGCACACACTTTTTCAGTTCTACCCCCACATTTTCTATGGGATTGAGGGCAGCACTTTTTGATGCCCACTCCAATACCTTGACTTTGTTGTCCTTAATAAGCCATTTTCCAACAACTTTGGAAATATGTTTGGGGTCATTGTTCATTTGGAAGACCCATTTGCGACCAAGCTTTAAATCAAATAAAATTATTAACAAGCATAATCAAGCATGATCAGATTTGGTGTGTCTGGCAAAGGAATCAACCTGAGTTCCAGTGATCTAAAATCACAAAACATACATATTACAAATATTTAAATCATGTGTAAAAGTACAGTATAAACACCATTAATCATATAAACCTAATACCTATAAAACATTATTCCTTACATCTGCCAAGAGGAACAGAGATGCGTCCTTCTATTTGAATTGGGTCATCAACCAAAGAATGGCAGCAGTGGCAGTTAGATCATCATTGCCTCTGATGTAACTGTCAATTTCATTCAACAGGCACTAGATCTCTCTCCTCAACTTGGACTTTTGGCTTTTAAAAAAGTTGACAATTCTCTTACCCTTGTTCAGGAGAGCTTGAGTCAGGTGACTGTCATTCACGATGTCAGTGAGGGTATTGAAGTGGTTGCATAGCCATAACTTGGTGAAGAGGAAAGGCCAATGTTCCTGGAGGTCACTGATGCTTGGAGGAGGACAAGTGTAGTATCCATGTTACAGATCCAATCCATTTATTTTTCTTTTAAAAAATACAAACAAAAAAACTGTTAGGCGCTGCACTCCATACCAGCACAAGAGGACAAACAAACAATTTACAGAAACACTTGTATATTTTTGTACTTTATGTATTTTTGTCATTTCAATCTCTTTTATTGCATATGCCTCGCTCCCTCATAGCATAAACCATTTATTTTAAGGGCAAACATTAACTATTTACAGTACCTTTATAACCTTGTGTGTGTGTACACTCTTAGAAAAAAAGGTACTGAAAGGGTTGTTTGGTTGTCTCCATAGGAGAACCCTTTTGGGTTCCATGTAGAACCCTCTGTGGAAAGGGTTTTATGTGGGACCCAGAAGAGTTCTACCTGGAACCAAAATGGTTATGCACGTACCTGGAATCAAAAAGGGATCTTCAAAGGGTTATCCTATGGGGACAGCCAAATAACCATTTTAGGTTCGAGATAGCACCTTTTTTCATAACAATTACATAAATGTGTTACATTTATCAATCATGAACTCACCTCTTTGGTTGAAGGACTGAAGCAATTCCCGGCACTATATTGGCGTCAAATAGTCTTTTATGTCCTCCGGCTGAACATATTCAAGGTCTTTAACCTCTATGGGACCGGCGGGACGAATTCGTCCCACCTACGTAACAGCCAGTGTAATCCTGTGGCGCGATTTTCAAAACCTTTGAAATGCTATTACTTCAATTTCTCAAACATATTACTATTTTACAGCTATTTAAAGACAAGACTCTCGTTAATCTAACCACACTGTCCGATTTCAAAAAGGCTTTACAACGAAAGCAAAACATTAGATTATGTAAGCAGAGAACCCAGCCAGAAATAATCAGACACCCATTTTTCAAGCCAGCATATAATGTCACAAAAACCCAGAAGACAGCTAAATGCAGCACTAACCTTTGATGATCTTCATCAGATGACACACCTAGGACATTATGTTATACAATACATGCATGTCTGTTCAATCAAGTTCATATTTATATCAAAAACCAGCTTTTTACATTAGCATGTGACATTCAGAAAAAGCATACCCCCCGCAAACTTCCGGGGAATTTACTAACAATTTACTAAATTACTCACGATAAACGTTCACAAAAAGCATAACAATTATTTTAAGAATTATAGATACATTACTCCTCTATGCACTCGATATGTCCGATTTTAAAATAGCTTTTCGGATGAAGCACATTTTGCAATATTCTGAGTAGATAGCCCAGCATCACGGGCTAGCTATTTAGACACCCACCCAGTTTAGCCTTCACCAAAATCACATTTCCTATAAGAAAAATGGTCTTACCTTTCCTGTTCTTCGTCAGAATGCACTCCCAGGACTTCTACTTCAATAACAAATGTAGGTTTGGTCCCAAATAATCCATAATTATGTTCCATCAGCGACGTTTTGTTCGTGCGTTCTAGACACTATCAGAATGGTAAATCACGGTCGTGCGCATGGCGCATAATGTGACAAAAAATGTCTAAATATTCCATTACCGTACTTCGAAGCATGTCAACCGCTGTTTAAAATCAATTTTTATTCCGACCGGGAATCTGCAATTAGCTAAACAGCCGAAGGAAAATACTGCACAGGGTCGAATCGGGCACGCGCCTAATTCCATTGTCCTCTGACGGGCCACTTGGAAAAGGCGATAATGTGTTTCAGCCTGAGGCTGCCTCATCATCGTTCAGGTTTTTCCCGGGCTCTGAGAGCCTATTGGAGCCGTAGGAATTGTCACGTTACAGCTAAGATCCTGACTCTTCAATAAACAGAAGCAAGAACAACAGCACCTTGTCAGACAGGCCACTTCCTGCATGAAACCTTCTCAGGTTTTTGCCTGCCATAGGAGTTCTGTTATACTCACAGACACCATTCAAACAGTTTTAGAAACTTTAGGGTGTTTTCTATCCATATATAATAAGTATATGCATATTCTAGTTACTGGGTAGGATTAGTAACCAGATTAAATCGGGTACGTTTTTTATCCGGCCGTGTAAATACTGCCCCCTATCCCCAACAAGTTAAAACCTGTTGGGGATAGGGGGTAGTATTTGCACGGCCGGATAAAAAACATACCCGATTTAATCTGGTTACTACTCCTGCCCAGTAATTAGAATATGCATATAATTATTGGCTTTGGATAGAAAACACCCTAAAGTTTCTAAAACTGTTTGAATGGTGTCTGTGAGTATAACAGAACTCATTTGGCAGGCCAAAACCTGAGAAGATTCCAAACAGGAAGCGCTCTCTCTGACTATTTCTTGGCCTTCTTGGTCATCTCTATCCAAAACAGGGGATCTCTGGCATAACGTGACATTTTCTATTGCTCCCATAGGCTCTCAGAAGGCGCCAGAAAGATGAATGATGACTTTGCAGGCCATGGCTGAAAAACAGTAGCGCATTTGGATAGTGGTTGATCTGAGAACAATGAGACTGGAGGCGCGTGCACGAGCCGACACCATGTTTATTTTCTCTCTTTGAACAAAAACAACGACTCCCGGTCGGAATATTATCACTTTTTTGCGAGAAAAATCTCATAAAAATTGATTTTATACAGCGTTTGACATGCTTCGAAGTACGGTAATGGAATATTTGGAATTTTTTTGTCACGAAACGCGCCAGCCGCGTCACCCTTCTTTACCCTTCGGATAGTGTCTTGAACGCACGAACAAAACGCCGCTATTTGGATATAACTATGGATTATTTGGAACCAAAACAACATTTGTTATTGAAGTAGAAGTCCTGGGAGTGCATTCTGACGAAGAACAGCAAAGGTAATCCAATTTGTTCGGTGGGAATGCTAGTCACATGCTAGTCACATGCTAATGTAAAAAGCTGTTTTTTGATATAAATATGAACTTGATTGAACAAAACATGCATGTATTGTATAACATAATGTCTTAGGAGTGTCATCTGATGAAGATCATCAAAGGTTAGTGCTGCATTTAGCTGTGGTTTTGGTTTTTGTGACATTATATGCTAGCTTGAAAAATGGGTGTCTGATTATTTCTGGCTGGGTACTCTGCTGACATAATCTAATGTTTTGCTTTCGTTGTAAAGCCTTTTTGAAATCAGACAGTGTGGTTAGATTAACGAGAGTCTTGTCTTTAAAATTGTGTAAAATAGTCATATGTTTGAGAAATTGAAGTAATAGCATTTCTAAGGCATTTCAATATCGCGCCACGGGATTCCACTGGCTGTTGAGTAGGTAGCCCATAGAGGTTAAACAATGCCCACTTCAATTTCTACTACTGTCTCATGTCCTGCCCTTATAAAGTCAGCAAAAAAAGAAATGTCCCTTTTTCAGAACCTGTCTTTCAAAGATAAATCGTAAAAATCCAAATAACTTCACAGATCTTCATTGTAAAGGGTTTAAACACTGTTTCCCATGCTTGTTCAACAAACCATAAACAATTCATGAACATGCACCTGTGGAACTGTTGTTAAAACAGCTTATAAATGGTAGGCAATTAACCTCTTATGGCTAGGGGGCAGTATTTTCACGGCTGGATAAAAAACGTACCCGATTTAATCTGATTATTAATCCTGCCCAGAAACTGGAATATGCATATAATTATTAGCTTTGGAGAGAAAACACTCAAGTTTCTGAAACTGTTTGAATGGTGTCTGTGAGTATAACAGAACTCCTATGGCAGGCAAAAACCTGAGATGCTTCTGTTCAGGAAGTACCCTGTCTGAACATTTCTTGCCCTTCTTTATTATCTCTATCGTTTACAAAGGATCTCTGCTCTTACGTGACACTTCGCACGTCAACAATGGAGTCTCAGAGCCCGGGAAAAACAGGAATGACGTAATTCAAAGCCCTGGCTGAAGCACACGAGAGCAAAAGCTGAGTGGTCACTCAATGGACTAAGCCTTAGGCGCGTGACCCGCCCCGCCCCCGGCTTTCGTTTTTTTCCTCAGTTTACAGACAGGCAGATTCCCGGTCGGAATATTATCGCTTCTCTACAAGATAAATTGCATAAAAATTGGTTTTAAACAGCGGTTGACATGCTTCGAAGTACGGTAATGGAATATTTAGAAATTTTTTGTCATATTTTGCGTCATGCTCGTGGCCGAGATTTAGCGTTGGGATAGTGTCTAGAACGCACGAACAAAACGTCTTGATGGAACATAACGATGGATTATTTGGGACCAAACCTACATTTGTTATTGAAGTAGAAGTCCTGGCAGTGTATTCTGACGAAGAACAAGCAAGGTAAGAACATGTTTCTTATAGGAAATGTGATTTTGGTGAAGGCTAAACTTGCAGGGTGTCTAAATAGCTAGCCCTGTAATGCCGGGCTATGTACTTAGATTATTGCAAAATGTGCTTCATCCGAAAAGCTATTTTAAAAATCGGACATATCGAGTGCATAGAGGAGTTCTGTATCTATAATTCTTAAAATAATTGTTATGCTTTTTGTGAACGTTTATCGTGAGTAATTTAGTAAAATCACCGGAAGTGTTCGGTGGGAATGCTAGTTCTGAACGTCACATGCTAATGTAAAAAGCTGGTTTTTGATATAAATATGAACTTGATTGAACAGACATGCATGTATTGTATAACATAATGTCCTAGGTGTGTCATCTGATGAAGATCATCAAAGGTTAGTGCTGCATTTAGCTATGGTTTGGGTTTATGTGACATGATATGCTAGCTTGAAAAATGGGTGTCTGAATATTTCTGGCTGGGTACTCTGCTGACATTCTAATGTTTTGCTTTCGCTGTAAAGCCTTTTTGAAATCGGACAGTTTGGTTAGATAAAGGAGAGTCTTGTCTTTAAATAGCTGTAAAATAGTCATATGTTTGAAAAATGGAAGTTTTCGATTTTAGAGGAGTTTGAATTTCGCGCCCCGCCCATCATTGGATATTGGAGCAATCGTTCCGCTAGCGGAACGTGTAGATGTAAGAGTTAAGGTCACAGTTATGAAAACTTAGCACACTAAAGAGGCCTTTCTACTGACTCTGAAAAACACCAAAAGAAAGATGCACAGGGTCCCTGCTCATCTGTGTGAATGTGCCTTAGGGATGCTACAAGGAGGCATGAGGACTGCAGATGTGGCCAAGGCAATAAATTGCAATGTCCGTACTGTGAGACACCTGAGATAGTGCTACAGGGAGACAGGACGGACAGCTGATCGTCCTCGCAGTGGCAGACCACGTGTAACAACACCTGCACAGGATCGGTACAACCGAACACCTGCAGGACAGGTACAGGATGGCAACAACAACTGCCCGAGTTACACCAGGAGCACACAATCCCCTCCATCAGTCCTCAGACTGTCCGGCAGTATGCTGAGAGAGTCTGGGCTGAGGGCTTGTAGGCCTGTTGTAAGGCAGGTCCTCACCAGACATCACCGGAAAACAACATCGCATATGGGCACAAACCCACCGTGGCTGGACCAGACAGGACTGTCAAAAAGTGCTCTTCACTGACGAGTCGCAGTTTTTGATGGTCGGATTCACATTTATTGTTGAAGGAATGAGCGTTACACCGAGGCCTGTACAGTACTCTGGAGCAGGATTGATTTGGAGGTGGTGGGACCGTCATTATCTGGGGCGGTGTGGTGGGACCGTCATGGTCTGGGGCGGTGTGTCACAGCATCATCCGACTGAGCTTGTTGTCATTGCAGGCAATCTCAACACCTTGTGTTACAGTGAAGACATCCTCCTCCCTCCTGTTGTACCCTTCCTGCAGGCTCATCCTGACCTGACCCTCCAGCATGACAATGCCACCGGCCATACTGCTTGTTCTGTGTGTGATTTCCTGCAAGACAGGAATGTCACTGTTCTGCCATGGCCAGCGTAGAGCCCAGATCTCAATCCCATTGAGCATGTCTGGGACCTGTTGGATCGGAGGTTGAGGGCTAGGGCCATTCCCCCCAGAAATGTCCGGGAACTTGCAGGTGCCTTGGTGGAAGAGTGGGGTAACATCTCACAGCAAGAACTGGGAAATCTGATGCAGTCCATGACGAGGAGATGCACTGCAGAACTTAATGCAGCTGGTGGCCACACCAGATACTGACTGTTACTTTTGATTTTGACCCCCTCTTTGTTCAGGGATACATTATTCCATTTCTGTTAGTCACAAGTCTACGGAACTTATTCAGTTTATGTCTCAGTTGTTGAATCTTGTTATGTTCATACAAATATTTTCACATGTTAATAACTTCTTGGGGCTATGTGGGACGTTAGCGTGCCACCCGTGGCGCACCCTATCAACAGCAGGTGCATTTCAAGAGCGGCAAATTTGAAACCAAATAAATGTCAAAATTCAAATTTCTCAAACATACAACTAACTTACAGCCTTTGAAAGATAAACATCTCCTTAATCTAACCACGTTTTCCGATTTCAAAAAGGTTTTACGGGGAAAGCATAAAGTTAGGTTGTTAGGAGAGTACATTGACAATAGCTGTGTGTAGTGCATTGTCGATTCAAAGACAGGCGTCACCAAAACCATAAAATCAGCTAAAATTATGCACTAACCTTTTACAATCTCCATCAGATGACACTCCTAGGACATTATGTTAGACAATGCATGCATTTTTAGTTCTATCAAGTTCATATTTATATCTAAAAACAGCGTTTTACTATGGCGTTGATGTTCAGGAAATCGTTTCCCTCCAATACCGGCAGTCAAGTCATGACAACAAAATAATTAATTAATATTAGAAAACATTGGTAAAATATTATATTGTCATTCAAAGAATTATAGATTTACATCTCTTGAACGCAATGGACTTGCCAGATTTAAAATTAACCTTACTGGGAAATCACACTTTGCAATAATCTGAGCACTGCGCCAGAAAAATACGCATTGCGATACAGACTAACCGCCATGTTGGAGAGATCTAAAATCGAAAATACTATGTAAATAATCCATTACCTTTGATTCTCTTCATCAGATGTCACTTCCAAAGAATCCCAGGTCCATAACGAATGTAGTTTTGTTCAAAAAAGCTCATCATTTATGTCCAAAAACCTCCGTGTTGTAGCACATGATCTAAGCCAGCCGGACTTCACTTCACTTCAAGAACGGAAAAAATATATTTTCGTTCGTTCAAACGTTGTATCGCATAAATCATTAGGGCCTTTTTTAACCAGAACATGAATAAAATTCAAGGCGGACCATTGGGTTCTCTTTTAAAACGTTAAGGAATGAGAGTACCCACCATCAAATCGCGCGGCAGGTGTCTAATGGGCCATCGCCATTCCAACGCTCTTCTTCAGTCAGATCTCACTGTAGAAGACTCAAAACACTTTAAAGGCTGGGGACATCTTGTGGAAGCAATAGGAAGTGCCAAAACATTCCTCACCCCCTTTGTTTTTCAATTGTATAGGCTTAAAGTCAATTCAACACATCAGGTATCCACTTCCTGTCAGAATCTGTCTCAGGGTTTTGCCTGCCAAATGAGTTCTGTTATACTCACAGACACCATTCAAACAGTTTTCGAAACTTTAGGGTGTTTTCTATCCATATATAATAAGTATATGCATATTGTAGTTACTGGGTAGGATTAGTAACCAGATTAAATCGGGTACATTTTTTTATCCAGCCGTGAAAATACTGCCCCCTATACCCTAACAGGTTAAGTATGTGGGAAAAAAACACAGTTGACAGTGAGAGGAAGTTTCTTTTTTTGCTTATTAGTTTATTAGTTGTATAAGTAATACAGTGTGCTATACAACAAATCTGGTGACGAGGAAGAAACCTCGTGATAAATCATATGATGAAATGATTCCCATAGGGCGGCGCACAATTGGCCCTGCATCGTCCGGGTTTGGCCGGTGTAGGCCGTCATTGTAAATGAGAATTTTTTAACTGACTTGCCAAGTTAAATAAAGGTTTTAAAAATAAAAAAACAGTGGGGCTCAACAAACAGAAGGTAAAGCTGCCACTCTACATTGTGAAAGGAAACCATCCGGCAATGCTTGGATGCACATGGTTGCAAAAAAGGACAAACTTACAAGGGGTATTAAGGAAACACACGGATGTGTTCAAAGGAGAACTTGGCAGTATGAAGGACATAACAATTAAGCTGACTGTGAAACCAGACCGCAAACCAAATGATTCAAAGCTAGACCTGTCCCATACGCCATGAAACCAAAAGTTAAAACTGAGCTAAACAGATTTGTCGAGAGGGGTATTGGATCCAGTGAATGTTAGTGAATGGGATACACCTGTCATTCCAGTCATAAACGACGGATCACTCAGATTCTGTGGTGAGTTCAAAGTTACCATTAACCCAATCTTGACTGCTGAAAAATATCCACTACCCCTCATTGACGACATCTTTTCTGCTTTAACTGGAGGACAGAAATTCAGTAAGAGACTAATGTCATGCCTATATCTACAGGTGCATGTGGACCAAGAGGCACAAGAACTGTTGACCATAGTGACTCAAAGGACTGTACAGGTACCAGAGGCTTCCTTTTTTAATCACCTCCGCTCCGGCCTTGTTTCAGAGAGCTATGTCCAATGTTACCTCAATGATCTACTCATCACCGGCAAAGACGAGCAAGAGCATCTGAGAAACTTGAACACTACAGAAACAGGGTGAGCACGGTCTGGGGGTCCGAAAGGACAAATACACGTTTTTCCAGCCTTTTGTTGAGTACCTGGGCATATCATCGACAGTTCAGGGCTCCACAAGGCACCATCAATGGTGAAGGTCATCGGGGAAGCTCCATGCCCACAGAACGTCAGTCAGCTGAGATCATTCTTAGGACTACTGATGTACTACGCAAAGTTCGGGCCGAACCTAGCTGACATGTTAAACTTCTACGGAATCGGTGTCCCTATACCGGGACAGTTGTTGCTAACGTGCGCTAATGTGACTAGAATGACATTGTAAGTAACAGCCAACTTTCCAGGACATATGCATGTCTTATATGTGCAGAAAGCTTACATTCTTGGTAATCGAACTGCACTGTCTAATTTACAGTAGCAATTACAGTGAAAAAAATACAATGCTATTTTTTTGAGGAGCGTGCACAACAACAAAATCTTTTGTCACGGCAACTGGTTTGATACATTCACCTCTGAAGGTAAATAATGTACTTGCCATTCAGTAATCTTGCTCTGATTCGTCATCCTGAGGGTCCCAGAGATAAAAATGTAGCATAGTTTTGTTTGATAAAATGAATTTTTATATTCAAATGTAGGAACTGGGTTGTACAGTTTGAGCCCCTGCTGTTTCTGGCCGCACACCCACCCGGTCATCTAGATGTGTCAAGGTTAGTGTCTTTTCTGTAGGGAAGCTAATGATCCATCATGTATGACCTTCCTGGGAGTGTGTAAATGTAATTTTTTTTATTACCATATCATTTTTGTTTGTACTCTATAGCTATGTACTTGAAAATGTATCAATTGACCAATTCGGCACATCTAGCCAGACTTGATTCAAAATGCTCCCATCATGTGGCCAAAATCTAAATTGTGCCTAAACTCCTATGTCATTTATGGCCTTTCTCTTGCATTTCAAAGATGATGGAACAAAAAAATAGAAAACACTGGTTTTTTTGTTTGTATTATCTTTTACCAGATCTAATGTGTTATTCTCCTACATTCATTTCACATTTCCACAAACTTCAAAGTGTTTCCCTTCAAATGGTATCAAGAATATGCAAATCGTTGCTTCAGGTCCTGAACTACAGGGAGTTAGATTTGGGTATGTCATTTTAGGCGAAAATGTAAAAAAGGGTCAGGTCCTTATTAAGGCAGAATCCAAAATCCAAAATATGTTTAGATTTTTTTTTACTTTTTGGGGTTATAACATGATTCTGCATGTTTTATTTAATAGTTTTAAAGTCTTCACTATTATTCTAAAATGTAGAAAATAATACAAAAATAAGGAAAAACCCTTGAATGAGTAGGTATTTTCAAACTTCTGTCTGGTACTGTATGTTTCACAAGTGTGTATAGCACAGTACAGTGAGCAGAGTACATTACAGGGAAAAAAGGACTGTATATTGTACTTTACTTTACTGAATTGATCTCTTCTGTACTCTACTGCACTGTAATGAACCCTACTCTGCTCCGCTGTTATGTGCTGTATTGTACTGCAATGTACTCTACTGTGCTCTGCAGTGCTGATATCCAAAGTAATACCCGGAGTCTTATGATAACAAGGACTGTAATGGGGGAGAGAAGTGATGCACTGATATCCTTAATTGATGGATTAGAACCTTCTGCATCTCAGGGGAGAGAGAGGGAGAGGGGGATCCAGCGCGAGAGAAAGAGAGAGAAGGAGCAAATGAAGAAGAAGCACACGTGATCCAGTTTGCTAATTGAACAAGGGAAATTCCCAGGATTATTTTATTTAAAATGAGGGAAGAGGAGAGCAAGAGATAGAGGCGAACGAGGGAGAGAGTAAAATCTGTTACTGTGACTTAGTAGAGAGATAGTGAGGCATTAATGACAGTTAAATATTTATGGAGATCAAAAGAGACAAAAGCTAGACCATTCTAGATGGAGGAGGGATCCTCAACAGGAGGAGAGGAAGAGAAGAGGCGTGAACAATGGAAGGAGACCCAAGTGGAGGAGGCGAGGGGAAGAGAGTGAGCATGCATACATCAGGGCAGACCCAGTGATAGGTATCAACAGCAGGGATGGAAACTGAAGGATAAATGTATGGAGCTGCGTTGTATTGTCATGGGGTTCTCATCCATTCTCCAAACTATCTTCTAATCCCTCTCTCCTTCCTTCTCCCTTTCTCTCTCCTTCACAATTCCTCCCTCTGTATATCTTCTACTCTTCTCTTTCCTCCCCCCAAAAAATGTATGAATAATATATTCCAGTTTAAGATTTTATTTGACATCTGAATATGATAGTTACCCCTTACTAGCCCGCGTTGCCACCCACAAGCCACTGAGGGGAGGAGAGGGAAAACAGTTGTGCTTTTCTTTTTTAGACCTTTCTTTATTTTCCCGGTTTCCAACTTGCGGATGGATCATCTCTTGAGTCCCTGAAATGCTGCCTCATTAACATGCTGAGAAGTGCTTTATTTTGTCTTACTGTCTCTCCCTCCCTTCTGCCTTCCTTCTCTATCATCCCTCTCTTTCCTTCCCTTTCTGCCTCCCACTATTTTTGCTCTTCCACCCGTAGCCTTCCTCCGAGCATCAAGCGGCAAAACAAAGACAAGGACAAACTAACGAGTGTGAGAGCCACACATACCAAAACAATGGGATTAATGGATAAGTGGGGTTTAAATTGCCTCACTGTTACGATGGGGGCCTCCTTGTGTTCCATTTTTGCTCTCATTTTCGTAAAGTACTCTCTCCATCTTTCGGTCTCTCCTTTGCCTTGCTCCTTCTGCCTCTCTTGTTCTTTTTGCCTTTCTCTAATCTCTCCCTTTCTCACTCTCTCTGATGCATACACCATCTTTCTCACTCTCTCTCTTTCTCTCATACTCACACCATCTCTCTCAAAATTGTCAAAGGGACAACAGTAACAACAATAACCAATGGTCAAAATAACCATACACTGAACAATAAGCATGCAGCAGAGGACATGTCCAGGGTGATTGATTGGTCTCTCTCTCTCTCTCTCATGGTAGGTAATAATAATACAAAATTAAATACAAAAATAATAACAATAAAATGGTAACAGTCAATAGTAGAAATGTAATAAATACAAAAATACAAATATGGAAAATGAAACTATAACTAACTTATAACTAAATAACGGTCATATTCACCATTACATCAGTACTACAACTACCACCACCATCATTAAACTGCTATCATTACCATTACCACCCATACCACTACTATTTGGAATGATAAACAACAAAAATAATTAAAAACAAAAATAATAATAATAATTAGTAAGTTACTGCTTACTATGCAGATGTTGTTATTAAATCTCTCTCTCTCTCTCATACTCACACTCTCTCTCTCTCTCATACTCACACACTCTCTCTCTCTCTCTCTCTCTCTCTCTCTCTCTCTCTCTCTCTCTCTCGTGCTCTCATAATCACACAGACTCTCTCATACTCACACACTCGCTCTCGCTGTCATACTCACACTCTCTCTCTCGCTCTCATACTCACACTCAATTCAAGGGGCTTTATTGGCATGGGAAACATATGTAAACATTGTCAAAGCAAGTGAGGTAGATGATACACAAATGTGAAATAAATAAAAATGAACTGTAAACATTATACTCACAGAAGTTCCAACAGAATAAAGACATTGCAAATGTCATGCTATTTATATATACAGTGTTCTCTCTCTCGTGCGCAGTGCATGGAGTTTGAGTGTTTGGTGTGGAGGGCTCTGTCCTAACAAATTTTCTTGATTCTGTCCTTGGTCTTTTCTTTCAATTTTTATTTTCTATGGTGTAGGGTTAACCTGTTAGGGTATAGGGGGCAGTATTTTCACGGCTGGATAAAAAAATGTACCCGATTTTAATCTGGTTACTAATCCTACCCAGTAACTACAATATGCATATACTTATTATATATGGATAGAAAACACCCTAAAGTTTCAAAAACTGTTTGAATGGTGTCTGTGAGTATAACAGAACTCATTTGGCAGGCAAAACCCTGAGACAGATTCTGACAGGAAGTGGATACCTGATGTGTTGAATTGACTTTAAGCCTATACCATTGAAAAACAAAGGGGGTGAGGAATGTTTTGGCACTTCCTATTGCTTCCACAAGATGTCCCCAGCCTTTAACCTGTTACATCTAGGGGGCAGTAATTTCACGGCTGGATAAAAAACGTACCCGATTTAATCTGATTATTAGTCCTGCCCAGAAACTGGAATATGCATATAATTATTAGCTTTGGAGAGAAAACACTCCAAAGTTTCTGAAACTGTTTGAATGGTGTCTGTGAGTATAACAGAACTCCTATGGCAGGCAAAAACCTGAGATGCTTCTGTTCAGGAAGTACCCTGTCTGAACATTTCTTGCCCTTCTTTATTATCTCTGTCGTTTACAAAGGATCTCTGCTCTTACGTGACAATTCTCACGTCAACAATGGAGTCTCACAGCCCGGGAAAAACAGGAATGATGTCATTCAAAGCCCTGGCTGAAGCACACGAGAGCAAATGCTGAGTGGTCAGTCAATGGACTAAGCCTTAGGCGCGTGACACGCCCCGCCCCCGGCTTTTGGTTTTTTCCTCAGTTTACAGACAGGCAGATTCCCGGTCGGAATATTATCGCTTCTCTACGAGATAAATTGCATAAATATTGGTTTTAAACAGCGGTTGACATGCTTCGAAGTACGGTAATGGAATATTTCGAAATTTTTTGTCATATTTTGCGTCATGCTCGTGGCCGAGATTTAGCGTTGGGATAGTGTCTAGAACGCACGAACAAAACGTCGCTGTTTGGATATAACGATGGATTATTTGGGACCAAACCTACATTTGTTATTGAAGTAGAAGTCCTGGCAGTGTATTCTGATGAAGAACAAGCAAGGTAAGAACATTTTTCTTATAGGAAATGTGATTTTGGTGAAGGCTACACTGGGTGGGTGTCTAAATAGCTAGCCCTGTAACGCCGGGCTATGTACTTACATTATTGCAAAATGTGCTTCATCCGAAAAGCTATTTTAAAATCGGACATATCGAGTGCATAGAGGAGTTCTGTATCTATAATTCTTAAAATAATTGTTATGCTTTTTGTGAACGTTTATCGTGAGTAATTTAGTAAAATCACCGGAAGTGTTCGGTGGGAATGCTAGTTCTGAACGTCACATGCTAATGTAAAAAGCTGGTTTTTGATATAAATATGAACTTGATTGAACAGACATGCATGTATTGTATAACACAATGTCCTAGGTGTGTCATCTGATGAAGATCATCAAAGGTTAGTGCTGCATTTAGATATGGTTTGGGTTTATGTGACATGATATGCTAGCTTGAAAAATGGCTGTGTGATTATTCCTGGCTGGGTACTCTGCTGACATAATCTAATGTTTTGCTTTCGCTGTAAAGCCTTTTTGAAATCGGACAGTTTGGTTAGATAAAGGAGAGTCTTGTCTTTAAATAGCTGTAACATAGTCATATGTTTGAAAAGTGTAAGTTTTCGGATTTAGAGGAGTTTGAATTTCGCGCCCCGCCCATCATTGGATATTGGAGCAGACGTTCCGCTAGCGGAACGTGTAGATGTAAGAAGTTAAAGTGTTTTGAGTCTTCTACAGTGAGATCTGACTGAAGAAGAGCGTTGGAATGGCGATGGCCCATTAGACACCTGCCGCGCGATTTGATGGTGGGTACTCTCATTCCGAAAAGTTTTAAAAGAGAACCCAATGGTCCGCCTTGAATTTTATTCATGTTCTGGTTAAAAAAGGCCCTAATGATTTATGCGATACAACGTTTGACATGTTTGAACGAACGAAAATATATTTTTTCCGTTCTTGAAGTGAAGTGAAGTCCGGCTGGCTTAGATCATGTGCTACAACACGGAGGTTTTTGGACATAAATGATGAGCTTTTTTGAACAAAACTACATTCGTTATGGACCTGGGATTCTTTGGAAGTGACATCTGATGAAGAGAATCAAAGGTAATGGATTATTTACATAGTATTTTCGATTTTAGATCTCTCCAACATGGCGGTTAGTCTGTATCGCAATGCGTATTTTTCTGGCGCAGTGCTCAGATTATTGCAAAGTGTGATTTCCCAGTAAGGTTAATTTTAAATCTGGCAAGTCCATTGCGTTCAAGAGATGTAAATCTATAATTCTTTGAATGACAATATAATATTTTACCAATGTTTTCTAATATTAATTAATTATTTTGTTGTCATGACTTGACTGCCGGTATTGGAGAGAAACGATTTCCTGAACATCAACGCCATATTAAAACGCTGTTTTTAGATATAAATATGAACTTGATAGAACTAAAAATGCATGCATTGTCTAACATAATGTCCTAGGAGTGTCATCTGATGGAGATTGTAAAAGGTTAGTGCATAATTTTAGCTGATTTTATGGTTTTGGTGACGCCTGTCTTTGAATCGACAATACACTACACACAGCTATTGTCAATGTACTCTCCTAACATAACCTAACTTTATGCTTTCCGCGTAAAACCTTTTTGAAATCGGTAAACGTGGTTAGATTAAGAAGATGTTTATCTTTCAAACGCTGTAAGTTAGTTGTATGTTTGAGAAATTTGAATTTTGACATTTATTTGGTTTCAAATTTGCCGCTCTTGAAATGCACCTGCTGTTGATAGGGTGCGCCACGGGTGGCACGCTAACGTCCCACATAGCCCCAAGAAGTTAACATGTGAAAATATTTGTATGAACATAACAAGATTCAACAACTGAGACATAAACTAAATAAGTTCCATAGACTTGTGACTAACAGAAATGGAATAATGTATCCCTGAACAAAGAGGGGGTCAAAATCAAAAGTAACAGTCAGTATCTGGTGTGGCCACCAGCTGCATTAAGTTCTGCAGTGCATCTCCTCGTCATGGACTGCATCAGATTTCCCAGTTCTTGCTGTGAGATGTTACCCCACTCTTCCACCAAGGCACCTGCAAGAAGCCCCAAGAAGTTAACCTGTTATGGCTAGGGGGCAGTATTTTCACGACTGGATAAAAAACGTACCCGATTTAATCTGATTATTAGTCCTGCCCAGAAACTGGAATATGCATATAATTATTAGCTTTGGAGGGAAAACACTCCAAAGTTTCTGAAACTGTTTGAATGGTGTCTGTGAGTATAACAGAACTCCTATGGCAGGCAAAAACCTGAGATGCTTCTGTTCAGGAAGTACCCTGTCTGAACATTTCTTGCCCTTCTTTATTATCTCTATCGTTTACAAAGGATCTCTGCTCTTACGTGACACTTCGCACGTCTCCAATGAGGTCTCATAGCCCGGGAAAAACAGGAATGACGTAATTCAAAGCCCTGGCTGAAACAAAGGAGAGCAAAAGCTAAGTGGTCACTCAATGGACTAAGCCTTAGGCGCGTGACACGCCCCGCCCCCGGCTTTCGGTTTTTTCCTCAGTTTACAGACAGGCAGATTCCCGGTCGGAATATTATCGCTTCTCTACGAGATAAATTGCATAAATATTGGTTTTAAACAGCGGTTGACATGCTTCGAAGTACGGTAATGGAATATTTAGAAATTTGTCATATTTTGCGTCATGCTCGTGGCCGAGATTTAGCGTTGGGATAGTGTCTAGAACGCACGAACAAAACGTCGCTGTTTGGATATAACGATGGATTATTTGGGACCAAACCTACATTTGTTATTGAAGTAGAAGTCCTGGCAGTGTATTCTGATGAAGAACAAGCAAGGTAAGAACATTTTTCTTATAGGAAATGTGATTTTGGTGAAGGCTAAACTTGCAGGGTGTCTAAATAGCTAGCCCTGTAACGCCGGGCTATGTACTTAGATTATTGCAAAATGTGCTTCATCCGAAAAGCTATTTTAAAATCGGACATATCGAGTGCATAGAGGAGTTCTGTATCTATAATTCTTAAAATAATTGTTATGCTTTTTGTGAACGTTTATCGTGAGTAATTTAGTAAAATCACCGGAAGTGTTCGGTGGGAATGCTAGTTCTGAACGTCACATGCTAATGTAAAAAGCTGGTTTTTGATATAAATATGAACTTGATTGAACAGACATGCATGTATTGTATAACACAATGTCCTAGGTGTGTCATCTGATGAAGATCATCAAAGGTTAGTGCTGCATTTAGCTATGGTTTGGGTTTATGTGACATGATATGCTAGCTTGAAAAATTGCTGTGTGATTATTTCTGGCTGGGTACTCTGCTGACATAATCTAATGTTTTGCTTTCGCTGTAAAGCCTTTTTGAAATCGGACAGTTTGGTTAGATAAAGGAGTGTCTTGTCTTTAAATAGCTGTAAAATAGTCATATGTTTGAAAAGTGTAAGTTTTCGGATTTAGAGGAGTTTGAATTTCGCGCCCCGCCCATCATTGGATATTGGAGCAGACGTTCCGCTAGCGGAACGTGTAGATGTAAGAGGTTTAATGCACTATTTGTTTTACCGGTATCCACAGGTTTTTTCAATGTTAGGGTGGAAGAGGACAGAGTTAGTTTACTGGGGTTTGGAAGGTGTGGTGTGCGCGATGACTTCTCAGCCTAGCGCGGAGGAGACGCTGTCGATACGACATGGATTCAGGTGTGTTCCTGAGAATGGAGTTATGAACAAAGCTGTGGATGTCTTCATGAAAAGAGCAAATTTGGTTGGTAGGCTAATTACTAGTTGAATATTTGTAAGATGTGTGTTGGTGCAAACTTTGCCTCTTTCTACCCCTTCGACAAGGGTGGTAGTTGCAAATTTGGCTCCGTTTTTTTACAGATGATCAAATCAGGAAAAAGCTGAGTCGTTTTGTAAGTTTGCTAGCGGTTTCTGTGTGCTATCGGCAGGTTTTCAGGCAGATGCTGTTAACCTCTACGGGCTAGGGGGCAGTATTGAGAATTTTGGAAAAAATATGTGCCCATTTTTAACTGCCTCCTACACCAACTCAGAAGCTAGAATGTGCATATTATTGTTCAGGTTTGGATAGAAAACACCCTAAAGTTTCTAAAACTGTTTGAATGGTGTCTGTGAGTATAACAGAACTCCTATGGCAGGCAAAAACCTGAGAAGGTTTCATGCAGGAAGTACCCTGTCTGACAAGGTATTGTTGTTCTTGCTTCTGTTTATTGAAGAGTCAGGATCTTAGCTGTAACATGACAATTCCTAGGGCTCCAATAGGCTCTCAGAACCCGGGAAAAACCTGAACGATGACGAGGCAGCCTCAGGCTGAAACACATTATCTCCTTTTCCAAGTGTCCCATCAGGTGACAATAGAATTAGGCGCGTGCGCGATTCGACCCCGTGCAGTATTTTCCTTCGGCTGTTTAGCTAATTGCAGATTCCCGGTCGGAATATTATCGCTTTTCTACGAGATAAATTGCATAAAAATTGATTTTAAACAGCGGTTGACATGCTTCGAAGTACGGTAATGGAATATTTAGAATTTTTTGTCACGTTCTGCGCCATGCGCACGACCGTGATTTACCATTCTGATAGTGTCTAGAACGCACGAACAAAACGCCGCTGTTTGGATATAACGATGGATCATTTGGGACCAAACCTACATTTGTTATTGAAGTAGAAGTCCTGGGAGTGCATTCTGACGAAGAACAGGAAAGGTAAGACCATTTTTCTTATATGAAATGTGATTTTGGTGAAGGCTAAACTGGGTGGGTGTCTAAATAGCTAGCCCGTGATGGCTGGGCTATGTACTTAGAATATTGCAAAATGTGCTTCATCCGAAAAGCTATTTTAAAATCGGACATATCGAGTGCATAGAGGAGTAATGTATCTATAATTCTTAAAATAATTGTTATGCTTTTTGTGAACGTTTATCGTGAGTAATTTAGTAAATTGTTAGTAAATTCCCCGGAAGTTTGCGGGAGGTATGCTTTTTCTGAACGTCACATGCTAATGTAAAAAGCTGGTTTTTGATATAAATATGAACTTGATTGAACAGACATGCATGTATTGTATAACATAATGTCCTAGGTGTGTCATCTGATGAAGATCATAAAAGGTTAGTGCTGCATTTAGCTGTGGTTTGGGTTTTTGTGACATTATATGCTAGCTTGAAAAATGGGTGTCTGATTATTTCTGGCTATTTCGCTAAAGAATGCCTGTGTCAGGCAGACAGAAGACAAGTGTTCAATCCCACAATGGGGAGGAAGGAGTAGGCTGTCCGTGTAAATATGAATAGTTCTTAACCTCTCTAGGGTCGGTGGGACGAAATCGTCCCACCTACGTAACAGCCAGTGGAATCCCATGGCGCGATATTCAAATACCTTAGAAATGCTATTACTTCAATTTCTCAAACATATGACTATTTTACACCATTTTAAAGACAAGACTCTCGTTAATCTAACCACACTGTCCGATTTCAAAAAGGCTTTACAATGAAAGCAAAACATTCGATTATGTCAGCAGAGTACCCAGCCAGAAATAATCAGACACCCATTTTTCAAGCTAGCATATGTCACCAAAACCACAGCTAAATGCAGCACTAACCTTTGATGATCTTCATCAGATGACACTCCTAGGACATTATGTTATACAATACATGCATGTTTTGTTCAATCAAGTTCATATTTATATCAAAAACCAGCTTTTTACATTAGCATGTGACTAGCATTCCCACCGAACACTTCCGGTGAATTTACTAAATTACTCACGATAAATGTTCACAAAAAACATAATTATTTTAGGAATTATAGATACAGAATTCCTTTATGCTATCGCGGTGTCCGATTTTAAAATAGCTTTTCGGTGAAAGCACATTTTGCAATATTCTGAGTAGATAGCCCGGCCATCATGGCTAGCTATTTTGACACCCACCAAGTTTAGCCCTCACCAAACTCAGATTTACTGTAAGAAAATGTGGATTACCTTTGCTGTTCTTCATCAGAATGCACTCCCAGGACTTCTACTTCAACACCCAATGTTGTTTTGGTTCCAAATAATCCATAGTTATATCCAAATAGCTGCGTTTTGTTCTTGCGTTCAAGACACTATCCGAAGGATGACACGCTGGCGCGTATCGTGACAAAAAATGTCAAAATATTCCATTACCGTACTTCGAAGCATGTCAAACGCTGCTTAAAATCAATTTTTATGCAATTTCTCTCGTAAAATAGCGATAATATTCCGACCGGGAGTCGTTGTTTTTGTTCAAACACTGAAAATGGAGTCTTCACATGCATGCGCGCTAGTGTCATTGTTCTCAGAACGACCACTTTACAAAACCCCTACTGTTTTTCGCCCAGAGACTGCAGAGTTATCATTCAATGTTCTGGCGCCTTTTTAGAGCCTATGGGAGCTTTAGAAAATGTCATGTTAAAGCAGAGATCCTCTATATTCGATAAAGAGGCTACAGAAGGCCAAAAAATGGTCAGACAGGGCACTTCCTGTTTAGAATCTTCTCAGGTTTTGGCCTGCCATAAGAGTTCTGTTATACTCACAGACACCATTCAAACAGTTTTAGAAACTTTAGGGTGTTTTCTATCCAAATCAAACGATTATATGCATATTCTAGTTTCTGGGCAGGAGTAATAACCAGATTAAATAGGGTACGTTTTTTATTCGGCCGTGAAAATACTGCCCCCTATCCTAAACAGGTTAAAGTGGGTACAGCCTCATTGTCCACAGTAAACGCTCATCGGAAGTTGCACAGAATATGTTGCACAGTTTGCACTCTGCAGACCTGAAATTTGCTCAGTAATAAAAAACTTTGAAGGAAACATTGGTGGACACTTCAAATTAGTGGATTCGGCTATTTCAGCCAAACCCGTTGCTGACAGTTGTATAAAATCAAGTACATAGCCATGCAATCTCCATAGACAAACATTGGGATTCAATGGCCTTGCTGAAGAGCTCAGTGACTTTCAACGTGGCACCATCATAGGATGCCACCTTTCCAATAAGTCAGTGCTGTGAAGTGGAAATGTCTAGGAGCAACAATGGCTCAGCCACAAAGTGGTAGGCCACACAAGCTCACAGAACGGGACCGCTGAGTGCTGAAGCGCATAGCGCATAAAAATTGTCTGTCCTTGGTTGCAACACTCGCTATTGAGTTCCAAACTACCTCTGGAAGCTACGTCAGAATAAGAACTGGTCATCGTGAGTTTCATGAAATGGGTTTCCATATCCGAGCAACCGCATACAAGCCTAAGATCACCATGTACAATGCCAAGCATCGGCTGGAGTGGTGTGAAGCTTGCCGCCATTAGACTCTGGAGCAGTGGAAATGCGTTCTCTGGCGTGATGAATCACGCCAGGAGAATGCTACCTGCCCGAACGCATAGTGCCAACTTTAAAGTCTGGTGGAGAAGGAATAATGGTCTGGGGGTGTTTTCATATTTCGGGCTAGGCCCATTAGTTCCAGTGAAGGGACATCTTAACGCTACATTATACAATGACATTCCAGATGATTTTGTGCTTCCAACTTTGTGGCAACAGTTTGGAGACGGCCCTCTCCTGCTTCAGCATGACAATGCCCCAGTGCACAAAGTGAGGGCCATACAGAAATGGTTATTCGAGATTGGTGTGGAAGAACTTGACTGGCCTGCACAGAGCCCTGACTTCAACCCCATCGAACACCTTTGGGATGAATTGGAACGCCGATTGCGAGCCAATCCTAATCACCCAATGTTGGAGCCGGACCTCACTAATGTTCTTGTGGCTGACTGGAAGCAAGTCCCCACAGCAACATTCCAACATCTAGTGGAAAGCCTTCCCAGAAGAGTGGAGGCTATTATAGCAGGAAAGAGGGGACCAACTCCATATTAATGCTCACGATTTTGGAATGAGATGTTTGACAAGCAAGTGTCGACATACAGTACTTTTGATCATGTAGTGTATGTCTCTTGATGCTATGATACTTTGTGTCCAATGCAGGTGCAGGTTTGAAGGGAAAAATGATTGAAGTGTCAGGTGTGTTTCCCAAGGACTCATCCCCAGCCTCTTGGATGTGTTTGTGACACTGTGTGGCCTGACGTTTTACCTCAATGGTATAGAACAGACTGGATTCTCACAGATTGACAAAGACCATGTATCAGTGTTCCATATGAAATAATATCTAAATTGTAAGAGAACTATCTTAACTTGAGATCTGCACGCTTGAGATTTCCAAGCAGATATACAATTGACTCCAAATCAGAACTCAAAAGTCAGAGTTAGCTCAAGTTAGGATAAATCCTTGATTGAGAGAGTGAACACTTGATTGTGATTTTATAAAGTTTGCAGACTATACATTATAGCAGAGGTAACTCCGGGTCTTCATGTCTTAAAGTAATGATGGACTTTAGTTTCTCTTTGCTTATTTGAGCATTTTCTTGACATAATTCAAAGAGGAAAAGAAAAAACAGCGTGCTCATGTGAAAGCACATATCCAATCTCTTTGTCACCAGGCAGACCTCTGACAAACTGAGCTACTATACTCTGCCCAGAGACAGAAGACGCCTCAATCCGCTTTCTGAAGGCTTTAGAGAGCCAATGGAAGCCTTAGAAAGTCCTACGTAACCCCACATATACTGTAGTTTCGATAGAGAATCAAAAGAAGAACTACAAATTCTCAGACAGGCCACTTCCTGCTTGGAATTTTCTCAGGTTTTGCCTGCCATATGAGTTCTGTTATACTCACAGACACCATTCAAACAGTTTTAGAAACTTCAGAGTGTTTTCTATCAAAATCTACTAATAATATGCATATTCTCGTTTCTGGGCAAGAGTAGTAACCAGTTTAAATCGGGTATGTTTTTTCATCCGGCCGTGAAAATACTGCCCCCTATCCCAAACAGGTTAAACTCAGTTTTTCACAATTCCTGACATTTAATCCAAGTAAAAATTCCCTGTCTTAGGTCAGTTAGGATCACAATTTTTTTAAGAATATGAAATGTCAGAATAATAGTTGAATGATTTATTTCAGCTTTTATTTCTTTCATCACATTCCCAGCGGGTCGGAGGTTTGCATACACTCAATTAGTATTTGGTAGCATTGCCTTTAAATTGTTTAACTTGGCTCAAACGTTTCGGGAAGCCTTCCACAAGCTTCCAACAGAAGTTGGATGAATGTTGGCCCATTTCTCCTGACAGAGCTGGTGTAACTGAGTCAGGTTTGTAGGTCTCCTTGTTCGCGCATGCTTTTTCTTTTCTGCCCACAAATGTTCTATAGGATTGAGGTCAGGGCTTTGTGATGGCCACTCCTTAAGCCATTTTGCCACAACTTTGGAAGTATGCTTGGGGTCATTGTCCATTTGGAAGACCCATTTGCGACCCAGCTTTAATTTCCTGACTGATGTCTTGAGATGTTGCTTCAATATATCCACATCATTTACCTGCCTCATGATGCAATATATTTAGTGAAGTGCACCAGTCCCTCCTGCAGCAAAGCACCCCCACAACATGATGCTGCCACCCCCGTGCTTCACGGTTGGGATGGTGTTCTTTCGCTTGCAAGCCTCTTTTTCCTCCAAACATAACAATGGTCATTATGGCCAAACAGTTCTATTTTTGTTTCATCAGACCAGAGGACATTTCTCCAAAAATTGTAATCTTTGTCCCCATGTGCAGTTGCAAACCATAGTCTGACTTTTTTATGGAGGTATTGGAGCAGTGGCTTCCTCCTTTCTGAGCAGCCTTTCAGGTTATGTCAATACAGGACTCGTTTTACTTTGGATATAGATACATTGTACCTGTTTCCTCCAGCATCTTCACAAGGTCCTTTGCTGTTGTTCTGGGATTGATTTGCACTTTTGTACCAAAGTGCGTTCATCTCTAGGAGACAGAACACGTCTCCTTCCTGAGCGGTATGACAGCTGCCTGGTCCCATGGTGTTTATACTTGCGTACTATTGTTTGTACAGATGAAAGTCGTACCTTCAGGCATTTGGAAATTGCTCCCAAGGTTTGAACCAGACTTGTGGAGGTCTACAATTATTTTTCTGAAGTCTCTGCTGATTTCTTTTGATTTTCCCATGATGTCAAGCAAAGAGGCACTGGGTTTGAAGGTAGGCTTTGAAGTACATCCACAGGTACACCTCCAATTGAATCAAATGATGTCAATTAGCCTATCAGAAGCTTCTAAAGCCATGACATCATTTTCTGGAATTTTCCAAGCTGTTTAATGGCACAGTCAACTTAGTGTATGTAAACTTCTGACCCACTGGAATTATGATACAGTGAATTATAAGTGAAATAATCTGTCTGTAAACAATTGTTGGAAAAATTACTTGTGTCGTGCACAAAGTAGGTGTCCTAACCGATTTTCCCAAACTATAGTTTGTTAACAAGACATTTGTGGAGGGGGTTAAAAATGTGTTTTAATGACTCCAACCTAAGGGTATGTAAACTTCCGACTTCAAATGTAGGTAACTCTGTAAACCATATATATGAACATATTCATTTTTTTTTTTACTTCAACCTTCGACCACACAAGGACTCAGCAGCCCGCTCTCAGTGAGTGAAGACAGCCTGCTGCTACCACTCTGCTAATCGTCAGATCGGTGGAGGACAGGTATGAGGCCACGTGGGTACCTGGGGGGCCCTGCCTTGATATAGTTTACTGTGTATCCCTCATTAACAAAATGTTTTCCTTCATTTTGTCTGTTTCTGGTATGCCTACAGTCAGGAAGGCCCCTGGAAATTTGACTGAAACTCAAGGGAACAATAGCAATGGTTGACAGTCCTGACTTGAATAGGAACTGCCATCTATGGATTATGTTTCTATGGTTGGTTTAGGATGTCGGTTTGCCTTTTGCAGATTTCAAAATACAATCGCGGGAAACACATACATCTTGGAAAGCAAATGCCTATTGCTAAGAGAAGAGTAATCTATATGAAAACAAAAAATCTCACCAACTCCCAATTATTTGCTAAGAGCAGCACTGTTTTTCAAAGTAGCTCAACTTGAGATGGGCTATTGCCACGACGAGCACGTCGGCCATCACCGTGAGTAGCCTATGGCTTCATCTTCATCATTAGGTGTTGCCTATGAGATATATATATATATACACACATTGCTCAAAAAAATAAAGGGAACACTAAAATAACACATCCTAGATCTGAATGAATGAAATAATCTTATTAAATACTTTTATCTCTACATAGTTGAATGTGCTGACAACAAAATCACACAAAAATAATACATGAAAATCCAATTATCAACCCATGGAGATCTGGATTTGGAGTCACACTCAAAATTACAGTGGAAAACCACACTACAGGCTGATCCAACTTTGATGTAATGTCCTTAAAACAAGTCAAAATGAGGCTCAGTAGTGTGTGTGGCCTCCACGTGCATGTATGACCTCCCTACAACGCCTGGGCATGCTCCTGGTGAGGTGGCGGATGGTCTCCTGAGAGATCTCCTCCCAGACCTGGACTAAAGCATCCGCCAACTCCTGGACAGTCTGTGGTGCAACGTGGCGTTGGTGGATGGAGCGAGACACGATGTTCCAGTTCAATTGGATTCAGGTCTGGGAAACGGCGGGCCAGTCCATAGCATCAATGCCTTCCTCTTGCAGGAACTGCTGACACACTCCAGCCAAATGAGGTCTAGCATTGTCTTGCATTAGAGGAACCCAGGGCCAACCGCACCAGCATATGGTCTCACAAGGGGTCTGAGGATCTCATCTCGGTACCTAATGGCAGTCAGGCTACCTCTGGTGAGCACATGGAGGGCTGTGTGGCCCCCCAAAGAAATGCCACCCCACACCATGACTGACCCACCGCCAAACCGGTCATGCTGGAGGATGTTGCAGGCAGCAGAACGTTCTCCACGGCGTCTCCAGACTGTCACATGTGCTCAGTGTGAACCTGCTTTCATCTGTGAAGAGCACAGGGCGCCAGTGGCGAATTTGCCAATCTTGGTGTTCTCTAGCAAATGCCAAACGTCCTGCACGGTGTTGGGCTGTAAGCACAACCCCCACCTGTGGAGGTCGGGCCCTCACACCACCCTCATGGAGTCTGTTTCTGACCGTTTGAGCAGACACATGTACATTTGTGGCCTGCTGGAGGTCATTTTGCAGGGCTCTGGCAGTGCTCCTCCTGCTCCTCCTTGCACAAAGGCAGAGGTAGCGGTCCTGCTGCTGGGTTGTTGCCCTCCTACGGACTCCTCCATGTCTCCTGATGTACTGGCCTGTCTCCTGGTAGCGCCTCCATGCTCTGGACACTACGCTGACAGACACAGCAAACCTTCTTGCCACAGCTCGCATTGATGTGCCATCCTGGATGAGCTGCACTACCAGAGCCACTTGTGTGGGTTGTAGACTCCATCTCATGCGACCACTAAAGTGAAAGCACCGCCAGCATTCAAAAGTGACCAAAACATCAGCCAGGAAGCATAGGAACTGAGAAGTGGTCTGTGGTTACCACCTGCAGAACCACTCCTTTATTGGGGGTGTCTTGCTAATTGCCTATAATTTCCACCTGTTGTCTATTCCATTTGCACAACAGCATGTGAAATGTATTGTCAATCAGTGTTGCTTCCTAAGTGGACAGTTTGATTTCACAGAAGTGTGATTGACTTGGAGTTACATTGTGTTGTTTAAGTGTTCCATTTATTTTTTTGAGCAGAATATATATATCCACCTAATATTATACAATCTGTGTGTCACTTCATTGACCTGGGCTATTGTTTGTTGGAATTCAAGACCAGATGAATCTCAGTAAAAAAAACAAAAAGGCTTGGGGCCTATGAATTCTTAATCCGGCCCTGGTAAACATGCAAACAAGAGCATGCTATAGGCAACACACATCCCTAACAAACACACACACTCCAATAATATGACCACATATGAACTAGGATTGAGTGTGTTTAGGAATGCATCGCAGATGTGTCCATAACGAGAGCATATATAACACTTACAAAAAAATATAAGTTAAGAAAAGATTTACTAAATAACATTAAGAAAAAAAAGTGACAATAAAATAACAATGAGGCTATATATACAGGGGGTACCGGTACCGAGTCAATGTGTGGGGGTACAGGTTAGTCGAGTTAAATTAGATAATATGTACATGTAGTTAGGGGTAAAGTGACTATGCATAGATAGTAAACAGTGAGTAGCAGCAGTGTAAAAAAAGGGGGTCAATGCAAATAGTCCGGGTAGCCATTTGATTAGCTGTTCAGCAGTCTTATGGCTTGGGGGAAGAAGCTGTTAAAGAGCCTTTTGGACCTAGACTTGGCACTCCGGTAGCACTTGCCATGCAGTAGCAGAGAGAACAGTCCATGACAAGGGTAGCTGGAGTCTTATGCAATTTTTAGGGCCTTTCTCTGACACCACCTTGTATCGAGGTCCTGCACAGCAGGATGCTTGGCCCAGGTGATGTAATGGGCCGTATGCACTACCCTCTGTAGCATCTTACAGTCGGACGCCGAGCAGTTGCCATCCTTTTTGGGTAGTCTACAATCATCTCCTTTGTCTTGATCATGTTGAGGGAGAGGTTGTTGTTCTGGCACCACACTGCCAGGTCTCTGACCTCCTCCCTGTAGGCTGTCTCATCGTTGTCAGTGATCAGGCCTACCACTGTTGGGTCATCAGCAAACTTAATGATGGGGTTGGAATCATGTTTGGCCACGCAGTCGTGGGTAAACAGGGAGTACAGTAGGGGACTAAGTACACACCCCTGTCTTGTTTGAGGAACAGATGCCTCAACTGCCAGCTTCATTAAATTGTACCCGCAAAACACCAGTCTCAACATCAACAGTGAAGAGGCAACTCCAGGATGCAGAGTTGGAAAGAAAAAGCCATATCTCAGACTGGAAGAAGAAAAGATTAAGATGGGCGAAAGAACACAGACACTGGACAGAGGAACTCTGCCTAGAAGGCCAGCAGCCCAGAGTCGCCGCTTCACTGTTGACATTGAGACTGGTGTTTTGCGGGTCCTATTTAATGAAGCTGCCAGTTGAGGCATCTGTTTCTCAAACATCAGCCGTTTCCAGCTACAATAGTCATTTATAACATTAACAATGTCTACACTGTATTTCTGATCAAATTGATGTTATTTTAGTGGACAAAATGTGTCCTTTTCTTTCAAAAACAAGGACATTTCTTAGTGATCCCAAACTTTTGAACGGTAGTTTACATATCTAATACTTTGAGTGGTGAGTGTTCCCCATGTGTTACACAGTTATGTAATACTGTACATACATAATACAGGGCAATATTTTGCACAAATGTACAGTCATAGAAAAGGAATGTACAATGTGTTTTACAACTGTACATTATAGTAATAGACCAGTAGCTCTGTCATTATGAACTCGAATGGAGACAAACTGCAAAAAATATTCCTTTAGAATAGTACATATTTTGATTTTCACACAAGGTGCACCTGTGTAGTGATCATGCTGTTTAATCAGCTTCTTTATATACCACATCTGTCAGGTGAATGGATTATATTGGCAAATGAGAAATGCTCACTAACATGGATGTAAACAAATTTGTCTACAAAAAAAGTATGGAACATTTCTGGGGTCTTTTATTTCAGCTCATGAAACCAACACTTTACATGTTGCGTTTCTATTTTTTTTCAGTATAGTAATCTTGCATATTTTTATAAATGGCTAGAATTCACCTTTCTGGTCATTTTTTTAAAACAAATTGATGTGGTGTTCTCACTTTTGAGGACACAAGCTCAAGTACATAGTACAAATATAATGAAAATGTGAAAAATCATAATATATTTTCTTCCCTACTGAACAAAAGTGGGGCAATAGGGCTTGAAATGACAGAAATGCTTTCTAAATATAGTAACAATCAATCAAATGATAAACTGCTTACTATAAGATTTCACCATTCTGGGGCCACCCGAGTGGCGCAGCCGGCCGCGCCCGGGAGACCCATGGGGCGGTGCACAATTGGCCCAGCGTCGTCAAGGTTAGGGGGGTGTTTGGCCGGCAGGGATGTCCTCATCCCATCGCGCACTAGCGACTCCTGTGGCAGGCCAGACAACTTGGTGCGGCTGGCTTCCGGGTTAAGTGGCCATTGTGTCAAGAAGCAGTGCGGCTTGGTTGGGTTGTGTTTCAGAGGACCCACGGCTCTCGACCTTTGCCTCTCCCGAGTCTGTACGGGAGTTGCAGCGATGAGACAAAACTAACTACCAATTGGACACCACGAAATTGGGGAGAAAAAACGGGTATAATTATGATCATACTTAGTGACAGTGCACTATTGGCATTATTTCATAAAACTGACGACACTGAGCTGTGTTGAGACACCATTCAAATCTGTGCAGAGTTGTTACAACTTCAGCTTTAAAAACTGTGATCAGAGAATATATATTCAGCTACTGTTGTACTGTTTACAGTACATAGTTTACAGTACAGCAGCATGTTCAATTGTGTTTCAAGAATTCAGCATTGCAAGTTTGTATCAAGGTCTGGTTATTAATAAATGGGTAAATAGTAATATGCTCTAAAACGCTCTGGTGAAAAACAAACTTTGCTCCCCTGTTTCCAATCGTCCCCATGGCTGGGAGAACCTATTCAAGTAAGTAAATACATTTCTAAAATGTAAAAAACACCTAGCTACAGTGCAGGCTAACTCAAATTAGCTGCTAACATTGCTAGCTGAGTTATTAAAGTGACTGTGCATAGATAATAACAGAGAGCAGCAGCAGTGTAGAAGATGGGGGGGCATTGCAAGTAGTTGGATATACGTGCTTTCAGTTCGTCCCATTTATTTTCCAGTGATTGAACGTTAGCTAACATTATGGGTGGCAAAAGCAGATTAGACACTCATCACCTGATCCTCACAAGGCACCCCGATCTCTTTCAGCGAAATCTCAGTTTCTTTCTCCAGCAAATGACGGGGATGTGGGTCTGTACGGGTGTTTGGAGTATATCCTTCCCATCCGAATCGTGAAAGAAAAATTATTCGGCCAATTCGAGGTGAGTAATCACTGTTCTGATGTCTAGAAGCTCTTTTCGGTCATAAGAGATGATAGGAGCAAACTTCAGAAGCCTTTTTAAAAGTGAAATACACTACAAGATTAAAATGTCCTGTAGGGCAGTAGTGTTCTCCTGCAACAGGGTGATCAAATTAAGATCCTACACCTGTATTAAAATGGGCATGTGAACAGTCATAGCGCATGGAATTGTATATTATCGGTTATAACACTAATGAAACCTCCTGGTGCATGTAAGGTGAGAGACACGTATTATTAGTTTAAACAGATAATGCGAATAAGTATTGAAAACTGGGACTGCATCCCATTACTGGCCCAGCAAGTCCACAGATAAAACTACTAGTGTAGGGCCTCATGCTGAGGAGAGAGGAGGGGAGAGGGGGAAAGAAAAATAGGTTGAGAGGGTGTTGGAGAGAAAGGGAGAGGACAGAGAGTGAGAAGAGAGAGAGAGAGAGAGACCTACCAGGGGCATGAACCTCAGTTGAAAGAAGAATGGTGAAAAAGATAGTTAGAAAAACAGAGGGGGAAAACCCTTTAATGCAAGGATTGGCCCTTTTCGTATAGACAGCCTGAGAGAGGGCTTCTGACAGGAACTGATGTCACCCCAAACCCGCTGCCACCCACACTACCCTCACCTAAGTAAGTATATCTCTGTGCTTCTTCCTTTTTGTTTCCAGCCAGCAGGCTCCACATTGACTGTTAGCAGGTGGCTCGGCGCTATTCTAGCTCCTGCACAGTGCTAGTACGCTAGAGGGAACAATACCAAGCTGATTTACAATCAGGCAGCTGTTCTCCCCACATGCACACACACACTCCAAGGTGCATGTACATACACAGGCACACGATGAGCCACACAGCCCTGTTTAGCTCTACGGGGGTCACTACCAACATCCAGAGAAAGCGTAATGTAGCCTACTGAAGCTAGTGCAGCAGCCCAAAATAAAAATAGCTTCCGCCCAATGCCTACATCAGACAAATTAGCACACGAGTCACATTAGCGGTTTACAGAAGAATGCAGATGGGATGGAAATGGGACTAAATATCTGCAATTTAGACTTTTTTTTGGTCAAATATTCTGAATGGTATACGTATTCACAATGGCAAGATGAATTGGGATAAACAAGTCTTCAATGGACCAATTTAATAATCAATTACACAATGACTGAACAGAAAGGGAATAGGAAGAAATCTGATGAATGAGGAAAACACTACGTAAATGAATTAACTTATTCAAAGTTGGTAAAAGTTGAATTCTCATATGTTGGTCTGTATGTTTGCATTTTGTCATGTTCAATCAAGATTTATTCTGCCACCGGATGCTCAACCATCATGCAATCAACAGCTATATAACACATTATAACATTTGGCATAAGCTGTCATACAATGGGTGTTATCGATGACTGTTCATCCTGTTGTCAAATGCTCTTATGTCAACTGTTAATAACAATTGTTATTACACAGTCTGCATGACAACTTCTGTCATTTGTTATTACACGCTTCATAAAAGTTTACATATGAGATGACATTACAGGGTGTTATGTAATTTACCAACCTCTGTATCACATTGTTACATTTAATGGAATGGTGGGCATCATAACCATGTCTCATGTCATTAAAGAGTGTACACAGACACCTTAACTAAAGTGACATTCATTTGAGGTGTTAAAAAACAGTTAGTAACCCCTGTGCGGCCTCCGTCCCGTATGCCATTAGCTTGTTGTTGTTAGCGCGTCTGAAGGCTAATCCAAATGCTCAGGTCGGCCACGGGACAGCAATTTCGAGAAAAAAAACAGTTTTCCCCCATTTAGGTTTGTTCAAACATGTCAAACGTTGTATAACATAAATCTTCAGGGCCTGTTTCAACAAGAGAGCCAATAAGATTCGAGCGGGACGATTGTATTGTGTTTCAAAATGTTTCGAAAGGAGGGGGTAGACAGGGCCGCCGGCGTCATAATGGTGATGGCCCTCCTCCTGTGACCAATTTCAACAGCGTGTCATTCTGTCAGTTTCCACAGTAGAAGGCTCAAACCACTTTTGTAAAGACTGGGGACATCTAGTGGAAGCAATAGGAAGTGCTCAATGAACCATAGCTCACGGTGTGATTAATAGGCAAAGATGTGAAGTTGAGTCCACAATTCAGAATTCCACTTCCTGTTTTGATCGGTCTCGGGGTTTTGACTGCCATATGAGTTCTGTTATACTCACAGACCATTCAAACAGTTTTAGAAACTTTAGGGTGTTTTCTATCCACAAGTATTAATTATATGCATATCCTAGCTTCTGAGTTTGAGTAGTAGGCCGTTTAAAATGGGCACAAATTTTTTTCAAAATGCGCTGTGGTGCCCCCTATCCTAGGGGAACTCCAAGAGGTGCATTGGGTGAGTTGAGAATCACAAAACTTTACCATTCAAAGGATCTCCTAGAAACATGGACAAATTGGAGCACAGATGTTTTTAGTTTTTATTGAGACAACCATACACACTGAGTTGTACACACTGAACTACATCAAGATGGAAAACATTTATATTATAATACCAACAACTTGCCAAAACACAAACATCTTAAAACGGAACCAAAAATAATTTTACAATATCAATCTTGCTGGAGCCTCGGGCACACCAGGATTTGTGACAGTTGAGAAAAAGGAAGATGTGCAGGTTCCAGTGACAATGGCTAGTCATTCAGGTAATTAGCTAGCTAATGATTTGATGTTGCAACTGCAACATTTTGTTGATTTGTTGATCCACCGATGGCTAGCTATGTAGCAATCTGCTATTCGCTTAAACCAATGGATTGTTTGCAGAGCCAATGGAAGTCAGTGAATCATATTGATGAAATCGGAAGAAGAAGGGTGGACTTACAAGCACAACAAGCCGTGATAAATGACTAGATTATCAGCTCATGGTCAACAGCAAAGAACATAGATAAGATAATGTTAGTTAGATTGAGTTTAACAACGTGTATTAACATGAAAAAGTAATTGTGTTTAAAGTTTAACAAAATACAATGTATTGTATAATGTGCTGCAAAGTCAGCTTTATAATTAGAAATGTGTCCTGTTGCTAGCTAAGTTAGCTAGCGCTAGTTAGCTATTAGTGTTGAGCGATGTGTTTTTTGGGGTCAGTTTGGTTTCGGTTCAGTTTTTAAATAGAATCACTCTTTTCAGCAGTTGGCAGTTGGCCTTTACTACTATAGCTGATAACAGACTCATAAATGGCAAAAAATACTAATAAAATAAAGAATAAGGTTTTGAAGTGTCTGTCCTATATATAGGAAATATAAGAAAGCTCAGGAAGTTTTTTTTTCTCTGTTTTGTCTTCCAATTTTTTTTTCTTCTCACATATTTAACCCCTTAACCCTCTTCATTCAAGTCCCACCTCAGCCGCCACTGCCAAGTATGTTCCTCAACCAACCTCAGCGTGCGCTGACTACCAATGGGATCCACCTCAGCTGGTGCTTCCAAGTAGAGTCCTCGACTCACCTCAGAATACAATGATAAACAGTGCAGTCCAAAATGGTGACCTACCATAGCCTTCCCTACTTAGCTGGGTTCGAAACCCACCTCAACCTTTTGGGCCACACCCACCAGAAGAATGCCAGGGGGCCCAGTCAGGCCCTGGCTCTGATCCACAAGCACAGCTATCCTCCAGGCATTCCACTCAGCACCCTGACCCCTTCCCTCACTATCGCTACCAAAGCTAGACAACAAGGCCAACATGATGGAGCTCCCTTGAAGATGGCCCTAGTTAGCCTCCCAGGTAAGCATTGTCACCTCTCAGAGCAGTACAAGTTTCAAGTGCTTCTGGATCATCAATTGCCATGTGTACAGAAACTGGCAAAGTCATACAGTTGAAGTCAGAAGTTTACATACACTTAGGTTGGAGTCATTAAAACTAGTTTTTCAACCACTCCACGAATTTCTTGTTAACAAACTATTGTTTCGGAAAGTCGGTTAGGACATCTACTTTGTGGATGCCACAAGTAATTTTTCCAACAATTGTTTACAGACAGATTATTTCACTTAACATTTACTATATCACAATTCTAGTGGGTCAAAAGTTTACATACACTAAGTTGACTGTGCCTTTAAACAGCTTAGAACATTCCAGAAAATGATGTCATGGCTTTAGAAGCTTCTGATGGCTAATTGACATATTTTGAGTCAATTGGAGGTGTACCTGTGGATGTAGTTCAAGGCCTACCTTCAAACTCAGTGCCTCTTTGCTTGACATCAAAATGGGAAAATCAAAAGAAATCAGACAAGACCTCAGAAAAAAACTGTAAACCTCCACAAGTCTGGTTCATCCTTGGGAGCAATTTCCAAACACCTGAAGGTATCGCGTTCATCTGTACAAACAATAGTACACAAGTATAAACACCATGGGACCACGCAGCCATCATACCGCACAGGAAGGAGACACATTCTGTCCCCTAGAGATGAACATACTTTGGTGTGAAAAGTTAAAGCTTGGTCGCAAATGGGTCTTCCAAATGAACAATGACCCCAAGCATACTTCCAAAGTTGTGGCAAAATGGCTTAAGGACAACAAAGTCAAGGTTTTGGAGTGGCCATCACAAAGTCCTGACCTCAATCCTGTAGAAAATTTGTGGGCAGAATTGAAAAAGCGTGTGAGCAAGGAGGCCAACAAACCTGATTCAGTTACACCAGCTCTGTCAGGAGGAATGGGTTAAAATTCACCCAACTTATTGTGGGAAGCTTGTGGAAGGCTTCCTGAAACATTTCACCCAAGTTAATCAATTTAAAGGCAATGCTACCAAATACTAATTGAGTTATGTACACTTCTGACCCCCTGGGAATGTGATGAAATAAATAAAAGCTGAAATAAACCACTCTACTAATATTCTTACATTTCACATTCTTAAAATAAAGTGGTGATCCTAACTGACCTAAGACTGTCATGCCCTGACCATAGAGAGCCCTTGGGGTTCTCTGTGGTGTTGTACGTCAGGGCGTGACTAGGTTTCTTTTCTAGTTATTGTGTTTCTATGTTGGTATGTTTGTTTGGTTCCCAATTAGAGGCAGCTGAATGATTGTTGTCTCTAATCGGGGATCATACTTAGGTTGTCATGTTTCCCACCTGCGATATAGGATATTGTTTACAATTAGTGCCTATGTGCGCTACGTATTTGCACGTTCGTTAAATCTTTGTTGTTGTTTGGAAGTTCACTATAATAAATATGTGGAACTCTACTCCCGCTGCGCTTTGGTCCGATTTTTTACTAGCATTAAATGTCAGGAATTGTGAAAACTGAGTTTAAATGTATTTGGCTAAGGTGTATGTAAACTTTCGACTTCAACTGTACATGTACGACACCAGGCCATACACCTCAGCTCTCAATGCCCTGAATGCCAAGTATGGACATCCCCGCCAGTTCATGCAGAGAGAAATTGGCAACATCCTCAATGCACCATATCTGAGGGTAGGAGATCACACAGCCTTCCAAGAATTTGCTTTCTCCATCCAATTCTGTTAGGCATGCTGTGGACATTGGAAGGTGACCAGGGTGTTGAGTTCAAGTGTGGTTCACATGGACAGGTTGCTGGGTAAACTGCCACCTGCATACCATGATGGGTTTATTGATAACTTCTTGACTCGTGGTATCTTAAATGGATTAGGCCAAACCTATACCCTTCAGAACCTGTCTGACTGGTTGCAGGTGAAAGCAAGGGCCAAAAGACTCTTCCAGACAGCTTCTGTTCTCTACCAGGACAAGAAGGAGGTTAAGAGGAAAGAACCACGGCGCCTGGGTATCACCAACATGTTCCTGACAAGTGAATGTGAATACAAACATGCCAGTTACAGTTTGCCTCATGTTAAGTAGCAACAATCTAAACAGAACAAGCCCAAGTTTCGATTCTACTGTCCTTACTGCAAAGGAGAAGACTTCTTAGGCTCTTGCAGTGATGTAAAGTATGTATGTAAAAAAAGTAGTACTAAAGTAGTTTATTGGGGTACCTTTACTTTACTATTTATATTTTGAGCAAATGTAACTTTTACTTCACTACATTCCTAAAGAAAATTATGTACTTTTTACTCCATACGTTTTCCCTGACAAACAAAAGTACTTGATACATTTTGACAGGAAAATTGCCAAATTCACGCACTTATCAAAGAACATCCCTGGTCCATTCTATTGCCTTTGATCTAGCAGATTCAGTAAACACACATGCTTCATTTGTGATGTCTGAATGTTGGAATGTGCCATTATTTACTTTTGATACTTAAGTACACTACCATTCAAAAGTTTGGGGTCACTTAGGATGACCCCTATTAAACCAGGCCACTTGGAGCCTTTGAGGACTAAGAGCAAAACCAGAAGACACAGCTTTTGGAGGCAGCTGTAGCAAAGGCTCATTTTTCTTATACTTTTGAGTAAACTGTCCCTTTAAATGCAGGCAACCTCTGAGCCATAGAGATGCATAGTGATCTCAATGTACCAATCCTCAATGGTGCTGCCCATGTTAGAGGCTTTTGGGAACTGGAGACCTCTATACATCTCTATGCTTTGAGTGCACCTGCAACCAATTTCACTTGTTAAATACCTGTGTTCCTTTGTCTTTTAGTTCAGTGCCAAACAATCCATGCCTTGGAAGAACTCTCCAGCAATTATCCCTTATACTATGTGTCCAATATCCAACATGCGTAACCAACCATATTGTTAAAATTTTTCATTTGTTTTGTGTCAATCAATATTCATCTAAAGATGCACTGTTGGGAATAGTAGTATAATGTTTGTATGGATAGTAATATTGGATATACCTTGAAATTAATATATTTTGTAAATGCTTTGGAGGGAATTTATGGTTTAAGAATTATAAGTTATATGCAATATGATTGTGTGAATTTATTTTATGTAATTATTGTTTTTTTATTATAACCAGGCAGGCCAGTTGAGAACAAGTTCTCATTTACAACTGCGACCTGGCCAAGGTAAAGCAAAGCAGTGCGACACAAACAACAACACAGAGTTACACATGGAATAAACAAATGTACAATCAATAACACAATAGAAAAAGTCTATATACAGTGTGTGCAAAATGGCGTGAGGAGGGAAGGCAATAAAATAGGCCATAGTAGCAAAGTAATTACAATTTAGAAAATTAACACTAGAGTGATAGATGTGCAGATGATGATGTGCAAGTAGAAATACTGGTGTGCAAAAGAGCAAGAAAGTAAATAAAAACAATACGGGGATGAGGTAGGTAGATCGGAGGGACTATTTACAGATGGGCTGTGTACAGCTGCAGCGATAGGTAAGCTGCTCAGATAGCTCATGCTTAAAGTTAGTGAGGATATATGTCTCCAACTTCAGCGATTTGCTAATGCAAATATGTTTAACTTTCTATTTTCTGTTTATCAATTTACACCCCACATTCTGAAATTGCATTTACGTTCCCCCAGTTTTATCATTGGGATGTGATACAAAACGAGACAACATTGTCATGGGTCATGCGGCTGCCTCCGAGACGTTGGATAAACTAGTTGGAGTGTTTATCCAACTGGATAAAAAATGTATAATAAAAAATTATGTCCCCCCTATTTATAAAAACCAAAGTTGCACCCTCTTTGTAGCCTGCTCATCTTCCTTTTTTCACAGCTGTCACAAATATTTGGTTCCATTTAGTTAACATATTTTGGGGGGGCAAGCTGTTTTTTTATTATTTTTTAATCTGGACGTGGTCCAGTTTGTACAACCTAGAGCAGTTTGTCTTATCCAAATCAAAAAATCCTAAGTACATCTGTGCTCCCATTTGCCCATGTTTTTTTTAGATACTTTGAATGATAACATGTTGTGATACTATAAAATTATCCTGTGTTATAAGCACATTCTTATTTTTTAATTTAACCTTTATTTAGCTAAAAAAATAAAACAAAATCTTAATTACAATTATGGTCCACATGGTCCACACAATCTTGAAGTGTGGAATCTGATTGGTCAGACTGGTGTTGGATAGACCTAAGCACGGGTGCTTCCTGTTTAATGTTTCTGCCAGTAGGAGGGGAGCAACAAGATGGAGTCATGGTCAGATCTTCCAAATGGAGGGCGGGGGAGGACCTTGTATGCATACCGGAAGTTAGATTAGCAGTGTTCGAGCGTGTTGCTCGCTCGTGTACTGCAATCAATATGTTGATAGAAATTAGGTAGCCTTGATCTCAAATTAGCTTAGTTAAAATCCCCAGATACAATAAACACAGCCTCAGGATATATGGTTTAAAGTCCAGTGAAGTTTCTTGATGACCATCTTGCTATCCGCTTGTGGGGGATATACATATATTCCTGGTTGTGCTGGTAAGTTGATGTCTCTCTGATATCCAATAGTTCTTCCCGGCTGTATGTAATAACATTTAAGGTTTTCTGTGCTAACAATGTGAGAAAATAATACATACAAAAACACTGCACAGTTTCCTAAGGGCTAGAAGTGAAGCTGCCATCTCTATCAGTGCCATTTCATCTATAACGCCATTATAACTAGTTTTATAATATCTTGTTACTGATAACTATGACAGCTTGACATGCGTTATATAGCTGTTATAAAAGCTTACCGAAAGCTTACACAAGGACACCTACAGTAAAGTGTTATTGGTATTTAAAAAGTTACGTTGTCACGTCCTGACCAGTATAAGGGGTTATTTGTTATTGTAGTTTGGTCAGGACGTGGCAGGGGGTATTTGTTTAGAGTGTTTTGGGGTTTGTTGGGCTATGTGTTTATGTAGAGGGGTGTTTGTTTAGAGTGTTCTGGGGTTTTTTGGTTATGTTCTATGTTAGTATATTTCTATGTTCTGGTCTAGTCTTTTTAGTTCTATGTTTAGGGTTATTGGTTTGACCTTCAATTGAAGGCAGCTGTTCTTCATTGCCTCTGATTGAAGGTCCTACATAGAGGGGTGTTTTTGTAATGGGTTTTGTGGGAAGTTGTTTTTGCACTGCTGTGTTAGCCTGCAATACTGTTCGTTCGTTTTCTTGTTTTGTTTTTGTAAGTGTTCTAATAAAAGTTAAATATGAGCACTCAACCCGCTGCGCCTTGGTCCACTATATACGACGTCCGTTACATACGTATTAAAAAGTAATTAAGAATTTTAGAAGTAGCCTGCCTATTAACATTCATTCAACATCAATAGCCCATGAACAATGGCTTCAACCTTCACAATAGCTAAAAACAAAGCCATCATTTCTCTATGTTCATCTGAGTCCAGAAATCTTTAAAAGTCCCTTTGAACGAAACAGACATTTAAAATCAAAGGCAGATAGATGATAGCTGTACTTTTTTCAGTTGCATTTGGACCTTTGTTATGTTGCAGTTGAACATCTTTCACCATTCAACATGCTATGATGTGATTGTTTGGTTCATCTGGACTTTGACCTTTGCTAACACTGTGTCAGGTGGGCCCAGCGTACCTGTGCCCTTGGTTGGAGTGCTCTCTGAGACACTGCGGCAGGCAGAGACCGGGAGTAAAGAGAAGCACTCGAGGAAAAGAGAAATTAATCAGAAATTTGGGGTGTTGCTTCACTCACGCTTTCAGGCAGTTACTTCCCCCCTCCCTCCGTCCTTCCTCCCTTCTTCTCCTCCGTCTACCCTGACTACCTGAATGGGAGTAGAGGAGACGGAGTCATTCACCCATCTGCTCAAGACTGTAGCGCTCCAGGGGACTGGGTTTCTTGTCTACCCCTATACTGAATGAATCCCAATGATAAAGGTTGTTATGCGTTATGTTCACACTTACACTTATCACTTAGGAGCTACCTGTAAATATAGTGCATTGAACACAAACAACCCACCAATCACCAACAAATGAAGAAAGGGATTCAAGGCATATTATGTCTCATTCACTTTCCAAAAGTGTCTTCTACTGTCACTGAAAAATGTGACTGTAAAACACCATAGCATTTCCATCAACAAATAGAAGCTCCAAAGTATCTCTGGCAAAACCCAACCATATGTCCACAAATTGTATCGCCAAATAAATCAATCTCCACCCCATGTCTGCTCAATATAGCTCACATCAACGAGAGGGAGGCAAGGAGGCTACCAATTGGGGTTGATGTCTCAATGAGAGGAGAAGCAACTACAAGATACTCTGCTTAAAGTCGTTCCTACCACTACTCGCTGTGCTTTTATTAAACCACCATCAGTGCCTTATGCATTATTAAGAGCTGTGGTGTATCTATAGACCATTAAGCCATTAGCGTGTGTGCGTGTGCACGTGTGCATGTGTGTGTATATAAGTCTGTGTGCATATGAGTGTGTTTGTGCATGTGTGTCTCTATTAGATTATCAACCCATTAACCCGAGAAGCTCAAATGCATCCAGGAGAACAAAACACTCAAAATATCTTCTCTCCCTGCTCTTACAAAGACCCATGCAGGCAGTATTTCCTCTTTTTGATTTGAGAAGTTAAATGCGTCGTTCAAGCCACCTCCTTTGAATTTTTCAACAGCCTCTCATTACACTTAAAGTGCTAATAACGCACAAAGACAAAGTTGTAAGGCTAATATATTGATATTTCATCTAAGTATTTATCGTCCGGAGCGTTACAGCCATTCGTTTGACTGCATTGCCCTTGGGAAGATGTATGAATGTGTAAGCTTTTAAACGAATCAAGAGACAGTTAATTTGGAAGAAAGACCTCTCAAGTGCTTGAAAACATATCATAAGGTGAATGCACCAATTTGTAAGTCGCTCTGGATAAGAGCGTCTGCTAAATGACTTAAATGTAAATGTAAAACAGATGTCAGTCTCCACTAGTAAAGACCACAATTGACTGGTTGTGTACATTTGTCAGTCTCAATCTCACTCTCCACTTAATCAGTGTTCTGCACAAAGAAACAGAGTAGCTGTATAAGGCCAACTAAATAGTTTAAATTGTAACAAAAGTAATTTGAATATGTAATAAGATTGCTCACTATGCAAAGCTGTTAGCTACTACAGCTTCCTATTCCACTAACTGAACCCCATCAGTATAAAGCAGAACACAGTATGAAGCTCACTGTTTGAACACAATTAGTATGATGTTGTGCAAATCTCACTCAGAGGACCACAGTAATATGGAAACTTCATGGACCACACTCTCTTACAATTCCACAACGGTGAACTTTTTCACAAAAGTTCATCAAATCAAAGACCCTCCACTGGTGCAAATCTACACAATGGCTCACTCTCCCCTCTCTATAGGCTTCAGCCCTGTTCATTAGCCAGATACAACAACCACCAGAAAGCCAGAGAGGAGGTAGCTGGATAGAAGAGAGGCTTGCGGGGGAAGGAAGAGGGGGAGAAACTCCGGAGGATTGAGATCCAGCCAGCTGGTCCCCAGTAGCAGATAGAGATCCCCCATCTAAACCTAGCTCCATTTTCCTGATTACCCAGGGGCCCGAGCCACAGCTCCATATGTTGGATAGAAGGGATGGGGAGGGATAAGGAAAGATGGGAAGGACGGCTCACAGGCGCAGGGGGTGCAACTGAGTTTGGAAAAAAGCCTGATTAAAAGTTTTAAGCGGCCTCAGAAGAGAAGCAGGGGAATCTGTTGGGGGTTTAAGGTAGTTTTGTAGTCCGTTTTAGATAGCCCCATCTACTGGAGGTATTGTATCTGATACATGAAGGTTTTTCAATCACGCTGTCTCGTCTCAACAAGGACCTTGCTATTAGAGGGCTTCGGGTGAAAGTTAGATGCAGCCTACAAGGAACTCTCTCTCTTTGTGTCAACTGATTATTTAACCTGTTGGGGATAGGGGGCAGTATTTGCACGGCCGGATAAAAAACGTGCCCGATTTAATCTGGTTACTACTCCTGCCCAGTAACTAGAATATGCTTATAATTGTTTGATTTGGATAGAAAACACCCTAAAGTTTCTAAAACTGTTTGAATGGTGTCTGTGAGTATAACAGAACTCATTTGGCAGGCCAAAACCTGAGAAGATGTTTACTTTCTCTCTCTTTGAACGAAAACAACGACTCCCGGTCGGAATATTATCGCTTTTTTACGAGAAAAATAGCATAAAAATTGATTTTAAACAGCGTTTGACATGCTTCGAAGTACGGTAATGGAACATTTTGAATTTTTTTGTCACGAAATGCGCCGGGCGCGTCACCCTTCTTTACCCTTCGGATAGTGTCTTGAAATGGGTGTCTGATTATTTCTGGCTGGGTACTCTGCTGACATAATCTAATGTTTTGCTTTCGTTGTAAAGCCTTTTTGAAATCGGACAGTGTGGTCAGATTAACGAGAGTCTTGTCTTTAAAATGGTGTAAAATAGTCATATGTTTGAGTAATTGAAGTAATAGCATTTCTAAGGTATTTGAATAACGCGCCACAGGATTCCACTGGCTGTTACGTAGGTGGGACGATTTCGCCGACCCTAGAGAGGTTAAATTCACACAGGACACCGGATAAGACAGGATAAATATTCCAGATATAACAGACTGACCTAAGCCCTCCGACGCATAAACTATTACAGCATAAATACTGGACGCTGAGACAGGAGGGGTCAGGAGACACTGTGGCCTGTCCGACGATACCCCCGCATAGGGCCAATCAGGCAGGATTTAGCCCCACCCACATTGCCATAGCACAGCCCCCACACCACTAGAGGGATATCTTCAAAGCATCAACTTACTACCCTGAGACAAGGCTGAGTATAGCACACAAAGATCTCCCCCACGTCATGAAACCGAGGGGGACGCCAAACCCAGACAGAAAGATCACGTCAGTGACTCAACCCACTCAAGTGAAACACCCCTCCTAGGGACGGGATGGAACAGCACCAGTAAGCCAGTGACTCAGCCCCCTTAATAGGGTCAGAGGCAGAGAATCCCAGTGGAGAGAGGGGAACCGGCCAGGCAGAGACAGCAAGGCGCGGTTCGTCGTTCCAGTGCCTTTCCGTTCACTTTCACACCCCTGGGCCAGACTACACTCAATCATTGGATCTACTGAAGAGATGAGTCTTCAATAAAAGATCGAGACTGAGTCTGCATCTCTCACATTGACAGGCAGACCATTCCATAAAAATTGAGCTCGATAGGAGAAAGCCCTGTCTCCAGCTGTTTGCTTAGAAATTCTAGGGTCAATAAGGAGGTCTGGGTCTTGTGACCGTAGTGTACGTGTAGGTATGTACGGCAGGACCAAATCGGAGAGAAAGGTTGGATCAAGCCTGTGTAATGCTTTGTAGGTTAGCAGTAAAACCTTGAACTCAGCACCAGCCTTAACAGGAAGTCAGTGTATAGAGGCTAGCACTGGAGTAATATGATCACATTTTTTGGTTCTAGTCAAGATTCTAGCAGCCGTATTTAGCACTAACTAAAGTTTATTTTGTGCTTTATCTGGGTAGCTGGAAAGTAGAGCATTGCAGTAGTCTAATCTTGAAGTGACAAAAGCATGGATGAACTTATCTGTATAATTTTTTGGACAGAAAGTTCCTGATCTTTCAATGTTACGAAGATGAAAAAAAGCTGTCCTTGAAATAATCTTGATATGTTCGTCAAAAGAGAGATCAGAGTCCAGAGTAACGCCGAGGTCCTTCACAGTTTTATTTGAGATGACTGTACAACCATCAAGATGAATTATCAGATCCAACAGAAGATACCTTTGTTTCTTGGGACCTAGATCTAGCATCTCTGTTATATCCATGTTTAAATGCAAAACATTTGCCGCCATCCACTTTCTTATGTCTGAAAGACAGGCTTCAAGGGAGGGCAATTTTGGGGCTTCACCATGTTTTCTCTAAATGTACAGCTGTGTATCGTCCGCATAGCAGTGAAAGTTAAAATTATGTTTCTGAATGACATCACCAAGAGGTAAAATATATAGTGAAAACAATAGTCATCCTAAAACAGAACCTTGTGGATCACCGAAACTCAGTTGTCAGAGGACAAACCATCCACAGAGACAAACTGATATCTTTCCGACAGATAAGATCTAAACCAGGCCAGAACTTGTCCATGTAGACCAATTTGGGTTTCCAATCTCTCCAAAAGAATGTGGTGATTGATGGTGTCAAAAGCAGCACTAAGGTCTAGGAGCACAAGGACAGATGCAGAGTCTTGGTCTGACCATGAGAGATTCGATCTAGGCCAATTGTTTTTTATATTTTCTGGGTCAAGGTTTGGCTTTTTCAAGAGAAGCTTTATTACTGCCACTTTTAGTGAGTTTGGTACACATCCGGTGGATGTGTACCAAAGGCATTTATTAAGTTGGCATTTATTAAGTTGTTATTATTAAAAGGCCAAGAACAGGGTTCAGTATGCAGCTTGAATGTTTGAGGCCATTGCTATTTTCATGAATGTGTCAAGAGATGTAGGATTAAAAGACTTGAGTGTCTCCCTTGATCCTAGGTCCTGACAGTGTTGTGCAGACTCAGGAGAAGTGAGCTTTGGAGAAATACGCAGATTAAAAGAGGAGTCCGTAATTTGCTTTCTAATGATCATGATCTTTTCGTTAAAGAATTTCATGAATTTATCACTGCTGAAGTGACAGCCATTCTCTCTTGGGGAATGCTGCTATTTAGTTAGCTTTGCGACAGTATCAAAACTAAATGGGGGTTTGTTCTTATTCTCCTCAATTAAGTTGGAAAAATAGGATGATCGAGCAGCTCTTCAATATTGCACGGTATTGTCTTTCCAAGCTAGTCGGAAGACTTCTTGTTTGGTGGAGCGCCATTTCCATTCCAGTTTCCTGGAGCTTTCTTCAGGGCTTGGGAATGTTCTGTATTGCAGGGAGCTAGTTTATTATGACAAATTGTTTTTGTTTTTAGGGGTGCGACTGCATCTAGGGTATTACACAAGGTTCAATTAGTTCCTTAGTTCGGTGGTTAACCAATTTTTGTACTCTGACATCCTTTGGTAGGTGGAGGGAGTCGAAGAGCATCTAGGAATATTTGGGTTGTCTGAGAATTTATAGCACGGCTTTTGATGATCCTTGGTTGGGGTCTAATCAGATTATTTGTTGTGATTGCAAATGTAATATATTGGTGGTCCGATAGTCTAGGATTATGAGGAAAACATTAAGATCCACAATATTTATTCCACGGGACAAAACTAGGTCCAGAGTATGACTGTGGCAGTGAGTAGAACCGGAGACAGGTTGAACAAAACCCACTGAGTCATCAATGTCTCTGTTAGCCTTTTGGAGTGGGTCTGTGGACTTTTCCATGTGAATATTAAAGTCACCAAAAATGTTAATATCATCAGCCATGACTACAAGGTCCAATAGGAATTCAGGGACCTCAGTGAGGAACGATGTATACTGCCCAGGAAGCCTGTAAACAGTAGCTATAAATTGAGATATAGTAGGCTGCATAGTTTATGACTAGAAGCTCAAAAGACGAAAATTGAAATTTGCTATCGTAAATGTTAGCAACACCTCTGCCTTTGCGGGATGTGCGGGGGATATGGTCACTAGTGTAACCAGGAGGAGACGTCTCATTTAACACAGTAATTTAATCAGGCTTAAACCCTTGTTTTGTTTTCAGGGTCAAAAATGACCCGTCACTATGTTTAACAGCAGAGAAAACACCCTAAATAATATTTTTTCAACTTGAAATTTGATGACTTTTCCTAGAGTGAAAAAGGGAAACATCGCCATTGTTCATATTTCCATGAAAGCTGTACACCACCAGGGTACAAAGACTGTCTTAGGGTCATTTTTGACACGGCAGTTATAAAATCATTTACACACCACAAAAATCACAAGACACACACACACACAATGAAAAATTGACATTGTGTGCTACTGATTGAACTCAGATGAAACTAAAACATTCTTGTGCATGTGCAGCATCTCCCCTCCACAACCCCACACATGACTCAAGTTCACAGACAAAATAAAAACAATTTCAGAAAATGAACAAAATTTCTGACAAAATAAACATTTCTTGAAAGCATTGTTTACTAATGGGGAATGCAGTCAGAGGCTATATTTATTTTACCTTTATTTATTAACTAGGCAAGTCAGTTAAGAACAAATTCTTATTTTCAATGACAGCCTAGGAACAGTGGTTTAACTGCCATGTTCAGGGGCAGAACAACAGATTTTTACCTTGTCAGCTCAGGGATTTGATCTTGCAACCTTGCGGTTACTAGTCCAACACTCTAACCACTAGGTTACCTGCCGCCCAACCTATAAAGGTGCCACAGATGACAGTCCCCCCAGTTCTCTCTTTGCTGAAGCCATGAGTGCACATTTCAGTGCCCAACAGGTCGAAAAAAAACAGATTTTTTCAGATGATCAGGAGGAACAAGATAACGATTTAGAAGAGGAGAAGGTATCTGAAGAAGAAGATGGGGAAGAATACAACCCAGAGCACGATGCATCATCTTCAGATAAAGAAGAAATCCCCCAAGCTGAAAGAGGGACATTTTTGTCAAAGAACAGCAAAATAACATGGTCCTTGTCACCATATGACAACCAGGGCAGGATGGCAGCACAAAATGTCATAAGGATGACCCCAGGGCCCAAAAGACATGCAGTTGCCCATGCCCAGGACATCGCCTCAACATTCTACATGTTCATCACACCAGCCATCGAAAAAATAATCCTGGAGGGTTTCCGTAAATATGGAGACAACTGGAAAAGGATGGTTGAGATTGACCTGCATGCCTACATGGTGTGGCTACATGTAGTATCTGGTATGCAGAGTGGAAGGGCGATTTTCCGTGCCACGATGCCACTGAAAGTCTTTCACACTTTCTCAAGAACGCTATGATTTGATAACCATGAGTTAAAACCTGCAAAAAGTGTGAGAGACAAATTGGCGGCCATAAGAGAGGTCTGTGAGAAGTGGATGGAGCGTCTGCCATACCTCTACAACCCTGGGCCTGAAGTAATAGTGGATGAGCAACTGGTTCCATTCAGAGGTACAGTTTTATTTTCATATCTGTAATGTACGTGATTTTCACTGTTCATTTTATTATGTATTGCTGTAATATCTTTGATTTATGTGATTGTATTCTGTGACACTGATACTAATTACTAATAGTAATAACTTTGTCAAAAGGTTGCTGTCCTTTCCGGCAGTATATGCCCAGCACGCCAGCAAAGTATGGACTCAAGATATGGGTGGCCTGTGAAGCACAATTCAGCTACGCTTGGAAGTCTACACAGGGATGCTGACCAGTGGAGGCCCGGAGAAGATCCAGGGGATGCAGGTTGTGCTTCATGTGACAAATGGACTGAGGGGGCACAATGTCACATGTGACAATTTCTTCACTTCTTATGAACTCAGCCAGCAACTCCTGAAGAGGAAGATCACCATGGTTGGCACAGTTAGAAAGAACAAACCTGAGCTCCCCCCTGCACTGAGAGGCCTTCTCATCAAAGTTTGCCTTCACCCCCACCACCACTCTAGTTTCTTACCTCCCAAAGAGGAACAAGAATGTGGTCCTCCTGAGCACACTGCACAAAACAGCTGAGATCAGTGATTGTGAGGACAGGGAACCAGCCATCATCCTGGGCTACAACCACAACAAAGGAGGCGTGGACAACCTGGACAAAGTGATTGGAACTTACAGCTGAAGGAGGATGACTGCATCATCTTCCATAATATCATTGATGTGTCCTCATACAATGCCTTCATGCTATGGAACAAGATCAACCCTACCTGGATGCCTGATAAGCGGAAATAGAGGGTGTTCCTGGAACAGTTGGGAAAGGCACTTGTAACCCCACACATTCAAAGAAGGTAGCGCCTCCCCCGCACAGCAGCCTCTGCAGAGCTTGTGAAAGCTGTTCAGGGGGCTGAATCTTGTCCTGATCCACCTGAGGCTGCAGCTGGTGCAGGCAAGAGGAGGAGATGCCAATTCTGGCCCCCAAAGAAGGACTGTAAAACAAATACTATGTGCTGCACAAGTGAGAAGTACATCTGCAAAGTCCATGCACACACATAAGCATACTGTCCTACATGTGCTAATTAGAGTTGATTAATTTACGTTCTTCACTTTTTTGTTTTGTATCTATTATCTTATTTTTTTTATTGTTCTTGTTTATACATCTTCTGGGGGAGGCCAATGGTTAAAAAAATGGGAGAAGACTAGTATTTTGTAGTTGATCTCCTCATTGTACAGTATATAAGAATATATCACTATGTTACCAAAGACTGTTATTGTTCCCCTTCAATAAAATGCATTCAAAACTACCTTTTGCACATTTCGGCTACCTTCTTAGGCTATACAAGTGCTCTCTCTTGCTAAAACATTTGTTTACACCTATGCAGTACCTTTAGCAATAATAATAATAAACCTCAACTTTAGTAAAGAAAACAATTATGACAGCTGTGTTGAAATAAAAATGAGTGGTGTCCACTGATTAAATGCAGTCTTTCTGCATTGTGAACAGTGAAAACACAGATATTCACAAAGTTTGTGATGAATGATAGATTGTTTCTTCATGCAAAATAGATTTGGCGTTTAAAATTAAATTAAGCTGCTTTATTTTAGAGGTTTAGTGAAGGCGGGTAATGTTTTACCTTTAGGACAAGGTGTAACGGTTGTCGTCGGGAATGGAGGACCAAAACGCAGCAGGAATGTGGATGCTCATCTTGTATTTTATTTTAAATGAAGAGAACACCAAAATAACAAACGAAGAACTCACGAACAACAAAACAGTCTTGTCAGGCTCACACATGCAAAACAAGAAACAATCTCCCACAAACACTAAACCAAACACATACCCATATATAGGACTCCCAATCAGAGGCAACGAGAAAACACCTGCCTCCAATTGAGAGTCCAACCCCAATAAACCAGACATAGAAATTCAAAAGACCAGAGACCACATAGAAATACAAACATTACCCAAAAACCCGGAAATAATAAATCAAACGCCCTACTAAATAAACCACCACCCCGAACCACATAAAACAAATACCCTCTGCCACGTCCTGACCAAACTACAATAACAAATAACCCTTATACTGGTCAAGACGTGACACAAGGGGAGTTAAGACTACACAAGAGTTAAGTGATTAGTTAATTGACTATAACTGCCTTGGAAGTGAGGGATCTAACATTAAGTATCCCTATTTTAACATGTGAGATATCACAATCTATTTCAATAATGACAGGAATGGAGGAGGTCTTTATTCCTGTGAGATTGCTAAGGCAAACTCTGCCGTGTTTAGTTTTTCCCAACCTAGATCGAGGCACAGGCACGGTCTCAATGGGGATAGCTGAGCTGACTACACTGACTGTGCTAGTGGCAGACTCCACTAAGCAGGCAGGCGGGCAGGCTATCTCATTGTGGAGCTAGAGGAGTTAGAGCCCTGTCTATGTTCATAGATAAGATGAGAGCACCCCTCCAGCCAGGATGGAGTCCATCACTCGTCAGCAGGCCAGGCTTGGTCCTGTTTATGGGTGAGTCCCAGAAAGAGGACCAATTATCTACACATTATATATTTTGGGAGGAGCAGAAAACAGTTTTCAACCAGCGATTGAGTTGTGAGACTGCTCTAGAGCTCATCACTCCCCCTAACTGGGAAAGGGTCAGAGACAATTACTTGATGCCGACATATCTTTCTAGCTGATTTACACACTGAAGCTATGCTGCGCTTGGTGACCTCTGACTGTCTCATCCCAACATCGTTGGTTCCGACGTGGATAACAATATCCCTATACTCTGTACACTCACCAGTTTTGGCCTTAGCCAACACCATCTTCAGATTAGCCTTTACGTCAGTAACCCTGCCCCCTGGTAAACAGTGTATGATCGCTGGATGATTATTTTTAAGTCTAATACTGCGGGTAATGGAGTCGCCAATGACTAGGGTTTTCAATTTGTCAGGACAAATGGTGGGAGGCTTTGGCGGCTCAGAAGCTGTAATGGGTGGAGGAGAGACGAGAGAAGGTTCAGCCTCTGACTCTGACTATTTGCTTAATGGGGAGAACCGGTTGAAAGTTTCTGTTGGCTGAATGAGCGACACCAGTTGTGCATTCCGACAGCATTTTCTTCCAGAAGCAATGAGAAAAAGCTGCAGGGACTTTGCGAGGGAATTTATACTATCTGTACGTATTGGTGGCACAGACACTGTTCCATCCTTTCCTACACTTAAATTACCCTTGCCTAACGATTGCGTCTGAAGCTGGGCTTGCAGCATGGCTATCCTAAGGCGATAGTTCTCCTGTTTATTATAAGTACAGCGACTGCAATTAGATGGAATAATGTTAATGATACTACTTAGCTTCAGCTGGTGGAGTCCTGTAGAACCATGTCAAGATAAAGCATCCGAGGTGAAAAAGTTTAAAGAAAAAAGTTAAGCAAGGGAAAAATAAAAATATAAAATGGTTATAAAAAACTGGAAAGTAAAAACCGTAAAGTTGGCAGGTAGCAAAGTAACGTTAGCAACAAAGTAGCAACAAACTCCACAGCAGCACATAAACAAGTCCACAAGTTGTGACAGTCACATCTCAACATCAACTGTTCAGAGTAGACTGTGTGAACAGGCTTTCATAGTTGAATTGCTGCAAAGAAACCACTACTAAAGGACACCAATAATAAGAGACTTGCTTGGTCCAAAAAACACGAGTAATGGACATTAGACCAGTGGAAATCTGACCTTTGGTCTGATGAGTCTAAATTTGAGATTTTTGGTTCCAACCGCCGTGTCTTTGTGAGATGCAGAGTAGGTAAACGGACGATCTCTGCATGTGTGGTTCCCACCGTGAAGCATGGAGTTGGTGGTATGATGTGTGGGGGTTGTTTAATGGTGACACTGTCTGTGATTTTATTTAGAATTGAAGGCACACTTAACCAGCATGGGTATCACAGTATTCTTCAGAAAAAAGCCATCCCATCTGGTTTCCGCTTAGTGGGACTATCATATGTTTTTCAACAGGACAATGACCCAAAACACACCTCCAGGCTGTGTAAGGGCTGTTTTAGCAAGAAGGAAAATGGTAGAGTGTGTCACGGCTGTCGTAGTGATTAGACCAAGGCGCAGCGGGTTGCGTGCTCATCATTATATTTAATATAAACGTGAACATGGAAAAACAAGAAACCACGACAGTAAACAGTTTTGCAGGCTAGACTATAAGCAATGCAAAAACAACTATCCACAATCAAACAGGTGAAAACAAGCTCCCTAAATATGACTCTCAATCAGGAACAACGATGTACAGCTGTTCCTGATTGAGAGCCACACCAGGCCAACAAAGAAATACACAAACTAGAACAACCTAGAACACCAACACCAGAACATATACCAAAAACCCTGGAACACATAAATACAATACCCCTCTACATACACATAACCCCCAAACCATATATAACAAATACCCCCTGCCACGTCCTGACCAAACTACAATAACAAATAGCCTCTATTACTGGTCAGGACATGACAGAGTGCTGCATCAGATGACCTGGCCTCCACAATCACCCAACCTCAACCCAATTGAGATGGTTTAGGATGAGTTGGACTGCAGTGTAAAAATCTTTTGGGTTACTGCATGATTCCATATGTCTTATTTCATAGTTTTGATGTCTTCACTATTATTCTACAATGTGTTCCTCCGTATCTTTCTCAAATTCAATTAGCTCCAATGCTTGAGTTAAATCTTGTTTACACTGTAGATTCCGAGTCTCCATTGACTACTCACTGATGTGTATCTCACACAGGCATTATCCAATTGAAGCTTCCAATTATGCTCAAAGCCAACCCAAAGGGGATCAATACCCATCAATGTTTGTCAGGGAAACAGCAACATAAGAACAAACAAGGCTTTAGCTAGTGTAACATACTCAGTGTTTACTAGATCTGATAGCACCAGTGCCAATAGAGCTGCTTAGCGAGAGACCCTGTGTTTGACTGTGTTTGGGCCTTTAAACAGTCCCTTTGGGCCCCTTAGATGACACTGTAAAGCACTGGCTCAGTGGCTTGGTCCTGTTGTTTGTGGCAGTCACAGCCCATCTCTCAGCTGTGCTGATTGGCTAACTCCCCAGTGAGGGCGGTGACATGACAGAGTGCTCAATTAGCTGTCGGGAGGGTCAGCGTGGTAACAGTTGTGTACCAATCCCAAACCACAACAGTCTATCTGCGACACTGGCCTTTAGAACAGGACACACACACACACACACACACACACGTGCACTCACAGTGTGTAAAACAACAACAAACAAACCAGCACCTCTACACTGTCATTAACAACACTGTGGGGAAGGAGTAGGGAGATTAAAAGACACACCTGTTTGTTTGGTGCATGTGTTTGTTTTTTATTACCCAGAGAATGCAGGATGCATTTTCTATGTGGCTGGAGATATGAGGCATCAGGGATGGTGGTGGTATGATAATAATAAACATTTTGTTTTCTCCTGTGGTGTTTCTCTTAAAGGCAAGGGGATGCTTGTCAGGGGGAAGAGTTAAAATCAAAGAGTTTAAATCAGTTGTTTTCTGTAGGCCTAATAATGTGCTTTGCTTTTAACAAGTCCATCTCCAGTGGTGCTAGGGTGTCACCATTAGTCTTGTAACTAACTATAACAGATATTGACTGAAAAAGAACTACAACTGAAACATGGAATCTTACAAAAATGTGAAGAAAAAAAGAAGGAAGCTGCTAAGGCACACAATAGTAGATTTTCGTAGACGGAAGGTGCACTTTGGTCATCAAAAAGAAAGGAGGACCAATGCACTATTCATATAATTAATTAAATTGCCTTTATTTGTGAGGCATGTTCAATGGAAACCAAGTTTAACCTGTTGGGGCTAGGGGGCAGTATCTGCACGGCCGGATAAAAAACATACCCGATTTAATCTGGTTACTACTCCTGCCCGGTAACTAGAATATGCATATAATTAGTATATTTGGATAGAAAACACTCTAAAGTTTCGAAAACTGTTTGAATGGTGTGCAAAAACCTGAGAAGATTCCATGCAGGAAGTGGAAATCTGATTTGTGGAAACACCTTCAACACTTTGCCTATGAAACACACCATGAGTTAGGATTCATTTAGCACTTCCTAAGGCTTCCACTAGATGTCAACAGTCTTTACAAAGTGGTTTGAGTCTTCTCCGGTAGAAACTGACCGAAAGAGAGGCTTGGAAAGTTGGTCATAGGGGGAGGGCCATTACTACTATGACGCGGGCGCCCATGGGTACCCTTTCATTCCGAAACGTTTAGTAAGACAATGCAATTGTCTGCCTTGAATATTATTGAAGCTCTGATTGAAAAAGGCCCTAAAGATTTATGTTATACAACGTTTGACATGTTTGAACGAACGTAAATATATTTTTTTGGCACATTTGTTTTTTGCACATCACTGTTCAAATAAATCTACCATTCAAATCATAAACTGATCATTTCTTTATCAGTGGGCAAACATACAAAATCAGCAGGGGATCAAATACTTTTTTCCCTCATTGTAAGTATTTGCATGTGTTGTACTTTGAAGCTACCCTGGCCTTACAACTCCCAAATGGCACAGCTGTCTAATGCACATCATCTCAGTGCTAGATGTGTCACTTCAGACACCCAGGTTCAAATCCAGACTTAGTTTCTATCAAAGTAAGTTCCTAATTGTGTTATAATAGTTTCTGTATGTTGTGCTATACCATTTCTACTGTAGCTCACTGTGTGTATGGAGCATAATCTTTTGTGTATATCCTTACAACCGCAGACACGCGAGGTAACGTTACTCATTTCATAACCTTAATGGTGTTATATTCAGTCGTACTTATGTAGCTAGCTACATTCTTCTATTAGCTCTGTAAAACAATGCTAATTGTGTCAGAAGTATTGGCTTGTTGTATTTTGAAGGTACCCTGGAAAAATTAAAAAATATCTTCTTATACCACTTTTCTGAGTGCATTCCACAAAGCTGTTCATTATGTCCGCCTTATCTACAGTACCCATTTTGAGGTTATAGTCAATCACGCAGTCAGGTTTGATTTGTCTCTCTCCCGTCAGGTGGTCCACCTTCCCTGTGTCCGACATGGTTGCTGTATGGACAGTGGAGCGGACATGGATGTCTCGTTTGTTCTGCAACTTTACTGCCAGTTGTTGACATTTCTTATTTTGTATAACGGGTCATTTAGGATGGCAGTAGCATTGTTGATGAAATACAGTCATCGCAGCAGAACTAGGAAGCAGTCTTGGGAAAAGAGGGTGGCAAAGAAGGGAGTTGCAAACGTAGGATCTGCACTCTAGTATTCTCTTAGGGAGTTATTCTTTACTATCCCCATGAAAAGGACTGTCACCAGGAAGGTATACATTTCACTAATTGTGGTTGCCCCCCCACCCCTGGCTCTCTCTTCTCCTGTAGCTCCAAGGCATAGCAATTGGTCTCCCACCAGTCCCTCTGTCAGAAACAACTTGTAGCACTCTGCCTAAGTTGGAAATGGCAAGGGGCGTTGCACACCAGACTGGGACTCAATCTGGTGTGCAACGGGCCAGGAGGGGTGAAACAGCAGGGCCAGGAGGGGTGAAATGACTGGCAGCCTTCCAGCTACCACAGAACTCCTGTGCTTCATCCACTGTCGGTCTGCCTCCATCACCACCAGCATTTTCAAAGGAACTGGTATTTTGTCAGTGGACAAGGGATACTCAGGCTCAGGGTTCTCAATGGCTACAAGATTGGGGGGCAGCTCCTCACTGTCACTGTCAGAATCTGATTCCTGACTTTCAGACAGATTTTCAGCATATGTGAGTTGTCTCCTTTTGAAAGACATTGCTAATGCTACAACTTAGCTCACTAGCTATGTACAAAAGCAACAACACTGAATGGTTCAGAGTGGGAGTGAGAGGTTATGTGATTGATTGACTGCCTTCACACCATTTGTATCAATAAATCACTATCAAAAATGTTTTGTGTGGTAATTATTGATATATTTACTGTTTTATTCACATGTTTTTCAAGTCCCGGTGATAAATCATGCATTCCGATTCTTGCAAAGATTGTAATGGGCACATAGTATGTGTGTAAAATGTACTAATTACGATGAGCTAAGCTAATTCCAGCTATGTGTGGAGCCATGTTTGATGACATACAATGCATTCTGGGTTTCACGTAATCGTCTGTCGGACCAAAGATGCTATAACAAAATGAGGTGAGTAAGGGTTCATTTATTTTTTGAGAACTTCAGCAAGTGAATGGTGGGATGTGAACGATGGTAGACGACACACCCCTTCAACAACCATACTATAAACAGACCAAACTCATCTTGTCTTCTTTATTTATCTTTGGTTTCTGTGAGGAAAAAAGCATGGCTGCGCCCTGAAACGAATCATCGTTGGATTACTTTTGATTTCTAGAAAGTGTTTTACTCAATTATTTCGATCAATGTTGAGCTCACCAGTGATGTGACTAATTCTAAATAGTAATTGCTATTAGCTACATCATATTGTAGTTTATGTCAGCCGAGAGTTAGAAAATAATGACCTCTTGTGTTGCGTCAAGCTTTCCTCAGTTAACGCTAGGACAAATGTAGCCTACATTTTTCCGGTTTGGATGATTGTGTTATGCTATAGCTGCTTCTGTGAATATCAGAACATTGCATCCAAACATAAACTGCTCACATTCTGGACATATATTTGCAAGGACTGTGTTTGTGTAACTAGTTTATGAAAAAAGTGTGGCCAGATCAAATGCTGATTGTTGCGTCATTCGAAACTGTCCGTTCTAAATAAGCGTTCTAATCACACGGGTGTGATCGTACTCTTCAGGGACTACTGTAGAATGATCACACCTGTGTGATGATACGTGTGAAAGGGTTAACCTCTCTAGGGTATGTGGGACGAAATCGTCCCACCTACTCAACAGACAGTGGAATCCCGTGGCGCGTTATTCAAATACCTTAGAAATGCTATTACTTCAATTTCTCAAACATATGACTATTTTACACCATTTTAAAGACAAGACTCTCGTTAATCTAACCACACTGTCTGATTTCAAAAAGGCTTTACAATGAAAGCAAAACATTAGATTATGTCAGCAGAGTACCCAGCCAGAAATAATCAGACACCCATTTTTCAAGCTAGCATATAATGTCACATAAACCCAAACCACAGCTAAATGCAGCACTAACCTTTGATGATCTTCATCAGATGACACTCCTAGGACATTATGTTATACAATACATGCATGTTTTGTTCAATCAAGTTCATATTTATATCAAAGACCAGCTTTTTACGTTAGCATGTGACATTCAGAACTAGCATACCCACCGCAAACTTCCGGTGAATTTACTAAATTACTCACGATAAACGTTCACAAAAAACATAACAATTATTTTAAGAATTATAGATACAGAACTCCTTTATGCAATCGCTATGTCCGATTTTAAAATAGCTTTTCGGCAAAAGCACATTTTGCAATATTTTGAGTGGATAGCCCAGCCATCACGGGCTAGCTAATTTGACACCCACCAAGTTTGGCCCTCACCAAACTCCGATTTACTATTAGAAAAATTTGATTACCTTTGCTGTTCTTTGTCAGAATGCACTCCCAGGACTTCTACTTCAATAACAAATGTTGGTTTGGTTCAAAATAATCCATAGTTATGTTCAAATATCCTCTGTTTTGTTTGTGCGTTCAAGACACTATCCGAAGGGTGACGAAGGGTGACGCGCCCGACACGTTTCGTGACAAAAAATTCAAAATATTCCATTACCGTACTTTGAAGCATGTCAACCTCTGTTTAAAATCAATTTTTATGCGATTTTTCTCGTAAAAAAGCGATAATATTCCAACCGGGAAACCCTGTTTTTGTTAAAAGACAGAGAAAATAAAAACATGGTGTTGCCTCGTGCACGCACCTCCAGTCTCATTGTTCTCTGATCGACCACTATCCAAATGCGCTACTGTTTTTCAGCCAGGGGCTCCAAAGGCATCATTCAGCGTTTTGCCGCCTTCTGAGAGCCTATGGGAGCCGTAGGAAGTGTCACGTTACAGCAGAGATCCTCAGTTTTCAATAAAGAGAGTGTAGAAGCCCAAGAAATGGTCAGAGAGGGCACTTCCTGTAAGGAATCTTCTCAGGTTTTTGCCTGCCATATGAGTTCTATTATACTCACAGACACCATTCAAACAGTTTTAGAAACTTTAGGGTGTTTTCTATCCAAAGCCAATAATTATATGCATATTCTAGTTTCTGGGCAGTAGTAATAACCAGATTAAATCGGGTACGTTTTTCATCCGGCCGTGCAAATACTGCCCCCTACCCTAGAGAGGTTAATGACGTAAATGACTATTGTAGCTGGAAACGGCTGATTTTTTTATATAATATCTTCATAGGCAAACTTGCTCTAAGCAGAATAGAAAGAGGAGTGGGAGGCCCTGGTGCACAACTGAGCAAGAGGACAAGTACACTAGAATGTCTAGTTTGAGAAACAGATGCTTCACAAGTCTTCAACAGGCAGCTTCATTAAATAGTACCCACAAAATAACTTTTTCTTTGCAACTCTGCCTAGAAGGCCAGCATCCCGGAGTTGCCTCTTCACTGTTGACATTGAGACCGGTGTTTTGCGGGTCCCATTTAATTTTAATACAGCTGCCAGTTGAGGACTTGTGAGGGAGGCATCTGTTTCTCAAACTAGACACTCTAATGTATTTGTCCTCTTGCTCAGTTGTGCACCAGGGCCTCCCACCCCTGTTTCTATTCTGGTTAGAGCCAGTTTGCGCTGTTCTGTGAAGGGAGTAGTACACAGCGTTGCACGAGAACCTCAGTTTCTTGGCAATTTCTCACATGGAATAGCCTTTATTTCTCAGAACAAGAATAGACTGACGAGTTTCAGAAGAAAGGTCTTTGTTTCTGGCCATTTTGAGCCTGTAATCGAACCCACAAATGCTGATGCTCCAGATACTCAACTAGTCTAAAGAAGGCCAGTTTTATTGCTTCTTTAACGAGAGTCTTATCTTTAAAATGGTGTAAAATAGTCATATGTTTGAGAAATTGAAGTTATAGCATTTGTGAGGTATTTGTATTTCGCGCCACGCGATTCCACTGGCTGTTGACTAGGGTGGGACGCAAATGTCCCACTGGCCCAGAGAGGTTAACCCTTTCACCCGTACCATGACACGGGGTGTGATCGTTCTACGGTGGTCCCTGAAGCATACGATCACACCCCGTGTGATTAGAACACTCATTTAGAATGGCCAGTTTTGAATGACGCAACAATCAGCATTTGAGCTGGCCACACTTTTTTTCAGAAACTATTTACACAAACACAGTCCTTACAAAGTTATGTCCAGAATTTGAGCAGTTTATTTTTGGATACAATGTTTAGATATTCACAGAAGTGTATATACAGCACAACACAATCATCCTAACTGGAAAAATGTAGGCTACATTTGTTCTAGCGCTAACTGAGGAAAGATTGAACCAACACAAGCAGTCATATTTTCTAACTCTCGGCTGACATAAACTACAATATGAATTAGCTAATAGCAATTACTATGTATAATTAATCACATTACGGGTGAGCTCACCATTGATTGAAATAATTAGGTAAAACACTTTCTAGAATTCGAAAGTAATCCGACGATTAGTTTCAGCGTGCAGCCATGCATTTTTTCCTCACAGAAACTGAAGATAATAAGAGAAGACAAGATGAGTTTGGTCTGTTTATAGTATGCATGTTGAAGGGGTGTGTTGTCTACCGTCGTTCACATCCCACCAGTCATTTCCAGATGTCCTCAAAAAATGGGTGAACTCTTACTCACCTCATTTTGTTATAACATCTTTGGTCAAAGAGACGATTACGTGAAACCCAGAATGCATTGTATGTCAACAAACATGGCTACACAGCTGGAAATAGCTTGGCTCATTATAATCAGTACAACCTTCAAAAAAGTATTTTACACACATCATATGTGCCCATTACAATCTATGCAAGAATCGGAATGCATGATTTGTCACCTAGAATTGAAAACATGTGAATAAAACAGTAAATACACAAGTAATTACCACACAAAACATTTTCTGATAGTGATTTATTGATACAAATGGCGGTGCAGGCAGTCAATCACGGTAACCTCTCACTCCCACTCTGAGCCATTCAGTGTTGTTGTTTATGTAACAATCACATTCTGGAATGGAGAGAACGGTTAGAGATATTTGGAACTCACGCATGAAAGGGTTAATCAGAACAACAGTTTTCAGTTGTGCTAACATAATTGCAAAAGGGTTTTCTAATGATCAATTAGCCTTTTAAAATGATACATTTTGTATTAGCTAACATAACTTGCCATTGGAACACGGGCGTGATGTTTGCTGATAATAGGCCTCAGTACGCCTATACAGATATTCAATCAAAACTCAGCCGTTTCCAGCTGCAATAGTCATTTACAATATTAACCTCTACGGGCCACGGGGGCAGTATTGAGAATTTTGAAAGAAATATGTGCCCATTTTTAACTGCCTCCTACACCAACTCAGAAGCTAGGATATGCATATTATTAACACATTCGGATAGAAAACACTCTGAATTTTCTAAAACAGTTTGAATGGTGTCTGTAAGTATAACAAAACTCATATTGCAGGCAAAAACCTGTGAAAAATAGATAAAAAAAAATGAGAATTTTGTGACTGTACTATTTAGTGTCATTGTTTTAAAGATACCACAGTGAGAAAGGATTCAGTTCGCAACTCCTACTGCTTCCACTAGATGTCAACGATCTTTAGAAAGTTGTTGGAAGCATCTGTCATGAATACAGACCGAATTAGAAAGCTTACAAGTTGACACGTCATCACTTCATTTTTTGCGCCTGCGCATGAATCTGAGAAGAGTGCCTTTGTCATTATCGTTTATTCTAGACACTTGATAGGTTGTGTGAAAATATTACTGATGTTTACTGATGTTTCACGTTAAAAATGGAACAAAAGATTAGTGCTAAACAACGTTTGACATGTTTAAACAAACGTAAATAGATTATTTACTAGGTTTTCTTTAGCTTTTCGACGTGACTTTACACTGCCCACCTCATTTTGTGGGAGCCTACTGAACGCTAACTATTTGGACATAAATTATGAACTTTGTCAAAAGAAACCACATTTGTTCTGGACCTGGGATCTCTGGCAGCGCCTTCTGATGGAGATAATCAAAGGTAAGGGGATATTTAGAATGTTATTATCGATATTAGATGATGCTAATGCTAACGGTATAGCTTAGCTTAGCTTAGCATATAGCTTATTGTTGTTAGCATAGTACCCAGTTTATGCAAAATGTGATTTCCCAGTAAAGTTATTTTGAGATCTGGCCATTCGGTAGCAATTACGAGATGATAATATATTATTCTTTGAATGACAATATTATAATTTACCAATGTTTTCGAATAGTAATTCCGTGATTTGTAATGCTGGATTCACTGGGTGCATTCGAGCCGAAAAAAATTCTGAATTTCACCGCGACTGTAAATGCTGTTTTTGGATATAAATATGAACTTGATGGAACTAAAAATGCATGTATTGTATAACATAATGTCCTATGAGTGTCATCTGATGCAGATTGTCAAAGGTAAGTGCATAATTCTAGCTAGTTTTCTGTCTGTTGATGCCCTTCTTTGAATTGGCTAAACATTACACGCAGCTATTGTCAATGTACTCTCCTCACATAACCTAACTTTATGCATTCTCCGTAATGCCTCTGAAAATCGGACAGCGTGGTTAGATTTAGGAGATATATCTTTCAAATGGAGGAAAATAGTTGATTATTTGATTTTTTGAAATGATTACTCTTGCAGTTTTGAATTCCCCGCCATGGTCACATGACAATGAATCCCAATACCGGGATAAGATCGGGATAAGATCCTCAATGTCTACACTGTAATTCTGATCAATTTGATGTTATGTTAATTGACAAATGTTAATGCTTTTCTTTCAAAAACAAGGAAATTTCAAAGTGACCCTAAACGTTTGAACAGTAGTGTATATAATACCAGTCAAAAGTTAAGATACACCTACTAATTCCAGGGATTTTCTTTATCTTTACTATCTTCTACATTGTAGAATATTGATGAAGACATCAAAACTGTGAAATAAGACATACAGAATCATGTAGTAACTAGAAAAGTGTTAAACATATCAAAGTACATTTTATATTTGACATTCTTCAAAGTAGCTACTCTTTTGTCTTGATGTGTCACGCCCTGACCTGAGAGAGTTGTTTTTCTCTGTTTGGTTAGGTCAGGGTGTGACATGGGGTGGGCATTCTATGTGTTGCATGTCTATGTTGTTTTTTCTTTATTGGCCGAGTATGGTTTCCAATCAGAGGCAGCTGTCATTCGTTGTCTCTTATTGGGAATCATACTTAGGCAGCTTTTCCCCACCTGTGTTAGTGGGTTATTATTATTTCTGTGTGTGTACACCACAGTTGCATTACGTTTCTTGCTGTTTACCTGTTTATTGTTTTGGTTCGGTTTTCTTCAAATAAAGATGTGAAATTACCGGCACGCTCCGCCTTGGCTCATATATGACAGGGAATTTGAAGATAGAGAACGTGACATGATGACAGCTTTGCACACTTTTGACATTCTCTCAACCAATTTCATGAGGTAGTCACCTGCAATGCACTTTAATTAACAGGTGAGCCTTGTTAAAAGTTCATTTGTGCAATTTCTTTCTTTAATGTGTTTGAGCCAATCAGTTGTGTTGTGACAAGGTAGGGGGTATACAGAAGATAGCCCTGTTTGGTAAAAGACCAAGTCCATATTATTATAAGAACAGCTCTGATAAGCAAAGAGAAATGACCGTCCATTATTACGTTAAGACATGAAGGACAGTCAATGCGGAACATTTCAAGAATTTCGAATGTTTCTCTAGGTACAGTCACAAAAACCATCAAGCACTATGATGAAACTGGCTCAAATGAGGATCGCCACAGGAAAGATCGACCCAGAGTTACCTCTTCTGCAGAGGATAAGTTCATTAGAGTTACCAGCCTCAGAAAGAGCAGCCCAAATAAATGGTTCACAGAGTTCAAGTAACAGACACATCTCAACATCAACTGTTCAGAGGAGACAGCTTGAATCAGGCCTCCATGGTCGAATTGCTGCATAGAGATCTCTACTAAATACACCAATAAGAAGATGAAACTTGCTTGGGTCAAGAAACACAAGCAATGGACATTAGACTGGTGGAAATCTGTCAATGTGCGATTTTTGGTTCCAACTGCTGTGTCTTTGTGAGACACAGAGTAGGTGAACGGATGATCTCTGCATGTGTGGTTCCCACCGTGAAGCATGGAGGAGATGTGATGGTGCTTTGCTGGTGACACTGTCAGTGATTTATTTGGAATTCAAGGCACACTTAACGAGCATGGCTACCACAGCATTCTGCAGCGATACGCCATCCCATCTGGTTTGTGCTTAGTGGGACTATTATTTGTTTTTCAACAAGACAATGACACAACACACCTCCAGGCTGTGTAAGGGCTATTTGACCAAGAAGGAGAGTGATGGAGTGCTGCATCATATGACCTGGCCTCCACAATCACCGACCTCAACCCAAATGAGATGGTTTGGGATGAGTTGGACCGCAGTGTGAAGGAAAAGCAGTGAACGAGTGCTCAGCTGTGGGAACTCCTTCAAGACTGTTGGAAATGGATTGCTCATGAAGCTGGTTGAGAGAACGCCAAGTGTGTGCAAAGCTGTCATCAAGGCAAAGGGTGGCTACTTTGAAGAATTTGTTTAACACTTTTTCGGTTACTAAATTATTCCGTATGTGTTATTTCTTAGTTTTGATGTCTTCACTATGATTCTACAATGTGGCTAATAACCCACAAACAAAAGTATTCTCAGGAGTGAAGTGGTGTGCTTCATTTCAAGAGCCGTGGTCTAGAAAGCTTCACAGGTCCAAAAAGTTTGACCTGTTCCAAAATGGACCTGGTGCTTTCCCTCCTGGACCCAATATGCGTTAATAAAATGTTAAAATATAGGGACCCGTTCTGAATGGACCCAAGGACAACTAGACCCATTCCATATAGACCAGGTCCGATCCAGACCCTGTCCGATCTGAGTGAGGGAAGCAGCAGAAAATATATTTTTTAAGCTGCTTTATTAACCGTAGCTGATAAAGCGCGAGAGGAGAGAGAGAGCTGCCACTCTAGCTAGCGGGAGAGGGCCATACTGTGAGCGAGAGACACGGGGAGCAGGGAGGAGGGAAGGAGAGAAGAGAGACAGCAACCAACCAAGTTGACTCGCGCTATAGAAGACTAATAGCTGCCATTGCTAGGTTATTTATCATCAAATATGATTACGTAAAACCTGTCTTTACTGCATCCAACCGGGAGAAGCTACTGAAGCTAGCTTACATTAGCTAACTAGGCTAATTGAGGCTGCAGTACATGCGCTTTCTCATCCTACAGTTACAAAATAACAACTCCATTCAGAATATGAAGTAGAAAGCTACCTTTTGTCTCTTGGTCTTTGTAACCTATGCTTCTACTTGAACTTCTAATTTCATCATTTGAATTCCATCTTCCGGTGATTATATATCTCCTAACTTGTGCCACCCAGGCTTTTTTGCCTGTAGCCGATTGCGGCCAAAAACAATATAAGCTACATGCGCCACACTCGTGAAAAGCAAATGAAGTAGCATAAATTACAAAATGTATCTCTCTCTCTACTGCAGCAGTTGTATTAGGATCTGTACGTGCCCTTCCGGACAAGTCAGTTAAAATTACACATACCGAGAACTGTGACAATCATATTAGATCCAACCCAGACCTGTGACATTATTTAGAATTCTGGTTCCGGACTCACTCGGGTCGCGGGTATTTGGGTACAGGTGGATCCGTGAAGACATCTACTGTGGTGGAGATATGGGGTTTGACTTATGAGTGCCAGGGTTACAGCTGGACCACACAGGCACTGAGGCAACCATAAATGATTTGCTTGCCTTCAAATAAACAACTGATCTTTTCTCTATTGAAAAATACATCTACCCCTACATGTATGTACATGTATTATAATCCACATAAGAATTCACACAAGACATGTGATAGTCTACACGTACAGTAGCCTACATAGGCTACTTGAACTGACGTCCAGCGGACCTGTATTCTAAGTTTTTGTAAAGCCTACAAACACTGCTTGTTATTAAATATTCATTCAACTTCTCCTGCTACAAGATTATTTTCCTCCTGCGACGAAAGGGGTCAATTTAAGATCCAACATCTGAAGAGTGAATTGAATGTGTTTTTGTGTTGTGTGAATGCTAGGTTTACTCTCTCTTTCTCTATATTTCTCTCTCTCTCTCATATTCCCATGTCCCCCATTAGCGTCTCACATCACAGTGACCTCCATAAGGTCTCCTAAGGCTCTGTGACCTAGGGAAGGAGGTGTCAAAGGACCATTTTCGACCCCTACACATGCACACGCACACACACACACACACACACACACACACACACACACACACACACACACACACACACACACACACACACACACACACACACACACACACACACACCAGTGGTTGAAGTAGTTGCATGCACTGAAGGTCATTTACTGAAAGGGTGTAATCTACAGTGGTATGGGAATGCCATGATACAGAATACAACTACTTCGGATCTCTCTGCTATGATCTGACATACAGAACACTGTCTTGTGTGTTTGTTTATGTGTTTAAAGCCTATATGGGTTTTGTTCCTGTGCTTTATAGTTTATCCATGCCTTGCAAAAGTATTCATCTCCCTTGGCGTTTTACTTTTTGTTGAATTACAACCTGTAATTTAAACTGATTTTTATTTGGGTTTCATGTAATGGACATACATAAAATAGCCCAAATTGGTGAAGTGAAATGAAAAAATTACTTCTTTCAAAACATAATTTTTTTTAACGAAAAGTGATGCGTGCAGATGTATTCACCCCCTTTGCTATGAAGCCCTTAAATAAGATCTGGTGCAACCAATTACCTTCAGAAGTCACATAAATGAGTTAAATAAAGTCCACCTGTGTGCAATCTAAGTGTCACATGATCTGTCACATGATCTCAGTATATATACACCTGTTCTGAAAGGCCCCAGAGTCTGTAACACCACTAAGCAAGGGGTACCACCACCAAGCAAGCGGCACCATGATGCCCAATGAGCTCTCCACACAGGTCAGGGACAAAGTTGTGGAGAAGTACAGATCAGGGTTGGGTAATAAAAAAATATGATATTTTGAACATCCCACGGACCACCATTAAACCCATTATTAAAAAATGGAAAGAATATGGCACCACAACAAACCTGCCAAGAGAGGGCCGCCCACACAAACTCACGGACCAGGCAAGGAGGGCATTAATCAGAGAGGCAACAAAGAGACCAAGGATAACCCTGAAGGAGCTGCAAAGCTCCACAAAGAAAAAAAATAAGCAAACACGTTTGGTGTTCGGCAAAAGGTGTGTCGGAGACTCCCCAAACATATGAAAGAAGGTACTCGGGTCAGATGAGACTAAAATTGAGCTTTTTGGCCATCAAGGAAAATGTTTGGCTCAAACACCTCCCATCACCCTGAGAACACCATCCCCATAGTGAAGCATGGTGGTGGCAGCATCATGCTGTGGGGATGTTTTTAATCGGCAGGGACTGGGAAACTGGTCGCATTGAAGTAATGATGGATGGCGTTAAATACAGGGAAATTATTGAGGGAAACCTGTTTCAGTCTTCAAGAGATTTGAGAATGGAACGGAGGTTTACCTTCCAGCAGGACAATGGCCCTAAGCATACTGCTGAAGCAACACTCGAGTGGTTTAGGGGAAACATTTAGATGTCTTGGAATGGCCTAGCCAAAGCCCAGACCTCAATCCAATTGAGAATCTGTGGTATGACTTAAAGATTGCTGTACACCAGCGGAACCCATCCATTCTTCTTGAAAGAGCTGGAGCAGTTTTGCCTTGAAGAATGGGCAGAAATACCAGTGGTTAGATGTGCCAAGCTTATAGAGACATACCCCAAGAGACTTGCAGCTGTAATTGCTGCAAAAGGTGGCTCTACAAAGTATTGACTCGTTGAATAGTATTATTTTTTGTCTTATTTCTTGTTTGTTTCACGAGAGAAAATATTTTGCATCTTCAGTGGTAGGCATGTGTGTAAATGAAATGATACAAACCCGCCAAAAATCAATTTCAATTCCAGGTTGTAAGAAAACAAAATAGGAAAAATGCCAAAGGGGGTGAATACTTTTGTAAGGCACTGTAGACTACCTCTGTGTGTTTAGGTCCACAGTACGGTATGTTTATAGAATAAATGTGTGTGTTTATGTATGTGTCAAGTAAGTTGTTTCGTGTGTGTCTGTATGTGTCCGTCCATCTGTGTGTGTGTGTGTGTGTGTGTGTGTGTGTGTGTGTGTGTGTGTGTGTGTGTGTGTGTGTGTGTGTGTGTACGGTATTTGTGTGAATACATAGCGTGCTGGGCCTAATTTCAGACAGCTCTCGCCTCTTTCTAGTTGATCGATAAAACACACTCACTCCATGTTTTTAGATTAAAGCACCGCTCCACACCTAACTCTCCACTCTGGTTTTGGGGAGATACACTATTGTGTTTATTGATTAGAGATTAAGAAAGAGATGGAGAGAGACAGACAGAGAGAGAAATTACATTTTAATTGGTTGTATAGCATGGACCCATGGATTTCACAGTCCATTTCAAGTAGCAAATATTTTTTTAACCAAGTGTGAAACTTATATATACTAAATAAAGCAGGGTAGTCAAACTAATTTTGCCCAGGGGCCACATTCGGCCACAATGAAAATGTGTTATATTTCCTCTCCTTAAAATTGTTGCAAATGGAATTTCCGTTGCTCCCTGACTGTCTAGCCTTCATTTCGTTTTTTATTAGCGAGCTCAACGCAGTCAAGAAACTATATGAATGTAGGTCCATTATGTCATTTTCTTCCCCTTTTTAAAGTGGGCAGAGAAAAGAAAGAAAGAAGATTCAATTTTAATAGATTCATTGCTTCAGTTAATGCATTTCTTTAATAAAAAGACAGGTGATGCTGATAATACTGATATCGTCGTCGGGGCAGAGGTCATGTACAGTACCTTCAGAAAGTATTCACACCCCTTGGCGTTTTCCACATTTTGTTGTGTTACAGCCTGAATTTTAAATGGATGAAGAAAAAATTTAATCACCGGCCTACACATGTCAAAGTGGAATTATATTGTTCCAAATGTTTACAAATTAATAGAAAATGGAAATCTGAAATGAGTCAATAAACTTGAGTCAAGTATTCAACCCCTTTGTTACGGCAAGCCTAAATAAGTCTAGAGAAAAATGTTGCTTAACAAGTAACATAAAAAGTTACGTGTTTTTTTGTATGACAACCTCATCTACAGTGCATTTAGATGGTATTCTGACCCCGTGACTTTTTCCATATTTTGTTATGTTACAGCCTTATTCTAAAATGAATTAAATTGTCACGGTTGTCGTCGGTGAATGACGACCAAAATGCAGCAGGTACGTGTATGCTCATTTTGAGATTTATTAACTTTCCAAAATGAATACAAAATAACAAACCACGAGAATGCATGAACAACCAACAAACAGTCTGGCAAAGCCTAGGGCTGAACACAGAACAATCACCCACAAATCCCAAACACAAACACACCCTACTATATGAGACTCTCAATCAAAGGCAGATAGACAACACCTGCCTTCAACTGAGAGTCCCAACCCCAATTAACCAAACATAGACATACATTCACTAGACTCCCCATAGAAATACCTAAACATAAACCAACACCCGGAATTACTAAAACAAACACCCTTTTAACAAAACACACCACCCTGAACCACATAAAACAAATACCCTCTGTCACGCCCTGACCAAACTACAAAACAATTAACCTTATATACTGGCCAGGACGTGACAGTACCCCCCCCTTAAAGGTGCTACCCCGGAAGCACCTTAACAAAAAAAAAAAAAAAATACCCCCAAACAATACCCAAAAGAAAATTTCCCCCTTACTAAAGGGAGGGAAAGGAGGGTGGCTGCCGTCAACGACGGCACTGTGCTACACCCCCCCTCCCCAACCCACCTATTTTTTGGAGGTGGCTCCGGCTCAGGCCGTTCCAGGCTGTCTGGGCAGTCTGGCAGCTCGGGACAGTCTGGGCAGTCTGGCAACTCGGGACAGTCTGGGCAGTCTGGCAACTCGGGACAGTCTGGGCAGTCTGGCAACTCGGGACAGTCTGGGCAGTCTGGCAACTCGGGACAGTCTGGCAACTCGGGACAGTCTGGGCAGTTTGGCCACTCCGGCAGGTCAGGGCAGTCTGGCCACTCCGGCAGGTCAGGGCAGTCTGGCCACTCCGGCAGGTCAGGGCAGTCTGGCCACTCCGGCAGTTCAGGGCAGTCTGGCCACTCCGGCAGTTCAGGGCAGTCTGGCCACTCCGGCAGTTCAGGGCAGTCTGGCCACTCCGGCAGGTCAGGGCAGTCTGGCCACTCCGGCAGGTCAGGGCAGTCTGGCCACTCCGGCAGTCTGGCCACTCCGGCGACTGTTGACTGACGGGCAGCTCCGACGACTGTTGACTGACGGGCAGCTCCGACGACTGTTGACTGACGGCAGCTCTGACGACTGTTGACTGGCGGGCAGCTCCGACGACTGTTGACTGGCGGGCAGCTCCGACGACTGTTGACTGGCGGGCAGCTCCGACGACTGTTGACTGGCGGGCAGCTCCGACGACTGTTGACTGGCGAGGCTGGGTTTACGCACTTGCCGTTTAGTGCGGGGAGCGGGAACAGGACGAGTCGGACTGGGTGGACGCACTTCCGGGTCCGCACGAGAGACAGGAGCTGGAAACCCAGGGCTATGGAGGCGCACAGCCGGTCTAGATCTTACCTCCTGCACAACCCGCCTTGGCTGGATGGAACTAGTAGCCCTGTACGAGCGGAGTGCTCGTACAGGGCAGACTGGGCTGTGCAGGGGCCTGATGGTAGCCGTGCGTAGAGCGGGAGTTGGGTAGCCTGGTCCTCGGAGGCGTACCGGCGACCAGATGCGCTGCGCAGGCATCCTCCTACCAGGCTGGATGCCCGCTCTAGCACGGCACCTGCGAGGGGCTGGAATAACTCGCACCGGACTGTGCGTGCGTATGGGTGAGATAGTGCGCTTCTCAGCAAAACATGGCGCTCCCCACCTCATACGCTCCTCCATATAACCACGGGTAGCTGGCTTCCGGCTCTTCCTTCGCCTAGCCAAACTACCCGTGTGCCCCCCCCAAAAAAATTCTTGGGGGTGCCTCTCGTGCTTCTCCCTCAGCGCGTCTCTGGCCTCGTACCACCGCCTCTCTGCCTTGGCTGCTTCTATTTCCCACTGCGGGCGGCGATACTCCCCAGCCTGATGCCAAGGTCCGGCCCCGTCCAGAACTTCCTCCCAAGTCCACTTCTCCCGCCAGTCCAACTCGAACGCCGTCTGCTCCTTCCTCTGCTGCTTGGTCCTTTGGTGGTGGGTGATTCTGTCACGGTTGTCGTCGGTGAATGAGGACCAAAATGCAGCAGGTACGTGTATGCTCATTTTGAGATTTATTAACTTTCCAAAATGAATACAAAATAACAAACCACGAGAATGCACGAACAACCAACAAACAGTCTGGCAAAGGCTAGGGCTGAACACAGAACAATCACCCACAAATCCCAAACACAAACACACCCTACTATATGAGACTCTCAATTAAAGGCAGATAGACAACACCTGCCTTCAACTGAGAGTCCCAACCCCAATTAACCAAACATAGACATACATTCACTAGACTCCCCATATGTAACGTTTGTCGTCGGGAGACGAGGAAGCGGACCAAAACGCAGCTGGGAGCGAATACATGTTTATTTAACACACTAGAATTAAACATGTACACAAACTCAAGGAAAAACTGCCAATACGTTACGTGCTCAAATAACGAGACAACAACCCACAAACATCGTGGGGGAAAAGGAACTTAAATGTGATTCCCAATCAGACTTCACAAGCGACAGCTGTCTGATTGGGAAATCACCCCCGAGCCCAACATAGAAATAAAACACAAAGAAAGGCTATAACCAAAACATAGAAAATAAAGCATAGAAATGCCACACCCTGACCAAAATAGCAGAGTTCACCTGGTCAGGGCGTGACAGTACCCCCCCTCCAACGGTGCGTACTCCCGGCGCACCAAACTAAAGTCTATTAGGGGGGGGACCCGGGTGGGCGCCTCACCCTCGGTGGAGGCTCTGGCCCCGGGCGTGTTTCTCCCCCTGCCTCCACCCTAGCCCTACCCCTCTGGCCCGGACTGGACCACTGTGGAGCGGCATGCTCAGGCTCCGGAGCGGAGCCGTCGACCGGAACATGATTGGGCACCGGTGGACCAGACACGGGCCGTGCCGGACTGTGGACACGCACCGTGGGCTTGGTGCGGGGAACAGGAACGGGCCGGACAGGACTGTGGACACGCACCGTGGGCTTGGTGCGGGGAACAGGGACGGGCCGGACAGGACTGTGGACACGCACCGTGGGCTTGGTGCGGGGAACAGGGACGGGCCAGACAGGACTGTGGACACGCACCGTGGGCTTGGTGCGGGGAACAGGGACGGGCCGGACAGGACTGTGGACACGCACCGTGGGCTTGGTGCGGGGAACAGGGATGGGCCGGACAGGACTGGGGACACGCACCACTAACCTGGTGCGGGGAGCAGGGACGGGCCGGACAGGACTGGGGACACGCACCACTAACCTGGTGCGGGGAGCAGGGACGGGCCGGGCCGGACTGGGGACACGCACCACTAACCTGGTGCGGGGAGCAGGGACGGGCCGGACAGGACTGGGGACACGTACCACTAACCTGGTGCGGGGAGCAGGGACGGGCCGGACAGGACTGGGGACACGCACCACTAACCTGGTGCGGGGAGCAGGGACGGGCCGGACAGGACTGGGGACACGCACCACTGACTTGGTGCGGGGAGCAGGGACGGGCCGGACCGGACTGGGGACACGCACCACTGACTTGGTGCGGGGAGCAGGGACGGGCCAGACAGGACTGGGGACACGCACCACTAACCTGGTGCGGGGAGCAGGGACGGGCCGGACAGGACTGGGGACACGCACCACTAACCTGGTGCGGGGAGCAGGGACGGGCCAGACAGGACTGTGAACACGTACTGGTGACCTGAAGCGTGGAGCCGGTTTAGCCACTCGTCCTGGCTGGATGCCCATCCTAGCACGGCATGTGCTGGGCATGTCCACCGGACGCACTGGGCTGTGCGGGCGCACTGGCGACACAGCGCGCAACTCTGCATACCATGGCTTGGTGCGGGGAGCAGGGACGGGCCGGACAGGACTGGGGACACGCACCGTGGGCTTGGTGCGGGGAACAGGAACGGGCCAGACAGGACTGTGAACACGCACTGGTGACCTGAAGCGTGGAGCCGGTTTAGCCACTCGTCCTGGCTGGATGCCCATCCTAGCACGGCATGTGCTGGGCATGTCCACCGGACGCACCGGGCTGTGCGGGCGCACTGGCGACACAGCGCGCAACTCAGCATACCATGGCTCCTCCTCCAGATCTTCCCTCTGCAGGTCCTCAATCAAACGCCTCATCTCCTTCTCTTCCTCCGCCGTCATCCCCCACGAGAGCAGTGGTCTGGGCTCTTCCTCTGCCCTTCCGGACCACCCCATTAGCCCCCCCCCCAAATTTTCTTGGGGCTGTTTTCCGGGCCTCCTCGACCGCCGCCTGCGACTCCGTCTACCGGCTGGCTTTTCCTCCTCGACCTGGGAGTCCGTCCGCCAGGGTCCTTTCCCCAACATGATCTCCTCCCAGGTCCAGAACTCCTTTCCCTCGCGAGCCCATCTCTCGCGCTCCTTTTCCTCCCGCTGCTTGGTCCTGGTTCGGTGGGTTGTTCTGTAACGTTTGTCGTCGGGAGACGAGAAAGCGGACCAAAACGCAGCTGGGAGCGAATACATGTTTATTTAACACACTAGAATTAAACATGTACACAAACTCAAGGAAAAACTGCCAATACGTTACGTGCTCAAATAACGAGACAACAACCCACAAACATCGTGGGGGAAAAGGAACTTAAATGTGATTCCCAATCAGACTTCACAAGCGACAGCTGTCTGATTGGGAAATCACCCCCGAGCCCAACATAGAAATAAAACACAAAGAAAGGCTATAACCAAAACATAGAAAATAAAGCATAGAAATGCCACACCCTGACCAAAATAGCAGAGTTCACCTGGTCAGGGCGTGACACCATAGAAATACCTAAACATAAACCAACACCCGGAATTACTAAAACAAACACCCTTTTAACAAAACACACCACCCTGAACCACATAAAACAAATACCCTCTGTCACGCCCTGACCAAACTACAAAACAATTAACCTTATATACTGGCCAGGACGTGACATAAATCATTTTCCCTCTCATCAATCTACACACCATACCCCATAATGACAAACCGAAAATAAAAAAATGTGTGTGTACAAATTTCAAAAAAAATATAAACAGAAATACCTTAAGTATTCAGACCCTTTGCTATGAGAAGCGAAATTGAGCTCTGATCATCCTTGATATGTTTCTACAACTTGATTGGAGTCCACCTGTGGTGGTGACATGATTTGGAAAGGCACACACCTGTCTATATAAGGTCCCACAGTTGACAGTGCATGTCAGAGCAAAAACCAAGCCATGAGGTCGAAGGAATTGTACGCAGAGCTCCGAGACATGATTGTGTTGTGGCACAGATGTGGGGAAGGGTAGCAAAACATTACTGCATTATTGAAGGTCCTCCAGAACACAGTTGCCTCCATCATTCTTAAATGGAAGAAGTTTTGAACCACAAAGACTCTTCCTAGAGCTGGCTGCCCAGCCAAACTGAGCAATCGGGGGAGAAGGGCCTTGGTCAGGGAGGTGACCAAGAACCCGATGGACAGTGACAGAGCTCCAGAGTTCTTCTGTGGAGATGGGAGAAACTTCCAGAAGGACAACCATCTCTGCAGCACTCCACCAATCAGGCCTTTATGGTAGAGTGGCCAAGCGGAAGCCACTCCTCAGCAAAAGGCACATGACAGCCAGCTTGGAGTTGCCAAAAGACACCTAAATGACTCTCAGACCATGAGAAACAAGATTCTTTGGTCTGACGAAACCAAGATTGAACTCTCTGGCCTGAATTCCAAGCGTCACATCTGTAGGAAACCTGGCACCAGGGACTGTGAGACTAGTCAGGATAGAGGGAAAGATGAATGGAGCAAAGTACAGAGAGATCCTTGATGAAAACCTGCTCCAGAGCGCTCAGGACCTTAGACTGGGGCGAAGGTTCACCTTCCAACAGGACAACGACCCGAAGCGCACAGACAAGACAACACAGAAGTGGCTTCGGGACAAGTCTCTGAACGTCCTTGAGTGGCCCAGCCAGAGCCCGGACAAACATCTCTGGAGACCTGAAAATAGCTGTGCAGCGACACTCCTCATCCAACCTGACAGAGCTTGAGAGGATCTGCAGAGAAGAATGGGAGAAACTCCCCAAATACAGGTGTGCCAAGTTTATAGTGTCATACCCAAGAAGGCTTGATGTTGTAGTTTCTGCCAAAGTTGCTTCAACAAAGTACTGAGTAAAGGGTCTGAAAACGTATGTAAACGTGATATTTCTTTTTTTTACTTTTAATACATTTGCAAAACATTCTAAAGACCTGTTTTTGCTTTCTCTCCACACACAACCAGACTGTTGTCTTTTTTTACTTTACAAACCAATGATGTTTAAAACTATCACTCATGCCAGCCTTCCTAGTCATAAAAGAGCAGCAGGAGATACACTCCCATGAATAGAGAACGAAAGGCAGGAACAAAGAAAGAATGGGAGATGGCTTATGAAACGATGGAGTGAAGATAATATCTCTACACCATCTCTCTCTTCGCCATTCTCCCGTGAATTGCCCATACTGTTCCACTAGTAATTCCCTTAGCATACTGTAGTAGGACGCATGTTACAGATGTGTTGCACTGTTATTATTCCCCCATGATGTACATGTTGTGCTTTGATGGTTCCACTCAGGGAGTGGTGATAAGAATGAATTAAGGGAAGGAGTGAGAGGGCCGCTCTGTCGAAGGTAGGAACTACTTTCCCAGGGACCATGATTTGCATAATGTAAGTGATGCATCTATGCACACTCTCCTGCTCCGAGGCTGTTAGGGCCTCCTAATTGCTGGCATGGGTCACCTGGTCACCATGGTGATGCCTGTTACTTGGAGGTGTGCGGCTTGGAGAGTGTGGAGACACTTCTGAACACACACACACATACACTAACACATCAAAGGTGTGTGTAATGAAGCTGAGATGTCTAATCAGATATTGTCTTTGTCTCTGTGACACTCTCCTGTGTATCTGTGTGCTCTTCAGACTAAGCCATAACAAAGCATCTCCCCAATCCTTCCTCTCATCCCTCCTGGGGGGCTCATTTAGAACTTCCTCTCTGGCATTCCCTCAACGTCAGGCCAACATTAGGATAACCCCTGTGTCCCGGGTGCTGAGCACTTGCCTCATTAGGCTGAGCATTGCCTGTAGGTGTCTGTTTGTCTCTGCCTCAGTGGATTTCATTCACAAATCCTGTGTGTGTGTGTGTGTGTGTGTGTGTGTGTGTGTGTGTGTGTGTGTGTGTGTGTGTGTGTGTGTGCGTGTGTGTGTGTGTGTGTGGGGATAGTGTGTGTGAGCGTGTGTGCGTGACAGTCACTTAATTATTTTCCCAAGGCACACTGGGAATTTGCATATCCCCAGCCCCTGAGTCGGTCAATAGCAGGGGAGAACGACTGCCCCCTCTCATTGAAGCCATGGAAGTTCAAGGCCTCACTGCGGTACTGCAGACATTGTTAGCAGAATACAGGATCCCCTATCAGAGTGAACGGAAAATGGGAATCGTTGATGTCAATCTTCGTGTAAATCCATTTTTTTTTTAAAAGATCATGGTACCAATAATAGCTTCTAATACACAAGATGTATATCCTTGAACCAATTATTTTAAAATCGCACACAGAAGTTATAAAGAAAATGTTGCTGCTAATGGCAGCCTGCAGTATCTCGGTCAGCCATCAACTTGAGTTACTCAATGAGAGGGGGAAGCACTGAGCTAGCCTGCAATGTCACTTCCTGAAGTAGCACAAACTGCTCGTGTTATGTCTCCATGAGAAGCCATCTTAAACAACTTTATTTGCCTTCAATGTGCTATTGAGTCTTTACATAGGAATAAATTGTGTCACATGATTGAAGACTTTGTCCATTCATACATACAGTGACTATCCAAACCGATGTCTCTTCCTGGTAGGGGGGAATAGTCATAGCCGCATCGACGTGTCCACCATCCGTTATTGGCTAGTAAATCACAAGTGACTGTTGTCTCAAAACTAAGATGTTATTTTTGAGTTTCCTACTTTGGAGGCAAACAGGGAGTTGGGCACAAAGTGAGTTTACTTAATAAGTCTCAAGCCACACCCACATGAGAATACACCTCTAAGACAACATTTGGCTGTATTTGAGAAGTGGAAAATACATTTGTCAATGAATTGCCACTTGTGCAAAAGGACGGGGCTAGACACAAAGTCTCAAATGGATGGGGGTATAATTGAGTGTTGCTTTAGCAGTATGCTCAGGGTCATTGTACTGCTGGAAGGTGAACCTCTGTCCCAGTCTCAAATCTCTGGAAGACTGAAATAGGTTTTCCTCAATAATTTTCCTGTATTTTGCGACGTCTATCATTCTTTCAATTCTGACCAGTTTCCCAGTGCCTGCCGATGGAAAAACATCCCCACAGCATGATGCTGCCACCACCATGCTTCCCTATGGGGATGGTGTTCTCGGGGTGGTGAGAGGTGTTGGGTTTGCGCTAGACATAGCGTTTTCCTTGATGGCCAAAAAGCTACATTTTAGTCTCATCTGACCAGAGTATCTTCTTCCATATGTTTGGAGAGTCTCCCACATGCCTTTTAGCGAACACCAAACGTGTTTACTTATTTTTTTCTTGAAGCAATGGCTTTTTTCTGGCCACTTAAGTAAAGCCCAGCTCTGTGGAATGTACGTCTTAAAGTGGTCATAGAGGACAGATACTCCAATCTCCGCTGTGGAGCTTTGCAGCTCCTTCAGGGTTATCTTTGGTCTCTTTGTTGCATCTCTGATTAACCTGTTAGGGTATAGGGGGCAGTATTTTCACGGCTGGATAAAAAAATGTACCCGATTTAACCTGGTTACTAATCCTACCCAGTAACTAGAATATGCATATACTTATTATATATGGATAGAAAACACCCTAAAGTTTCTAAAACTGTTTGAATGGTGTCTGTGAGTATAACAGAACTCATTTGGCAGGCAAAACCCTGAGACAGATTCTGACAGGAAGTGGATACCTGATGTGTTGAATTGACTTTAAGCCTATGCCATTGAAAGACAAAGGGGCTGAGGAATGTTTTGGCACTTCCTATTGCTTCCACTAGATGTCACCAGCCTTTACAAAGTGTTTTGAGTCTTATACTGTGAGATCTGACCGAACAAGAGCCATGGAACGGTGATGGCCCATTAGACACCTGGCGCGCAAGTTCATGTTGGGTACTCTCGTTCCAATACGGTTTAAAAGAGAACGCAATCGTCCGCCTTGAATTTTATTCATGTTCTGGTTAAAAAAGGCACTAATGATTTATGCGATACAACGTTTGACATGTTTGAACGAACGTAAATATATTTTTTCCGTTCGTGAAGTGAAGTGAAGTCCGGCTGGCTTAGATCATGTGCTAACAACACGGAGCTTTTTGGACATAAATGATGAGCTTTTTTGAACAAAACTACATTCGTTATGGACCTGGGAATCCTGGAAGTGACATCTGATGAAGACAATCAAAAGGTAATGGATTATTTACATAGTATTTTCGATTTTAGATCTCTCCAACATGGCGGTTAGTCTGTATCGCAAAGCGTATTTTTCTGGGCGCAGTGCTCAGATTATTGCAAAGTGTGATTTCCCAGTAAGGTTATTTTTAAATCTGGCAAGTCGATTGCGTTCAAGAGATGTAAATCTATAATTCTTTGAATGACAATATAATATTTTACCAATGTTTTCTAATATTAATTAATTATTTTGTTGTCATGACTTGACTGCCGGTTATTGGAGGGAAACGATTTCCTGAACATCAACGCCATAGTAAAACGCTGTTTTTGGATATAAATATGAACTTGATAGAACTAAAAATGCATGCATTGTCGAACATAATGTCCTAGGAGTGTCATCTGATGGAGATTGTAAAAGGTTAGTGCATAATTTTAGCTGATTTTATGGTTTTGGTGACGCCTGTCTTTGAATTGACAATACATTACACACAGCTATTGTCAATGTACTCTCCTAACATAACCTAACTTTATGCTTTCGCCGTAAAACCTTTTTGAAATCGGACAACGTGGTTAGATTAAGGAGATGTTTATCTTTCAAAGGCTGTAAGTTAGTTGTATGTTTGAGAAATTTGAATTTTGACATTTATTTGGTTTCAAATTTGCCGCTCTTGAAATGCACCTGCTGTTGATAGGGTGCGCCACGGGTGGCACGCTAACGTCCCACATAGCCCCAAGAAGTTAATGCCCTCCTTTCCTGGTCAGTGATTTTTGGTGGGAGCCCTCTCTTGGCAGGTTTGTGGTGGTGCCATATTCTTTCCATTTTTTAATAATGGGTTTAATGGTGGGATGTTCAAAATATCATATTTTTTTATTACCCAACCCTGATCTGTACTTCTCCACAACTTTGTCCCTGACCAGTTTGGAGAGCTCTTTAGTCTTCATGGTGCCGCTTACTTGGTGGTGTCCCTTGCTAAATGTGTCATCTGTAAATACAAATAAAATTGTTAAATCACGAGCCTAGTTGGTTTAGCCAAAGAAAAAGTCAGCAACCTTCCCGCTAGGAATGATTGGCTGCGATAATGAGTGGGCAGGTCATGCCGAGAGATGAGTTCAGATTGGTCTGCCATATAGCATGCTTCTGTTTATTTGAGCTGGTCAGTATATCCTCTTACATCTACACGTTCCGCTAGCGGAACGTCTGCTCCAATATCCAATGATGGGCGGGGCGCGAAATTCAAACTCCTCTAAATCCGAAAACTTACACTTTTCAAACATATGACTATGTTACAGCTATTTAAAGACAAGACTCTCCTTTATCTAACCAAACTGTCCGATTTCAAAAAGGCTTTACAGCGAAAGCAAAACATTAGATTATGTCAGCAGAGTACCCAGCCAGGAATAATCACACAGCCATTTTTCAAGCTAGCATATCATGTCACATAAACCCAAACCATATCTAAATGCAGCACTAACCTTTGATGATCTTCATCAGATGACACACCTAGGACATTGTGTTATACAATACATGCATGTCTGTTCAATCAAGTTCATATTTATATCAAAAACCAGCTTTTTACATTAGCATGTGACGTTCAGAACTAGCATTCCCACCGAACACTTCCGGTGATTTTACTAAATTACTCACGATAAACGTTCACAAAAAGCATAACAATTATTTTAAGAATTATAGATACAGAACTCCTCTATGCACTCGATATGTCCGATTTTAAAATAGCTTTTCGGATGAAGCACATTTTGCAATAATGTAAGTACATAGCCCGGCGTTACAGGGCTAGCTATTTAGACACCCACCCAGTGTAGCCTTCACCAAAATCACATTTCCTATAAGAAAAATGTTCTTACCTTGCTTGTTCTTCATCAGAATACACTGCCAGGACTTCTACTTCAATAACAAATGTAGGTTTGGTCCCAAATAATCCATCGTTATATCCAAACAGCGACGTTTTGTTCGTGCGTTCTAGACACTATCCCAACGCTAAATCTCGGCCACGAGCATGACGCAAAATATGACAAAAAATTTCGAAATATTCCATTACCGTACTTCGAAGCATGTCAACCGCTGTTTAAAACCAATATTTATGCAATTTATCTCGTAGAGAAGCGATAATATTCCGACCGGGAATCTGCCTGTCTGTAAACTGAGGAAAAAACCGAAAGCCGGGGGCGGGGCGTGTCACGCGCCTAAGGCTTAGTCCATTGACTGACCACTCAGCATTTGCTCTCGTGTGCTTCAGCCAGGGCTTTGAATGACATCATTCCTGTTTTTCCCGGGCTGTGAGACTCCATTGTTGACGTGAGAAGTGTCACGTAAGAGCAGAGATCCTTTGTAAACGACAGAGATAATAAAGAAGGGCAAGAAATGTTCAGACAGGGTACTTCCTGAACAGAAGCATCTCAGGTTTTTGCCTGCCATAGGAGTTCTGTTATACTCACAGACACCATTCAAACAGTTTCAGAAACTTTGGAGTGTTTTCTCTCCAAAGCTAATAATTATATGCATATTCCAGTTTCTGGGCAGGACTAATAATCAGATTAAATCGGGTACGTTTTTTATCCAGCCGTGAAATTACTGCCCCCTAGATGTAACAGGATATGTAGGTAATCCTGTCTAGCGTGGCTTTTGAAAAAAATGTAGCGCATAGTATAACTGCATACGTGTTGTTCTCCACTTTCTGGAGGACCGAGTTTATAAATCATACGAATTAGAGTATGACAGCCAAGAAGATGGAGAAAACACTTGTCTCCGGGTTACATCTTCAAACTAAGGGCAACCATTGTATCTGTGACAGGTAGAGGCATCCATCCATGATGTATATGGGTAAGATAGTCTAGCTACCTACATTTTCAGATTATACACATTTTGATTTTTGACAAAGTCGTTTTCAATTCAAAGTTAAATGTCTGGCTCACTAGCTAATGTTATGTGTATGATCTTATTATTATGATCTCAGAGCCATTTGTTTTGCTAGTTATCGCCTAATGTTAGCTAGCTAACATTGAACCTGGTTGGTTAGCTACTTGCAGATTCATACAGGGTAGTAACATCATGAGTTGGGATTCTGGTTCATTGTTTAGCTAGCTAGCTATCTACATGTCTTAACAAAAGACTCCACTATGCAAGCATTAATTTCAATGGAATGTCACTGTGACAACTGTTGATATATGCAGCTGGAAAATTCACTCTGGGTATCTATTCCGATTTCAGAGCACTCTCGTTTGAGTGTGCCAGAGCGCAGAAAAACGGACAAATCTTTGAACGCTCAACACCCGTTGAATATAGCCGGTGTCAGTAAACATTGTCAAAAAAGTGGAAATTGTTGCCACCAGCACAGTTGCAGTCACCAACACTCTTGATAACATAAATACAGCCTAACCAGCTCTGCTAGGGCGAGTAAAATGGTCAGTGAGCTGTTCTCTCATTTGTGTCTGGAAGCTTAGCTTGGGTATTAACTGTTGTTGTTAGGACAGAACGCTCGGAACAACTCTTAAAACCTGTTAGGGATAGGGGGCAGTATTTTCACGGCCGGATAAAAAACGTACCCGATTTAATCTGGTACTACTCCTGCCCAGAAACTAGAATATGCGTATAATTAGTAGATTTGGATAGAAACACTCTAAAGTTTCTAAAACTGTTTGAATGGTGTCTGTGAGTATAACAGAACTCATATGGCAGGCCAAAACCTGAGAAGATTCTATACAGGAAGTACCCTGTCTGACCATTTCTTGTCCTTCTGTAGCCTCTCTATCAAAAATACAGCATCTCTGCTGTAACGTAACATTTTCTAAGGCTTCCATTGGCTCTAGGAAGGCGCCAGAAATTGGAATTATAGCTCCACAGTCTCTGGGCGAAAAACAGCAGGGGTTTTTGTGAGTGGTCCTTCTGAGGACAATGACATTGGTGTGCGTGTGCATGAGACGACTCCATTTTGTTCTTTCAGTCTTAGAATGGATACAACGTCTCCCGGTTGGAATATTATCGCAATTTTATGAGAAAAAACGCATAAAAATTGATTTTAAACAGCGTTTGACATGCTTCAAAGTACGGTAATGGAAAATGTTGACCATTTTTGTCACGAAATGAGCCGGCGTGTCACCCTTCGGATAGTTACCTGAACGCATGAACAAAACGGAGCTATTGGAATACAACTATGGATTTTTTCGAACCAAAACAACATTTGTTGTTGAAGTAGAAGTCCTGGGAGTGCATTCTGATGAAGGACAGCAAAGGTAATCACATTTTTCTTATAGTAAATCTGAGTTTAGTGGCATCACAGGGCACCCAGCAAGTTTAGCACTCACCAAAGTCAGATTTACTATAAGAAAAATGTTATTACCTTTGGTGTTCTTCTTCAGAATGCACTCCCAGGACTTCTACTTCAATAACAAATGTTAGTTTGGTCCAAAATAATCCATAGTTATATCCAAACGGCGGCGTTTTGTTCGTGCGTTCAAGAAACTATCCAAAAGGGTAAATAAGGGTTACGAGCACGGCGCATTTTGTGACAAAAAAATTCAAAATATTCCATTACCGTATTTCGAAGCATGTCAACCGCTGTTTAAAAAAAAATGTATGCCATTTTTCTCGTAAAAAAGCGATAATATTCCGACCGGCAAATCGTTTTTTATTACAAAGAGAGTGAAAGTAAAAGCATGCTATCCCCTCATGCACGAGCCTCATTCTAATGGCCCTCTGATAGAGCACTTGCCAAACGCGCTAGTGTGTTTCTGCCTGGGGCTGCCTCGATATCATTCAGCTTTTTCCCGGGTTCTGAGAGCCTATGGGAGCTGTAGGAAGTGTCACGTTACAGCAAAGATCCTCAGTCTTCAATAAAAAGAGCCAAGATTAACAAGAACTTGTCAGACAGGTCACTTCCTGTATGGAATCTTCTCAGGTTTTTGCCTGCCATACGAGTTCTGTTATACTCACAGACACCATTCAAACAGTTTTAGAAACTTTAGGGTGTTTTCTATCCAAAGCCAATAATTATATGCATATTCTAGTTACTGGGCAGGAGTAGTAACCAGATTAAATCGGGTACGTTTTTTATCCGGCCGTGCAAATACTGCCCCCTATCCCCAACAGGTTAAAGGCACAGCCAACTTTGTGTATTTAAGCTTCTGACCCACTGGAATTGTGATACAATGAATTATAAGTGAAATAATCTGTCTGTTAACCTGTTAGGGTATAGGGGGCAGTATTGAGACTTTTTTGAAAAAAGATGTGCCCATTTTTAAATGCCTCCTACACCTACCCAGTAACTACAATATGCATATACTTATTATATATGGATAGAAAACACCCTAAAGTTTCAAAAACTGTTTGAATGGTGTCTATGAGTATAACAGAACTCATTTGGCAGGCAAAACCCTGAGACAGATTCTGACAGGAAGTGGATACCTGATGTGTTGAATTGACTTTGAGCCTATGCCATTGAAAAACAAAGGGGGTGAGGTATATTCTGGCACTTCCTATTGCTTCCACAAGATGTCCCCAGCCTTTACAAAGTGTTTTGAGTGTTCTACAGTGAGATCTGACCGAATAAGAGCCATGGAACGTGATGGTCCATCATTCACCCTGGCGCGCGATTTGATGGTGGGTACTCTCATTCCGAAACGTTTTAAAAGAAAACCCAATGGTCCGCCTTGAATTTTATTCATGTTCTGGTTAAAAAAGGCCCTAATGATTTATGCGATCCAACGTTTGACATGTTTGAACGAACGGAAATATATTTTTTCCGTTCTTGAAGTGAAGTGAAGTCCGGCTGGCTTAGATCATGCGCTACAACACGGAGGTTTTTCGACATAAATGATGAGCTTTTTTGAACAAAACTACATTCGTTATGGACCTGGGACTCTTTAGAAGTGACATCTGATGAAGAGAATCAAAGGTAATGGATTATTTATATAGTATTTTCGATTTTAGATTCCTCCAACATGGCGGTTAGTCTGTATCGCGATGCGTATTTTTCTGGCGCAGTGCTCAGATTATTGCAAAGTGTGATTTCCCAGTAAGGTTAATTTAAAATCTGACAAGTCCATTGCGTTCAAGTGATGTAAATCTATAATTCTTTGAATGACAATATAATATTTTAGCAATGTTTTCTAATATTAATTAATTATTTTGTCGTCATGACTTGACTGCCGGTATTGGAGGGAAACGATTTCCTGAACATCAACGCCATAGTAAAACACTGTTTTTAGATATAAATATGAACTTGATAGAACTAAAAATGCATGCATTGTCTAACAAAATGTCCTAGGAGTGTCATCTGATGGAGATTGTAAAAGGTTAGTGCATAATTTTAGCTGATTGTATGGTTTTGGTGACGCATGTCTTTGAATCGACAATGCATTGCACACAGCTATTGTCAATGTACTCTCCTAACATAACCTAACTTTATGCTTTCCCCGTAAAACCTTTTTGAAATCGGTAAACGTGGTTAGATTAAGAAGATGTTTATCTTTCAAAGGCTGTAAGTTAGTTGTATGTTTGAGAAATTTGAATTTGTATATTTATTTGGTTTCAAATTTGCCGCTCTTGAAATGCACCTGCTGTTGATAGGGTGCGCCACAGGTGGCACGCTAACGTCCCAGGTAGCCTCAAGAATTAACAATTGTTGGAAAAATTACTTGCGCAAAGTAGATGTCCTAACCGACTTGCCAAAACTGTAGTTTGTTAACAAGAAAGTTGTGGAGTGGTTGAAAAATTAGTTTTAACCTGTCTGGGAACCCCACCCTAGTCAACAGCCAGTGGAATCGCATCGCGCGAAATACAATTACCTCATAAATGCTATTACTTACATTTCTCAAACATTTGACTATGGAGGAATTGGGGGATTTTCAGCTTCCGGGAATTGTGTACAGATCCTTGCAACATAGGGCGGTGCATTATCATGCTGAAACAGGGGATGGCGGCGGATGAATGGCACGACACTGGGCCTCAGATCTCTTCACAGTATTTCTGTGCATTCAAATTGTCATCAATAAAATGCAATTTTGTTCATTGTCTGTAGTTTATGCCTGCCCATACCATAACCCCACTGCCACCATGGGGCATTCTGTTCACAACGTTGACATCAGCAAACCACTTGCCCACACGATGCCATCTACGCTGTCTGCCATCTGCCCTGTACTGTTGAAACCGGTATTCATCCTTGAAGAGCACACTTCTCCAGCATACCAAAGGCCCTAGAAAATGAGCATTTGCCCACTGAAGTTGGTTACAACGCCGAACTGCAGTGAGGTCAAGACCCTCGTGAGGACGACGAGCACGCAGATGAGCTTCCCTGAGATGTTTACTGACAGTTTGTGCAGAAATTCTTTGGTTGTACAAACCCACAGTTTTATCAGCTGTCTGGATGGCTGGTCTCAGATGATCCCACAGGTGAAGAAGCCAGATGTGGAGGTTCTGGGCTGGCATGGTTACACGTGGTCTTCAGTTTTGAGGCCGGTTGGACACCCTGACAAATTCTCTAAAACAACGTTAGAGGTGACTTATGGTAGAGAAATTAACATAGAATTATCTGGCAACAGCTCTGCTGGACATTCCTACAGTCAGCATGCCAATTGCACGCTCCCTAAAAACTTGATGCATCAGTGGCATTGTTCTGTGTGACAAAACTGCACATTTTCGAGTGGCCTTTTATTGTCCCCATCACAAGGTGCACCTGTGTAATGATCATGCTGTTCAATCAGCTTCTTGATATGCCACACCTGTCAGGTGGATGGATTATCTTGGAAAAGGAGAAACGCTCCATTACATTTACATTGACATTTAAGTCATTTAGCAGACGCTCTTATCCAGAGCGACTTACAAGTATGTAAACAAATTTGTGCACAACATTTTACAGAAATAAGCTTTTTGTGCATATGGAACATTTCCGGGATCTTTTATTTTAGCACATGAACCATGGAACCAACACTTTACAAGTTGCATCTATATTTGTGTTCAGTATTTTGTATCACTGTCACAACAATTGTAATAATATAGCTAGTTATTCTGCCTATTTATGGAGAGTCATACAAAAGCTCAGTGATAACAAAAATTAGGAACTATGTTTACATTTTTTTATGGGGGATGCTTGGGAATATTCAAAGTAGAAAATTAGTTCCATGTTCAACAAGACAGATTGGTTGAGGGATGAGCTTTGTGTAGGAGTAACATCATCTGATGTAAAACAATGGGCACTTCATGCTTCCTCAGAACTCTAAATCTTGCCCAGTTACCAAGCGTCCAACAAAACATTTCCTAACTGACTTCTGTGACGAGACTCGGAACACCTTGTCACCCTTTCTCACTTTTCTCTTGTGGCATTTCACAAAAGCACACTCCCTTCCTTCCCTCAATCTGCGCAAAAGGAAGAAAAAAATTTACTTGTATTTGCGGTTTCCATGGAAATGGATGCAGGGTCTGCAGCAATGTCTCAGCTAGTGGTGTTTGATTCAAATGGTTTATTGGAATTTCATGTGTAGAGAGAGGCAGGCTGATTTGAATATGTGTCATTCAGCTTGGTGGTCATGTTTGATAATGACTTGGAGAGAGATGGGGCGAAAAGAAAGAGAGAAGAAAAGGGAGAGAGAGACGGGTATCAGATAAGTTGTGAAGTTAGAAGGCAAATAAATAACAGCCTCTTTTAAGGCTGGTAGTTCAAGGGAGGACACAGAAAGCCTGAGAGAGAGAGAGATGGTGTCTGGTTTGGACACAACACCTCCTACTTGGGAGACAACAAGAAATCACAGACATAACAGGCCGCAACATCAGAGCAAGGGTTACATGTCGCCGTTAAAATGTTTAATTCACACACGTCGGATTAACCGTCTACTCTCTCTTCCCCCTTTCTTTCACCGCTCGAATTAAGAGAAGAAAGACAATGTCATTTCATCATTAATCTTCTCATTCGAGTCCTCTTCCTCCAGTTCTATCGTTCCTCTTTATTGTCTGTGACACCCGAAACCTAATTAAAAGCATTTCTGCCATTAATATTCAAAGCAGGCCGTGTAATTTAAAGCGAGTGGTCCGTCCAAGAATGGCTTATTCATCTTGCCGCCGCCGTGTGTGTCAACAAAATGAAATGTTAAACATTCCTCTAAATTAAATAATTTAAGAGCCATTTGAAAAAGCTTTGGCGAAAATTTGCCGAATACCAATTGCAGGGTTATAAAGAGAAGTGACGCATTGAATTAAAACATATGACTGAGAGAGGGAATCTGAGGCCTCGCTGAGGAGAGAATGGAGAGATGAGTGTGTGTGTGTGTGTGTGCCCATGTGTGCGTGTATTGGTGGAGTCTGTTAAAACGTATCTAAATGACAGCAGGGTCCCATTGTCGTGGTTTAATTCACCAAGACCCCATTCCATAATAATGACCACCATACAATAGTATATCTACTTAATTCATCAGCATGTTATGTTTATTTGTCACTCTCTAATCATATTTAGTGTGTCAGAGGGAAGCTCACCATATGATCTAATCTCTGTTTTCATTTAATCCTTTCAGATAGCCAGAGGGATTAGGGCTCAACTTTGAACCTAGGTAGGCACATATACAATTCGCCATACATCTTTGTCATTTAGCAGACAAGTAAGGTTACTCAAATGCAAACAAACAGATTTTTTTTCACTTAGACAGCTCGGGGATTCAAACCAGCAACCTTTCGGTTACTGGCCTAGTGCTCTTAGTGTGCTAGGCTACCTGCCGTCAAATGTTAAATCTATGTGTCTTAACACCGGGCTCTTATCTTAAAAGACCCCTAGGTTATAGTTCAGACTCTTTTTTTTCATATTTTTCGCTCTCTCTCTCCTTTTCACCTGTCTTTTCTCTCTTTTTCTCTACCGTCTCCCTTTCTTTCTTTCTCGCTCTCTACATCTCTTTCTCTACTGTCTCGCTCTCTCTCCACCTGTCTTTTCTCTCTTTTTGTCTCTCCCTTTCTTTCTCTCTCTCACTCTCCTCTCTCCATTTGTCTTTCTCTCTCTTCCGTTGTCTTTCTCTCTCTCTCTCTCTACTGTCTTCCTGTCTTTCTCACTTTCTCTCTACGAGGAGGAGTCAAGCTCTATTTTCATGTTCATCAGAATCTAGCTATCAGTTAAAGTGAAGAGTGAGGAGGATTAGGAATGATTGAGGGGGTAAAGAATGGAGAAGGGGGAACGGTAGGAGGGAGGTTGAGGGAGCAAGGAATGTGTGTGTACAGTGTGTAATAGGAGAGCGCTCCGGCTATCGATTCCTGGACTGCCTCAACTCCTCTTTCTCCCTTTCTGACTCAGCCGTGAAACTGCAACTATAGATTTTTTTCCCACCCATTATTGATTTGTGCAGACCAATTAAACAGTACATACAATTTATGTATGTACTGGCCCACCACGTCATGTGGTGGGCCTTTATGTTTTTGCATAATATGTGTGCTGTTTATCTGTGCGTGTGTATGTGTGTGTGTGGAGGGGGGATCTAAATGGGTCATTTGACACCTCATTCTCTAGGTCACAGGGCCTTAGGAAATCTTGTGGGGTGTGAGAAGCTAATGGGGAACATGGGAATAATATTCTCACATGAGAGACAGAGCGAAAGAGAGAGGGAGAGAGGAAAAAGAGGAAGGGAAAATGAGAACATTGGAGAAATATGTTGAAAAATAACAAATGTGTGTATTTCAATCTTGGGCACATACACACACAGACGGCAAAAAAGGCCATGGTGGCAAAGTTAATACAATATAGCAAGTAAAACACTGGAATGGTAGATTTGTAGTGGAAGAAAGTGCAAAGTAGACATAGAAATAATGGGGTGCAAAGGAGCAAAATAAATAAATATAGTAGGGGAAGAGGTAGTTGTTTGGGCTAAATTATAGATGGGCTATGTACAGGTGCAATGATCTGTGAGCTGCTCTGACAGCTGGTGCTTAAAGCTAGTGAGGGAGATAAGTGTTTCCAGTTTCAGAGATTTTTGTAGTTCGTTCCAGTCATTGGCAGCAGAGAACTGGAAGGAGAGACGGCCAAAGGAGGAATTGGCTTTGGGGTTGACCAGAGAGATATACCTGCTGGAGTGCGTGCTACAGGTGGGTGCTGCTATGGTGACCAGTGAGCAGAGATAAGGGGGGACTTTACCTAGAAGGGTCTTGTAGATGACCTGGAGCCAGTGGGTTTGGCGACGAGTATGAAGCGAGGGCCAGCCAATGAGAGCGTACAGGTCGCAGTGGTGGGTAGTATATGGGGCTTTGGTAACAAAACAAATGGCACTGTGACAGACTGCATCCAGTTTGTTGAGTAGGGTATTGGAGGCTATTTTGTAAATGACATCGCCAAAGTCGAGGATCGGTAGGATGGTCAGTTTTACGAGGGTATGTTTGGCAGCATGAGTGAAGGATACTTTGTTGTGAAATAGGAAGCCAATTCTAGATTTAACTTTGGATTGGAGATGTTTGACGTGAGTCTGGAAGGAGAGTTTACAGTCTAACCAGACACCTAGGTATTTGTAGTTGTCCACATATTCTAAGTCAGAACCGTCCAGAGTAGTGATGCTGGACGGGAGGGCAGGTGCAGGCAGTGATCGGTTGAAGAGCATGCATTTAGTTTTACTTGTACTTAAGAGCAGTTGGAGGCCACGGAAGAAGAGTTGTATGGCATTGAAGCTCGTCGGGATGGTAGTTAACACAGTGTCCAAAGAAGGGCCAGAAGTATACAGAATGGTGTCGTCTGCGTAGAGGTGGATCAGAGACTCACCAGCAGCAAGAGCGACATCATTGATGTTTACAGAGAAAAGAGTTGGCCCAAGAATTGAACCATATGGCACCCCCATAGAGACTGCCAGAGGTTCTGACAACAGGCCCTCAGATTTGACACACTGAACTCTATCAGAGATGTAGTTGGTGAACCAGGCGAGGCAATCATTTGAGAAACCAAGGCTATTGAGTCTGCCGATGAGGATGTGGTGATTGACAGAGTCGAAGGCTTTGGCCAGGTCAATGAATACGGCAGCACAGTATTGTTTCTTATCGATGGCAGTTACGATATCGTTTAGGACCTTGAGCATGGTTGAGGTGCACCCATGACCAGCTCTGAAACCAGATTGCATAGCGGAAAAGGTGCGGTGGGATTCGAAATGGTCGGTAATCTGTTTGTTGACTTGGCTTTCGAAGACCTAAGAAAGGCAGGGTAGGATAGATAAAGGTCTGTTGCAGTTTGGGTCAAGAGTGTCCCCTCCTTTGAAGAGGGGGATGACAGCAGCTGCTTTCCAATCTTTGGGAATCTCAGACGACACAAAAGAGAGGTTGAACAGGCTAGTAATAGCGGTTGCAACAATATCGGCAGATCATTTTAGAAAGAAAGGGTCCAGATTGTCTAGCCCGGCTGATTTGTAGGGGTCCAGATTTTGCAGCTCTTTCAGAACATCAGATGAATGGATTTGGGGGAAGGAGAAATGGGGTCTGCTTGTGCGAGTAGCTGTGGGGGGTGCAGTGCTGTTGACTGCGGTAGGGGTAGCCAGGTGGAAAGCATGGCCAGCCGTAGAAAAATGCTTATTGAAATTCTGAATTATAGTGGGTTTATCGGTGGTGATAGAGTTTCCTATCCTCAGTGCAGTGGGCAGCTGGGAGGAGGTGTTCTTATTCTCCATGGACTTTACAGTGTCCCAGAACTTTTTTGAGTTTGTGTTACAGGAAGCAAATTTCTGCTTGAAAAAGCTAGCCTTGGCATTTCTAACTGCCTGTGTATATTGGTTTCTAACTTCCCTGAAAAGTTGCATATCACGGGGGCTTTTCGATGCTAATGCAGAACGCAACAGGATGTTTTTGTGTTGGTTAAGGGCAGTCAGGTCTGGAGAGAACCAAGGGTTATATCTGTTCCTGGTTCTACATTTCTTGAATGGGGCATGCTTATTTAAGATGGTGAGGAAGGCATTTAAAAAAAATAACCAGGCATCCTCTACTGACGGGATGAGGTCAATATCCTTCCAGGATACCCGGGCCAGGTCGATTAGAAAGGCTTGCTCGCTGAAATGTTTCAGGGAGCGCATGACAGTGATGAGTGGAGGTCGTTTGACCGCTGACCCATTACGGATGCAGGCAATGAGGCAGTGATCGCTGAGATCTTGGTTGAAAACAGCAGAGGTGTATTTAGAGGGCAAGTTGGTTAGGATGATATCTATGAGGGCGCACGTGTTAACGGCTTTGGGGTGGTACCTGGTGGGTTCATTAATAATTTGTGTGAGATTGAGGGCATCAAGCTTGGATTGTAGGATGGCTGGGGTGTTAAGCATGTAAGGTCAGTAAGATTAGCCCCCTCAGATTTGTACTGTAAAAGAAAAACTTGAGTGTTTTGTTGTAATTTCTCTGTAATACTAGCCACCTTAAATTGAGAGAAAGTTTGCTACAGCAGGAAAATAATCCTGCAGCAATCGGAAATGTGAAGTACTTTGTGGATTATAATTAATGCACATTTTTGTAGGGGTTGATACATTTTTCGTAAGGGAAAATCAAGTCTATAATTATAAAGTGGAAAATACAAACTTCAAAAGCCTTTTTAAACCTCAAATACACTACAAGTTAAAATGTTCTGCATTGCAGGAAAATTCTCCTGTGACAGGGTTATCCAATTAAGATCGCACATCTGTAGCAATTTTATGAAGTTGGTCTTAGATATGCCAGATAGGTTCGCAATCACAGTAGGTTGGTGGCACCTTAATTGAGGGGGTTGAAGCGGAATCGGTGGAATGTTATCAAATATATCAAACACATTGTTTCCATGTGTTTGATGCATTTTCCATTAACTCCGTTCCAGCCATTATTATGAGCCGTCCTCCCCTCATCAGCCTCCACTGTTCCCAATCTCCCAACCGTATAACTAGCTACTGTACCAATAAGCCATTTCAGGCTATCAATCAAGTAAGAGTAGGTAGCTAGTCTATAACTATGTATCTTAGCTGGCATGCCTGGCGGCAAGGTTGGTAGACTTTAGAAAAGCATGCAATAACTAAATGTACTGAATAAGACTCACATTCCTTTCAATCTTTTAGACAGATTTTAGCATATTTAATTTAATTTAAAAAAGAAACACCAGTCAGGAGGATACAGACAGCTCAAGAGGTATGTGTAGATATGCAAATAGAATTAAGCATGATGAATATGGCTCCAGATTGAAGGAAAAAAGCTGTTTCAGGTGTAAAAAAAAAATGCTACCCTCACATACTTTTTGCCCCCTCAGATATTTGTGGTGCACACTCATGCTTGTGCGCCAAAGATTGAATACACACACACACATACACACACACACACACACACACACACACACAGAGACTCCTTATCAGGCATTTTGCTATATTTTTGAATCACTCAGAATCCTTTTACAGACACATACACACTCTCCCACTCTGTCTCACTTCCCTCCACTCTCACACACACACACACATCCCTATCCCTCCTGCCTTATGCCACCCTCCCAAATTGGGTGCCTATCAGAGCCTAAAGCAACTGAGAGCCATCCGAGACTGCCGCTACCCTGTCACTTAATCCAGCCATGTCTCACTCATTAGGCTCCCAGCAAGACAACTACGGACCCGGCACATCAAGCCAACCAAGGCAGAGTGCATCTCCATCCCGCAAAGCTTTTCAACACATCTATTACTGTCTCTCACGGACACTCATAAAGATTCACACATTGCTGCTGCAAGTGGAGCTGGTGTATCTCTCTCTCTGTCTGCTTGCTGCTATAAAGAAGGAAGGAAGGAAGAGAGGGAGGATAGGAGGGAGGAGAAAGAAAGATGCCGGGATGAAGTTAGACTTGTGGTTTCCATGGTAACCTCTCTCTTTCTGTCTCCCTCATCTCTTTCCCTCCCTCCCTTTCCATCCCTTCTCTCTCGCTCTCTCGGTCTCTCTCCGGTTGACATGGAGGGTCAGGGAGGTATAGCCTAGAGTGAGCTGCTACACCCCAGCAGCAGCACACATATTACCCTGTTCAGATCAATAGGTTGATTGAGTTCAGACGCTCTCCCATCTGCTTCTGCCGAGGTCCAATGGATGACATCTCCAATCACAGCCTGTAAAGTAACTACAAAACAACAGAGGAAGAGGAAGAGTGAACTGCTGCCTCCAAGACCACAGAAGAAGAGGCAGAATGAACTACTGGCTCCAAAAGCACAGAGGAAGAGGGAGAGGGAGCTACAGCCTCCAACACCACAGAGGAAGAGGGAGAGTGAGCGACAGCTTCAAGACTATAGAGGAAGACTGAAAATGAACTGCAGACTTCAAGAAGGCAGAGAAAGAAAATGTGAACTACTGCTTCCAAGACCACAGAGGAAGAGACACTTTTGACAACTGTGCTGGCACAAAGATTTGTCACAATGCATTTTTGTGCTGTAGGACTATGCATCACTGCTGCTGTTCAGAAGTGTGACACTGTGTTGTTTTTGCAGTGTGGAACATGCTTATGCTAACCTGTGCCCTTGTGCTAGCTCTTACAAATTATGTAGGCTATAAATCCAGCACCAATGCTGCATGTTCTTGAAATAATAGTATGACAAATAAAATGCTAAGTAGAACTCAGTTTGTTCTAATTACACTGCTCCTTGAGATTTGAACCTGATGCTAATAAGCTACTGTTGATTAGAGGAAGTGGAACAGCTTTTGATGCCCTTTTGCCTGTTCTTAGCTGTGTTGTTTTGTTTTCCTGGCCACGTCACACTCATCCTCTCGGTGTGTGTCCCACTGAGCCTCTGCACGCACATACGCACATCAACAACCTAGCTCATTACTGTGTGACCGCCCTCCCATGCACTGTAAAATGTACACACAATATTATTGAATAGATGTTATGTCTTGTGTTTTTCAGCCCAGGGAATAACAGCCATACAGATGTGTTGGATTTACTGATAAAATGATTAAATGTGATACAAATCAGTGTTTCACAAACATTTAACATTGTTTAATGTATTTGATAATTTGCTATTTTACCCGCTTTGGTAGGCATTGTTGACCACAGGGCTCAATCCACCAGCAGTAATTGGAGGTAGAACTACAAGCATTGCAGAATGGGTCGTCATTGAACATCAATTTGCTTGACAGTTTTAATATCCATTCATCATGTTCCATTACACAATAAGCTTCTTAATACTTATATAGAAATATACTTTTCTAGAAGTATATTTTTTTCTTTAAACATGCATACAACATTGTGAAAAATAATCAGAGTCTAAACATTTTGAAATACCCACAATCCTCTAAAAACAGAGACACTCACCAAGTTGTTGCAAGAACTTAAAATTATTAAGTAGAGAGAAATATTTTTTTTTTTACATTCAAACACCTAAAATTCTTACTTAAAAGTTTCCGATAAAATGAAAATAACAAATCATTGAAAGGACTCATTTTCAATAACTATATGTTGGTTGTATATTTCTGTCAATTTCAATTGACCCCAGATTTTTTTTTACAGTATGTGCAAAACGCAAGAGCGGGGGTCCAGAAAGACAATTGCTCATTATTGATCGCGCCTTTTTTAACAAATCTACCGGGAGACTTGTGCAAGCCTGCCGCTGTAATGCAACATTGTCCCCTCTGCCCTCCTATGGGCTGCCGCTATGGAGGACGAGGCGGATGAAGCGTTTTGGGCGACCTCCCACCCTATACAGCTATAATCGATGAGCCGTTTTCTTGTTTTGCCCATTAAAGCCCAAACGCCGCAGACGCCTAGACAAAACGCTGTCTGTTTGCTCTCTATCTGTTTTGTTTATTTACAGTGGGGGAAAAAAGTATTTGATCCCCTGCTGATTTTGTACGTTTGCCCACTTACAAAGAAATGATCAGTCTATAATTTCCCTCATAAAATGCAAATCAATTTATACAATTTTTGACATGCATTTTTCTGGATACTTTTGTTGTTATTCTGTCTCTCACTGTTTAAATAAACCTACCATTAAAATTATAGACTGATCCTTTCTTTGTCAGTGGGCAAACGTACAAAATCAGCAGGGGATCAAATACTTTTTTCCCCCACTGTACTTGTTTTGGCTCTCCACCTGGCGTATATGTCTGATCGATCTGTTTGTTGCTCTCTCCCTATTTAATGGCCACGTTTGTTTCTGTATCAGTTCTATAAAGAGATGAATGTAATTGTGATTTTGTGCAAAAAAGAGGAATGTAAGATTAATTGGGGGCCTGGTGTAACGTCCTGGTGGGCACCTGAGGGGGTTTCGGTGATTTAATCAATTCCAGCCCTGCTAGGTTCTCCTACCTGAGATATAGACTTATTTATTCACTTTAAACTGTGAAGACTCACTCACTGAGTTGTCATTGTTTTTTAATGGTGGGATACATTCACCCTGTGGTGTTCTTTGCTTTGATCACCACCAGTGCTGAAAGAGTAGCGATATGGAACTCTTTAAAGCAGGTAAAAGTCTGTTTGCTATGAGTACAGAAAGTAAGAGAGAGAAGGAAGAAGTATTTTGAGGTGGTTATTTTACTGTCAAGTAACGTTTTCTCTTGAACATAAGCTTATACAGCACAGGACACTTGATGAAATCCAACTTCAAATTCACATTCATCCTCAGCTTCAAGACCTCACACTATTGTACCTTACCTTTCATTGTGTTATTTAATCATGACATTCCAAGGTAGCATTTCTATATCAACGTTTAAACCCTGACCTTGAGCGTGAGTTTGGATGGTTTTTTGAGATATGATTAATGATAATAAAATAGAATATGAAAGTTTTGTTTAAAGGACATTTTTATAGAAATGAATGTTGATAATGAAACAATAATGTTGAGGGATTAAGTTTAGAACTACCTTAAACCATGGTATTCCTACATAAAATATTAAACAAATATTTACTTGAATATATAATTACAATCATACTTTCTCAAATAACCAATAATAATCAAATAACCACTGTCTCAACAGTGGACAATTGTTCCAGTTCATATATTTAATAGTTAATATTGAACACCTAGGCAGGAGAGAGGTATAATGTGTCTAAAAGATTGCCATCACGTGATAGAGTCGTCTTGAAGGCCTTTTTTGTGTGAGCTACATGGAATTAACACATCCACACCCTGAACACTGTGACTAAACAGAGGCAGTGTAGCTGCACACAGAAGTGATACTAATGTTAATCTTCATTTTAGGTGAGGAGGGGAAAAGAGTGGGAGGTGGGTGTGACTAGGGCTGTGGCGGTCACGAAAGTTGATAGTCGGTCTCATGGTAATTGACCGTTAATTAACATAAACACATTTAGCATATCCTGGCTTCCACACAGCCTACATGCCATTTTAAAAAGTATAATAAATCCATGTAATATTACCTTCACAATAAATCCATTATTTATTTTAGACAGGTCTAAAGAAAAATGACATGAAGAAAATGTTGTCTATTTCAGAAGAAAAGAAAAGCATACACTGAGTTGTCCTTATGTTAGGTCCTGATCTGGCTATGTCAAATGGCTTTGGGCTACACTAGTAATTTAGCAGAAAATATATGCTTATAATTTTGTGGCATTATTTTATAGTATGAAGAATACAATTGAACAAAGCTGAATAAAATATAAATATTTTCTCTAAATGATTTCAGGGAGTGTACACATGAGGCTATTCTGTGTTGAGCGGTTAACAAATAAATAGGTACTCCAATATGCTTAATTTACAGTTATTAATGTAACTTTAGTTGTTCTACAAATGTTGGGCTATATGTTTAAATTTTAAATACATTGTAAGGCTGCATGATGAGACTTTAATGATGATTTGAAAAACGTCGCTTCAAAGGCATGCACTTTGCTTTTTGTTCTCGCACAGGCTGTACACACTCCAATAGTCTCACATTCACAATTTGACAAGCACTTGATAATGCCTCGAATTTCACTGTGGCATCCCTTTTGTGGCCGTAATGCACCCTAAAAAAGTGTGCTGCACAATCTGAAGTGCCTCTCATTGACATGGCTCTCTGTCACGTGATCGTGACAGGTTACAAGTGAAGACAGGCACATGGGGGAAGTAACTGCCACTTTAGATGTGATACAAATCTTATTAAAAACATAGAGGCCTATGGGTTAGGCTACATGAAGTGTGTGCAGTGGTGGAAAAAGTACCCAATTGTTGTACTTGAGTAAAAGTAAGTCACCCAGTAAAATACTACTTCAGTAAAAATCAAAAAACAGTTGGTTTTAAATATATTTAGGTATCAAAAGTAAATGTAATTCCTAAAATGTACTTAAATAAAAGTACAAGTATAAATCATTTCAAATTCCTTATATTAAGCAAAGCAGACAGACATATTTTGTAGTTGTTTTGCAATTGCAATTGTGGATAGCCAGGGACACTCCAACTCTCACACATAATTTACAAAGGAAGCATGTGTTTAGTGAGTCTGACAGATCAGAAGCAGTAAGGATGACCAGGGATGTTCTCTTGATAAATGTGTGAATTAGACCATTTTCCTGTCCTGCTAAATATTCTAAATGTAACCAGTTCTTTTTGGTGTCAGGGAAAATGTATGGAGTAAAAAGTACATTATTTTCTTTAGGAATGTACATATTAAAGTAATGTACAGATACCCCCAAAAACAACTTAAGTAGTACTTTAAAGTACTTTACACCACTGGGTGTGTGACTACGATTAAAAAAAGTCACACAAAAAAGGCATTGCTTCTTATGCTTGGCATCATTCACAAGGTGATAATATATAATTCACAAGTGATAGGCTAATATTGTCACCTATCAGACTATTCTTGATTTAATATTGTGTACATATACCAAATAATATATGTGACATTTTATTTTATTTAGAATGGACCATTATCATGCACCTATATCAAAACAAGGGCAGTGGGGAAAAATGCATGTCATCTATGCATTTAAATAGCGAATGGGGGACACTTTTCCACGTAGTTTATTTTCATGGCAGCCAGGTATGCTAAATGTAAGCAATTTGGTTAATATTAGGAAAGTTGAGAAATAAATGTAGTAGGTAGGCCTAGTCTATAGAAAGCTGATGGGACCCTCATCTTTTTATTATTTACCATCACTCTGTTTTCTCACGCAATTTCATATCCTGTGTTGCGTAACATGATCTCATGGCTATCATGAAATGCTTAATTAGATTTTTGAATACATTTGTATTGATGTCACAGTGATTAGAGGGCCAATAGATTGCTGAGTACCAAGCAGTTAGCAAGTTTGGTAGGCTACTAATGACCACCAGCAGCATCAGCGCTTGGAGAAGCCTATTTACCATGACTAAACGGTCAAGTAGAATTTGACTGCCTTCATGACTCGTGACCGCCGGTGTGGCGGTAATACGGTCACTGCAACAGCCCTAGGTGTGACACACAAACACACACACGCCCAGAGTGTTGATTTCATAGCTCCTCCTGTCAGTATCTTTAATGTTAGCAGCAGTCCAATCAACCACTGCTAAGTCAAGCTCTGTCCTGCAGAATAGATAAAAATAGACATTGACATGACTTAATGTTCAAATAAAATAAGTTGGAAAGGGTAAGAAACTGTAGGAGGAGAAAGAGAGAAGGGGAAAGTGTCAGAAAAGGAGAGAGAGATAGAGAAGTAAAGCGAGGGTGAACAATAATTGTATTCTAAAACAAATCAAATTTGAAACAAAAGTATACACCTTGTTAGGTTCTTATTTTTAGAGTAATTAACTTGACGGACTCTAGAAAAGCTTAACTTCACTAGGGTAGGGGCAGCATGCGGAAATTTGGAAGAAAAGCGTGCCAAAATTAATCTGCCTGCTACTCAGGCCCAGAAGCTAGGATATGCATATAATTGGTAGATCTGGATAGAAAACACTCTAAAGTTTCCAGAACTGTTACAATAATGTCTGTGAGTATAACAGAACTGATATGGCAGGCAAAAACCTGAGGAAAATCCATCCAGGAAGTACTATTATTTTGAAAGGCTGTTTTTCCATTGAAAGCCTATCCACCATACAAAGACTTAGGACCCAGTTCACAATCTCTATGGCTTCTTCTACATGTGGCCAGTCTTTAGGCATTGTTTCAGGCTTTTACTCTGAAAAATGAGGGAGATACAGCACTTTCAATGAGTGGACAGTGGAAATTTCCAGACATGAGTCCAGCACGTGATCGGGAGCGTGCCTTTCTTGTTTCTCCTTTTCTATTGACGAAGCTTTTGTCCGGTTGAAATATTATTGATTATTTATGACAAAAACAACCTGAGGATTGATTTTAAACATATTTTCACGTTTCTACGAACTCTTATTGTACTTTTTTGACTTTTCGTCTGGATGTTGAGAGCGCGCTTTGTGCCTTTGGATTAATGAACTAAGGTTTTTGGACATAAAGAGGGAAACATTTATTGTCTAACATGGAGTCCTGGGAGTGCCACCAGATGAAGATCATCAAAGGTAAGTGATTAATTTTAATGCTATTTCTGACTTTTGTGACACCTCTCCTTGGTTGGAAAATGGCTGTATGGTTTTCTGTGCCTAGGCGCTGACCTAACATAATCGCATGGTGTGCTTTCGCCGTAAAGTCTTTTTGAAATCTGATACAGCAGCTGGATTAACAAGACGTTTATCTTTAATCCTATGTATAATACTTGTATCTTTCATCAATGTTTATGATGAGTATTTCTGTAATTTGATGTGGCTCTCTGAAATTTCACCGGATGCTTGTTTGAGACAATGATTACTGAACATAATGCGTCAATTTCAACTGAGGTTTTTGGACATAAAGATGAACTTTATCGAAAAAAAAAACAACATTTATTGTGTAACATGAAGTCCTGTGAGTGTCATCTGATGAAGATCATCAAAGGTTAGTGATTCATTTAATCGCTATTTCTGACTTTTGTGAGCCCTCTCCTTGGCTGGAAAATGGCTGTATGGTTTTCTTTGACTAGGCGCTGACCTAACATAATCGCATGGTGTGCCTTCGCCGTAAATCCTTTCTGAAATCGGACACTGTGGTTGGATTTACAAGAAGTTTATCTTTAAAAGGGTGTATAATACTTGTATGTTTGAGGAATTTTAATTATGGGGTTTCTGTTGTTTTGAATTTGGCGCCCTGCAATTTCAGTGGCTGTTGTCGAGGTGGGACGCTACCGTCCCACTGATACGAGAGATGTTAACCAAGTTTACTTCTTCCCAAAGGGTCGATACAGCTGCATTCAGACAAAAGCATGTTTCCACCACCACAAGTATATATACTCTAATTTAGGCACTCCTCCTTCTCTCCAATCCTTACATCTTATGGTTCGACAGGAAGAGGGTAATAGGGTAATAAAACGTAATTTTTCACTTCAGGGGATCTGACCTGACCTCAACCCCTCCTTCGCCTAATCCACAGATGTCCATCCGCTTCCCCTCTAGCAATCCTGTGATTTCCTCCCGTCCACCCAACACATTCCAAAGCCATCTGTCTCCTACAGCTAACCATTAACTTCTGACGTAAAACCAGTCTCTTTCACTCCTTTATTTACTATACTTCTGAGTATAACAGTGTTCCATGTTTCACCCAGAATCCAACAACTTAAAAAAAGACACCTGTACCATGTCAGATATAGAGTTGAAATGTATTCAGTTTTGAGTTTGCATCCCAATATTACACTTTACATGTATATACAGTGGCAAGGAAAAGTATGTGAACCGTTTGGAAATACCTGGATTTCTGCATAAATTGGTCATCAAATTTGATATGATCTTCATCTAAGTCACAACAATAGACAAACATAGTGTCCTTAACCTCTCTTGGGTAGGGGGCAGTATTTTCACGTCCGGATGAAAAGCATGCCCAATGTAAACTGCCTGTTACTCAGGCCCAGATGCTAGGATATGCAAATAATTGGTGAATTTGGATAGAAAACACTCTAAAACTGTTTCTAGTTTCTAAAACTTTTAAAATTATGTCTGTGAGTATAACAGACCTGATATGGCAGGCAAAACCCCGAGGACAAACCATCCCCCCAAAAATAATTCAGCCTACCACTGTTTTCAATGGCTGTCACTTTTATTATAAGTTGAAAACCTTCCAGTTTGCAGTTCCGAGGGATTCCACTAGATGCCAACAGTCTTTAGAAAGAGTTTCATGCTGTTTTTTGGAAAAATGAGCTAGAAATTGTAGTTTTTCTAGGTGTCTCCCATTTTGGCTGTAGTGTTTCCAAGCGCGTGGAAGAGAGGGCATTCTTTGGTATTTTTCTCCGGTAAAGACAATAACAATTCTCCGTCTTAAATTGTATCCTTTCTTTATGTATTAGGGTACCTAAGGTTTGATTATAAACGTTGTTTGACTTGTTTGGAAAAGTTTATTAGTAACGTTTGGGATTCATTTTGTATGCATTTTGATGGAGGGAAATTGGGTGGATTATTGACTGAAGCGTACCAGCTTACTGAGTTTTTATGGATATAAAGAAGGACATTATCGAACAAAATGACCATTTGTGATGTATCTGGGACCTTTTGGAGTGCCAACAGAAGAAGATCATCAAAGGTAAGGCATTTATTATATCTCTATTTATGACTTTCGTGGCGCACCTTCCTGGTTGAAATATGTTTTTCATGCTTTTGTATGCGGGGCGCTGTCCTCAGATAATCGCACAATGTGCTTTTGCCATAAGCCTTTTTGAAATCTGATACTGCGGATGGATTAACAAGAAGTTAAGCTTTATTTTTATGTATTACACTTGTGATTTTAGGAAAGTTAAATATTTACAATTCTGTAGTTTGAATTTCACGCTCTGCAATTTCACCGGATGTTGTCAAGGTGGGACGCTGTTTCAGTTCAGCAATATTCTTAAGATGTCTGGTGTGAACCGCTCTCGAGGTCATGCCACAGCATTTAAAATCGGGTTGAGGTCAGGACTCTGACTGGGCTACTCCAGAAGGTGTATTTTCTTCTGTTGAAGCCATTTTGTATTTTGAGGCATTGTCCTGTTACATCACCCAATTTCTGTTGAGCTTCAATTGGTGGACAGATAGCCTTACATTCTCCTGCAAAATGTCTTGATAAACTTGGGAATTCATTTTTCTGTTGATGATAGCAAGTTGTCCAGGCCCCGAGGCAGCAAAGCAGCCCCAAACCATGATGCTCCCTCCACCATACTTTACAGTTGGGATAAGGTTTTGATGTTGGTATGCTGTGCCTTTTTTTCTCCACACATAGTGTCATGTGTTCCTTCCAAACAACTCAACTTTAGTTTAATCTTTCCACAGAATATTTTGCCAGAAGCGCTGTCGAACATCCAGGTGCTCTTTTGCGAACTACAGACGTGCAGCACAGTTTTTTTTGGACAGCAGTGGCTTCTCGTGTGGTGTCCTCCCATGAACACCATTCTTGTGTAGTGTTTTACGTATCGTAGACTCGTCAACAAAGATGTTGGCATCTTCCAGAGAGTTCTGTAAGTCTTTAGCTGACACTAGGATTCTACTTAACCTCTTTGAGCATTCTGCACTGTGCTCGAGTAGCAACAGTGCTGAACTTTCTCCATTTATAGACAATTTGTATTATCGTGGACTCATGAACATCAAGTCTTTTAGAGATACTTTTGTAACCCTTTCCAGCTTTATGCAAGTCAACAATTTTTAATCTTAGGTCTTTGGAGATCTCTTTTTTCGAGGCATGGTTCACATCAGGTGATGCTTCTTGTGAATAGCAAACTCACATTTTGTGAGTGTTTTTTATAGGGCAGGGCAGCTCTAACCAACATCTCCAATCTCGTCTCATTGATTGGACTCCAGGTTAGCCGACTCCTGACTCCAATTAGCTTTTGGAAAAGTTAATTAGCCTCGGGGTTCACATACTTTTTCCAACCTACACTGTGAATGTTTCAAATCAAATCAATCAAATTAAATGTATTTATATAGCCCTTCTTACATCAGCTGATATATCAAAGTGCTGTACAGAAACCCAGCCTAAAACCCCAAACAGCAAGCAATGCAGGTGTAGAAGCATGGTGGCTAGGAAAATCTCCCTAGAAAGGCCAAAACATAGGAAGAAACCCAGAGAGGAACCAGGCTATGAGGGGTGGCTAGTCCTCTTCTGGCTGTGCCGGGTGGAGATTATAACAGAACATGGCCAAGATGTTAAAATGTTCATAAATGACCAGCATGGTCAAATAATAATAATCACAGTAGTTGTCGAGAGTGCAACAGGTCAGCACCTCAGGAGTAAATGTCAGTGGCTTTTCATAGCCGATCACTGAGAGTATCTCTACCGCTCCTGCTGTCTCTAGAGAGTTGAAAATAGCAGGTCAGGGACAGGTAGCACTTCCGGTGTACAGGTCAGGGTTCCATACCCGCAGGCAGAACAGTTGAAACTGGAGCAGCAGCATGGCCAGGTGGACTGGTGTTACGTTCCCCAGTTTCTGGGTTGTGTGTTGTGTTTTTTCATGTATGTATTTCAGGATATGGATTCCTGAAATTCTCCAAGCAGCTGATTGGTCGGCCCCCATTGCTGATTGGAGAGCTGACCCCGCCCCCTCGTCAGGACACAGCTGTCTCCAATTAACAACTCCTTCTGAAGCTTTATAATCCAGTGTTCTGTTGCTCAGAGGAGAGATGATTGCAGAGAGAGGATTGCTGAGAGAGGAGGCTAATGGCTGAGGGTTATAGCATGTTGGTTGTTTCTTAGAATTTTGTTATGTACTGTGTTCGTTGTTGCTGAGGGAGCTGATTGGTTGTCTGTTGTGTGTGTCAATAGGACGCAGTGTTTTGATTATTGAACTTAGTTGTGTTATTCTGTTTAATTTGTTCCCAGGGGGAAGGGGAAGGCACCTAGGGAGTGCTTAGGCAAGAGGCCTGCGGGCATACATTACCCGTAGTAGTTTATTGTCTATGCACACTAGGAAAGACCTGGGCGGACCATCCCCTGTATTTTGGTTAGTGCACCAGGTGGTGCTAGTTAAGTAGTGGGTAGGCAGGTAAGGTAGGAGAGGGGGCTTCGATATTTACTTTTTTTGCTTTGGTTCCGTCCAGCCCCTTTTCCCAAAACTTACCGTGCGAAGGAATAAATTCCCTTTAAAACGGTATTCTCTGCCTTTTTGTCATCCTTACTCACACCTGCAGTCCATACCTCTTTCACACCACGGAGAGTTGAGTTGTAGCAGGGTGTTACGTTCCCTCTTATTAGAGGTGTACGTAACAACTGGGGACAGCAAGGAGTCATCATTCCAGGTAGTCCTGATGCATGGTCCTAGGGCTCAGGTCCTCCGAGAGAGAGAAAGAGAGAATTAGAGAGAGCATACTTAAATGCACACAGGAAACCGGATAAGACAGGAGAAATACTACAGCTATAACAGACTGACTCTAGCCCCCCGACACAAACTACTGCAGCATAAATACTGGAGGCTGAGACAGGAGGGGTCAGGAGACACTGTGGCCCCATCCGATGATAACCCTGGACAGGGCCAAGCAGGCAGGATATAACCCCACCCACTTTGCCAAAGCACAGCCCCCACACCACTAGAGGGATAGCTTCAACCACCAACTTACCATCCTGAGACAAGGCCGAGTATAGTCCACAAAGATCTCCGCCACGGCACAACCCAAAGGGGGGCGCCAACCCAGACAGGAAGACCACGTCAGTGATTCAACCCACTCACGTGACACACCCCTCCTAGGGACGGCATGGAAAGCACCAGTAAGCCAGTGACTCAGCCCCTGTAATAGGGTAAGAGGCAGAGAATCCCAGTGGAGAGAGGGGAACCGGCCAAGCAGAGAGCAAGGGTGGTTCATTGCTCCAGTGCCTTTCCATTCACCTTCACACTCCTGGGCCAGACTGCACTCAATCATAGGACCTACTGAAGAGATGAAGATTGAGATCGAGTATGCGTCTCTCACATGGGTAGGCAGACCATTCGATAAAAATGGAGCTCAATAGGAGAAAGCCCTGCCTCCAGCTGTTTGCTTAGAAATTCTACGGACAATTAGTAGGCCTGCGTCTTGTGACCGTAGCATACGTGTAGGTATGTACGGCAGGACCAAATCGGAAAGATAGGTAGGAGTAAGCCCATGTAATGCTTTGTAGGTTAGCAGTAAAACCTCTATTGGTGAGGCGTTCCGCTAGCGATATCACCAAAATCCAATGGTATAGATTGGTGCGAATTACAAATACCTAAAAAATGCAAAAACTAAAATTTTTCAAACATATGACTATTTTACAGCTATTTAAAGACAAGACTCTCCTTTATCTAACCACATTGTCCGATTTCAAAAAGGCTTTACAACGAAAGCAAAACATTAGATTATGTCAGCAGAGTACCCAGCCAGAAATAATCACACACCCATTTTTCAAGCTAGCATATATGTCACAAAAACCAAAACCACAGCTAAATGCAGCACTAACCTTTGATGATCTTCATCAGATGACACTCCTAGGACATTATGTTATACAATACATGCATGTTTTGTTCAATCAAGTTCATATTTATATCAAAAAACAGCTTTTTACATTAGCATGTGACGTTCAGAACTAGCATACCCACCGAAAACTTCCGGTGAATTTACTAAATTACTCACGATAAACGTTGACAAAAAACATAACAATTATTTTTAAGAATTATAGATACAGAACTCCTTTATGCAAACGCTGTGTCAGATTTTAAAATAGCTTTTCTGCGAAAGCACATTTTGCAATATTCTGAGTACATAGCCCGGCCATCACGGCTAGCTAATTTGACACCCACCAAGTTTGGCCCTCACCAAACTCAGATTTACTATAAGAAAAATTGGATTACCTTTGCTGTTCTTCGTTAGAATGCACTCCCAGGACTTCTACTTCAACAACAAATGTTGTTTTGGTTCCAAATAATCCATAGTTTTATCCAAATAGCTCCGTTTGTTCGTGCGTTCAAGTCACTATCTGACTATCTGAGCGCATTTCGTGACAAGAAAATTCAAATATTCCATTACTGTACTTCGAAGCATGTCAAACTCTGTTTAAAATTAATTGTTATGCTATTTTTCTCGTAAAATAGCGATAATATTCCAACCGGGCGACGTTGTATTCATTCATTCCTGTTTCGATCTGTCTCGGGGTTTTGACTGCCATATGAGTTCTGTTATACTCACAGACACCATTCAAACAGTTTTAGAAACTTTAGGGTGTTTTCTATCCACAAGTATTAATTATATGCATATCCTAGCTTCTGAGTTTGAGTAGTAGGCCGTTTAAAATGGGCACGTTTTTTTTCAAATTGCGCTGTGGCGCCCCCTATCCTAGGCGACCGTCAAGAGGTTAATCATTTAGCACTTCCTTAGGCTTCCACTAGATGTCATCAGTCTTTACAAAGTGGTTTGAGTCTTCTATAGTAGAAACTGACCCAAAGAGAGGCTTGGGAAGTTGGTCACAGGGGGAGGGCCATTACTACTATGACGCGGGCGCCCATGGGAACCCTTTTGTTCCGAAACGTTTAGTAAGACAATGGAATCGTCTGCCTTGAATATTATTGAATCTCTGGTTGAAAAAGGCCCTAAAGATTTATGTTATACAACGTTTGACATGTTTGAACGAACGTAAATATATATTTTTTGCACATTCATCACGACAAGTCCCGCGTGCTTCAGTACATTATGAGTAGCCTTCGGAACGGGCTAACAAGAAGGAACTATTGGGACATAAATTATTAACTTTTTCGAACAAAACTACATTTGTTGTGGACCTGGGATTCCTCAAAGTGCCTTCTGATAAAGATAATCAAAGGTAAGGGAATATTTCCAATAGTATATTTGATTTTAGATTCGTTCCTAGATGGCGCTGACATGTATCGCCTAGCCTTTTTTTCTGAGCATACCACGTCGTTTATTGCAAAGTGTGATTTCCCAGTAAAGTTATTTTTAAATCTGGCAATGCGGTTGCATTCACGCGATGTTAATCTATAATTCTTTGAATGACAATATTACATTTTAACAATGTTTTCGAATAGTAATTTTGTAAATTGTAGCGCTGGTCACCGGAAGCATTTGAGGGAAAATATTTTCTGAACGTCATGCGCCGATGTAAAATGCTGTTTTTATATATAAATATGAACTTTATCGAACAAAAAATGCATGTATTGTATAACATGATGTCCTAGGAGTGTCATCTGATGAAGATTGTCAAAGGTTAGTGCTGCATTTAGCTGTCTTTTGGGTATTTGTGATGCATGCTAGTTGCTTTGAAAATGGCAGTGTGATTTTTTTTGGCAGGGTACTCTCCTAACATAATCAGATGTTTTGCTTTTGCTGTAAAGCCTTTTTGAAATCGGACAACGTGGTTCGATTCAGGAGAGGTGTATCTATAAAATGGTGTAAAATAGTCATATGTTTGAGAAATTGAAGTTATAGCATATAGAGGTATTTGTATTTCGCGCGACGTGATTCCACTGGCTGTTGACTAGGGTGAAGCGTCCCACGTTCCCAGACAGGTTAACCTCAGAGACATGCTATCCTCGTTACTAATGAGACATGTTATCTTGTTATTCTCGTTACTAACAAGACATGTTATGCTCTGAGACATGTTACATATGAGATTTCTAAGACATGTTATCCTCTATCTGTAGATCCGATGGCGATGTTGGGCAGACCCCTAGATAACATTGCAGATAAAAAACTCAGCTCACAGAACTGTTTGGGGCATTCATTCACCTATTTCACACATGAGCTAGTCCCTTGACAGCTCTAATTCACTCAGAAATGTATAGCTAAATTTCAATCAGCTTAACCTGTTGGGGATAGGGGGCAGTATTTGCACGGCCAGATAAAAAACGTACCCGATTTAATCTGGTTACTACTCCTGCCCAGTAACTAGAATATGCATATAATTGGCTTTGGATAGAAAACACCCTAAAGTTTCTAAAACTGTTTGAATGGTGTCTGTGAGTATAACAGAACTCATATGGCAGGCAAAAACCTGAGAAGATTCCTTACAGGAAGTGGCCTGTCTGACCATTTCTTGCCCTCCTTGATCATCTCTATCCAAAACAGGGGATCTCTGCTGTTACGTGACACTTCCTACGGCTCCCGTGGGCTCTCAGAAGGCGGGAAAAAGCTGAATGATGCAATTCCATCCCCAGGCTGTAACACATTAGTGCATTTGGCAAGTGCTCTATCAGAGGGCCATCAGACTGAGGCTCGTGCATGAGGGGATCCCATGCTTTTACTTTCACTCTCTTTGTATTAAAAAACAATTTCCCGGTCGGAATATTATCGCTTTTTTACGAGAAAAATGGCATAAAAATTGATTTTAAACAGCGGTTGACATGCTTCGAAGTACGGTAATGGAATATTTTGATTTTTTTGGTCACGAAATGCGTTGTGCTCGTCACCCTTATTTACCCTTTATGATAGTGTCTTGAACGCACGAACAAAATGCCGCTATTTGGATATAACAATGGATTATTTGGGACCAAACCAACATTTGTTATTGAAGTAGAAGTCCTGGGAGTGCAGTCTGACGAAGAACAGCAAAGGTAATAACATTTTTCTTACAGTAAATCTGACTTTGGTGAGTGCTAAACTTGCTGGGTGTCTAAATAGCTAGCCCTGTGATGCCGGGCTATCTACTTAGAATATTGCAAAATGTGCTTTCACCGAAAATCTATTTTTAATCCGGACATATCGAGTGCATAGAGGAGTTCTGTATCTATAATTCTTAAAATAATTTATGTTTTTTGTGAACGTTTATCGTGAGTAATTTAGTAAATTCACCGGAAGTGTTTGGTGGGAATGCTAGTCACATGCTAGTCACCTGCTAATGTAAAAAGCTGGGTTTTGATATAAATATGAACTTGATTGAACAGACATGCATGTATTGTATAACATAATGTCCTAAGATTGTCATCTGATGAAGATCATCAAAGGTTAGTGCTGCATTTAGCTGTGGTTTGGGTTTATGTGACATTATATGCTAGCTTGAAAAATGGGTGTCTGATTATTTCTGGCTGGGTACTCTGCTGATATAATCTAAGGTTTTGCTTTCGTTGTAAAGCCTTTTTGAAATCGGACAGTGTGGTTAGATTAACGAGAGTCTTGTCTTTAAAATGCTGTAAAATAGTCATATTGTTTGAGAAATTGAAGTAATAGCATTTCTAAGGTATTTGAATAACGCGCCACGGGATTCAACTGGCTGTTGAGTAGGTGGGACGCAAACGTCCCACCTAGCCCAGAGAGGTCATAAATATTAGATAATATTCCAACCGGACAATAGCGTATTCATTACAGATGAAAAAGAAGGAACGGCGCTCATTGGGTGCCTGCGCAGTAAACAACTCATTGTCCTCAGGCAGTCCACTGATTGAATGGTCTCTTATTCTCTCCCCAGTAACAGTAGAAGCATGAAACAAGGTTCTAAAGACTGTTGACATCTAGTGGAAGCCTTAGGAAGTGCAAAATGACCCCACAGACACTGTAGTTTGGAAAGGCAATCACTTAAAAACTACAACCCTCAGATTTCCCATTTCCTGGTTGGATTATTCTCAGGTTTTTGCCTGCCATATGAGTTCTGTTATATTCACAGACATCATTCAAAAAGTTTTAGAAACGTCAGATTGTTTTCTATCCAAATCTACTAATAATATGCAAGTATTTGACTCTGGGCTCGAGTAGCACGCAGTTTACTCTGGGCACGCTTTTCATCTGAACTTGAAAATACTGCCCCCTATCCCTAACAGGTTAAGAATGGTCGGTGGGGATCTAAAGAATAATCATGTCATATTGTTTATTCCTTTGTGATGTCACTAAGGATGGTATAACAAAGTAACTAACTCTGAAAGTGTACGCATAATATGTATCAATTTTACATCTAAATGTTGTAAAAAATATATTATTACATATGTGAAAACGCTTGTGGAGATAGAAATGTGACTTTTGCCTTCTAAATGAGATAATAGTTTTCAAGTAAACTTGTGCCCAGTCAGTAACCATGCCCAAGTGAGCACAGACATTATGTCGGCATGATGGAATGCCCCCTTTTTACACGAGGATAAAAGCCTTGGTAACAAAATTTAAATTAGACCAAAACATGCCAGGTTTCTGCTGGCGTAGAAAGTGGTCGAAGCCCTGAACCTGAATAATCAATTTTGAGACCACTATGAGACCAAACAGATGGACGGTGTAAGCCGGACGTCACAAATGGTTAAAACTACAAGACCTGACAGCATGGAGTGGTGGCTTCACATTGCAAAATGGTTAGAAACTCTGAAACTCTCAATATCTACACAAGAAGAAGAAACTCACTAGACCGTAGCATTTACCAGTCTGCAGCTGGCATGTAAAGTAGTCCAGGACATTTGGGGAGGAACAGATAACCATTGGTACAGCTGAATTAACTGTTTTAACAGCCACTCCACTACCAGAGAAGCTCTACAAAGGAAATTGTGACCTCTGGTGGACAAACCAGTCTTACATCCATCGACAACTTCACCATAGGACCCATCGAGTTCAATAGAGATAGACACCAATCTAGGAATGTTACAGGTAAATGTATATTGCATTTCTAATCCGAATGAGCGTTGGTTAGGGTGCTAAGTATTCTTATTTCCGTGAGTGAAGCTTCCAAATGTAACAATAATAGTTGACTCTCTTTGTCTCTGCCTATCCCTCTCTTTCCATTCCTCGATCTTTTCTAACCAAATGGTCATGCTTTTGTCAGTCCACTAGGGGCTTGTTAATATTGTATTACATTAGTAATCAATAACATACTGTGTGTGTGTGTTTATGTATTCTGTGTTATTATTTAATTAGTTAGTAAATAAATAATTAAATCCATATCATTTTGTTTAATGATTTTCTGTTTGAGTGTCAGTATTTCTATATAGCCTACACTTTCTTGTTCTGAACGTCCTAAGTGAGTGTGATGGGTGTGACTTCATGACAATGACCACAGGAGCAGCCACTCACCAATTTGACAGCTCCAATGCAGTTACACCTCTGTCATTGTCTAAACCAAAATGTTAAGCTATGCAGTTTGTCAAATCAAACAATAATTATATGCATATTCTAGTTTCTGGGCAGGAGAAATAACCAGATTAAATTGGGTACGTTTTTTATCCGGCCGTGAAAATACTGCCCCCTATCCATAACAAGTTAAATTACATACTTTTCTGGAATTTTCTAAGCTCTATAAAGGCACAGTCAACTTTGTGTATTTAAACTTCTGACCCCCTGGAAGTGTGAAACAGTGAATTATATGTGAAATAATCTGTCTGTAAACAATTGTTGAACAAATTACTTGTGTCATGCACAAAATAGATGTCGAACCAACTTGCCAAAACTATAGTTTGTTAACAAGAAATTTGTGGAGTGGTTGAAAACGTGTTGTAATGACTCCAACCTAAGTGCATGTAAACTTCTAACTGTATCCTGGGATATTGTATGACCTAAAGCAGGCCTGGGCAACTCCAGTCCTCGGGGGCCTGATTAGTGTCACACTTTTGATTTATGCCATAGAATGAGTTGGTGTTTCTGTACCAGGAACGAGATCAGAGCTTCGTCTTAGGGGCCAAACTCTGAACAATAAGAACAGTCATCATATAAAATGCTATCTGGCTGCGGGACTCCTTTCTCATATATAGAGTTTCACCTTGTTACCCATTCCATACATCTGTTGTTTGTCATGTATACTATATCTTTGGGCATATCTTTGATATAAAATATATTTGTATTCTTCGTATATCAGAGCTGCTTGCCACAACACTTGGGAGTGTTGAGTCAACCAGCCTCATTATTATAGAAGCAATTACTCTATGGTTTCCTTATTAATATGTTTTGAATAAAGTAATATCCTGATTGGTGATTGATCTTGCCTCTCCTCATTATTGATTAGAATTTCCACGACACAATCTACACACAATACCCCATAATGACTAAGCAAAAACAGGTTTTTAGAAATGTAAAAAAAAGATACCTTATTTACATAACTATTCAGACCCTTTTGCTGTTAGACTCAAAATTGAGCTCAGGTGCATCCTGTTTCCCATTGATTATCCCTGCGATGTTTCTAAAACTTGATTGGAGTCCTCCTATGGTAAATTCAAATGATAGGACATGATTTGGAAAGGCACATACCTGTGTATATAAGGTCCCACAGTTGAGAGTGCATGTCAGAGCAAAAATCAAGCCAGGAGGTCGAAGGAATAGTTTGTAGAGCTCTGGCGAAGATCTTTCTGGGTTATACTCGGCCTTGTCTTAGGACGGTAAGTTGGTGGTTGGAGACATCCCTCTAGTGGTGTGGGGACTGTGCTTTGGCAAAGTGGGTGGGGTTATATCCTGCCTGTTTGGCCCTGTCCGGAGGTATCATCGGATGGGGCCACAGTGTCTTCTGATCCCTCCTGTCTCAGCCTCCAGTATTTATGCTGCAGTAGTTTATGTGTCGGGGGGGTAGGGTCAGTCTGTTACATCTGGAGTATTTCTCTTGTCTTATCCGGTGTCCTGTGTGAATTTAAATATGCTCTCTCTAATTCTCTCTTTCTTTCTTTCTCTCGGAGGACCTGAGCCCTAGGACCATGCCTCAGGACTACCTGGCATGATGACTCCTTGATGTCCCCAGTCCACCTGGCCGTGCTGCTGCTCCAGTTTCAACTGTTCTGCCTGCGGCTATGGAACCCTGACCTGTTCACCGGACGTGCTTGTTTCACCCTCGACAACTACTATGATTATTATTATTTGACCATGCTGGTCATTTATGAACATTTTAACATCTTGACCATGTTCTGTTATAATATCCACCCGGCACAGCCAGAAGAGGACTGGCCACCCCTCATAGCCTCCTCTCTAGGTTTCTTCCTAGGTTTTTGGCCTTTCTAGGGAGTTTTTCCTAGGGAGTTTTTCCTAGCCACCGTGCTTCTTTCACATGCATTGCTTGCTGTTTGGGGTTTTAGGCTGGGTTTCTGTAAAGCACTTTGAGATATCAGCTGATGTACGAAGGGCTATATAAATAAATTTGATTTGATTTGATTTGAGACAGGATTGTGTTGAGGCGCAGATCTGGGAAGGGTAACAAAACATTTCTGCAACATTAAAGGTCCCCAAGAACCCAGTGGCCTCCATCATTAAGTAAGAATATTTTAAGATTAATACACAACGCTGAGGACTAAAGATCAAGAGGAAAAAGGTCAAGAGGACTAAAAGTCAATAGAGTACTAAAATTCAATGGAAATAGTGTTTTTTCTGTAATAGGGGATTAATGATCAATGGGTCAGAGACATGGGAGAAATTTCAGTCCGGGACTCATAGCTACAATTGAAGTCGAAGTTTACATTTACTTCGGTTGGAGTCATTACAACTAGTTTTTCAACCACTCCACACATTTCTTGTTAACAAACTATAGTTGTGGCAAGTCGGTTCGAACATCTACTTTGTGTATGAAACAAGTAATTTGTCCAACAATTGTTTACAGACAGATTATTTCACTTATAATTCACTGTATCACAATTCCACTGGGTCAGAAGTTGACATACACTAAGTTGACTGTGCCTTTACACAGCTTGGAATATTCCAGAAAATGATGTCATGGCTTTACAAGCTTCTGATAGGCGAATTAACATTATTTAAGTCAATTGGAGGTGTACCTGTGGATGTATTTCAAGGCCTACCTTCACACTCGGTGCCTCTTTGCTTGAAATCATGGGAAAATCAAAATAAATCAGCCAAGACCTCAGAAAAATAATTGTAGACCTCCACAAGTCTGTTTCATACTTGGGAGCAATTTCCAAACACCTGAAGGTACCACGTTCATCTGTACAAACAATAGTACGCAAGTGAAAACAACATGGGACCACACAGCTGTCATACCGCTCAGGAAGGAGACGCGTTCTGTCTCCTAGAGGTGAACATACTTTGGTGGGAAAAGAGCAAATCAATCCCAGAACAACAGCAAAGGACCTTGTGAAGATGCTGGAGGAAACAGGTACAAAAGTATCTATATCCACAGTAAAATGAGTCTTATATCGACATAACCTGAAAGGCTTCTCAGCAAGGAAGAAGCCACTGCTCCAAAACCGGCATAAGAAAAGCCAGACTATGGTTTGCAACTGCACATGGGGACAAAGATCGTACTTTTTGGAGAAATGTCATCTGGTCGGATGATACAAAAATAGAACTGTTGGCCATAATGACCATCGTTATGTTTGGAGGAAAAAGGGGAAGGCTTGCAAGCCAAAGAACACCATCCCAACCGTGAAGCACGGGGGTGGCAGCATCATGTTTTGTGGGTGCTTTGCTGCAGGAGGAACTGATGCACTTCACAAAATAGATGGCATCATGAGGCAGGAAAATGATATGGATATGTTGAAGCAACATCTCAGGACATCAGTCAGGAAGTTAAAACTTGGTCGCAAATGGGTCTTCCAAATGGACATTGACCCCAAGCATATGTCCAGAGTTGTGGCAAAATGGCTTAACCTGTTAGGGTATAGGGGGCAGTATTGAGAATTTTTTGAAAAAATATGTGCCCATTTTTAACTGCCTATTACACCAACTCAGAAGCTAGAATATGCATATTATTGTTCAGGTTTGGATAGAAAACACCCTAAAGTTTCTAAAACTGTTTGAATGGTGTCTGTGAGTATAACAGAACTCATTTGGCAGGCAAAACCCTGAGACAAATTCTGACAGGAAGTGGATACCTGATGTGTTGAATTGACTTTAAGCCTATACCATTGAAAAACAAAGGGGGTGAGGAATGTTTTGGCACTTCCTATTGCTTCCACAAGATGTCCCCAGCCTTTACAAAGTGTTTTGAGTCTTCTACAGTGAGATCTGACTGAAGAAGAGCTTTGGAACGGCGATGGCCCATTAGACACCTGGCGTGCGAGTTGATGGTGGGTACTCTCATTCCGAAACGTTTTAAAAGAGAACCCAATGGTCCGCCTTGAATTTTATTCATGTTCTGGTTAAAAAAGGCCCTAATGATTTATGCGATACAACGTTTGACATGTTTGAACGAACGTAAATATATTTTTTCCGTTCGTGATGTGAAGTGAAGTCCGGCTGGCTTAGATCATGTGCTACAACACGGAGGTTTTTGGACATAAATGATGAGCTTTTTTGAACAAAACTACATTCGTTATGGACCTGGGATTCTTTGGAAGTGACATCTGATGAAGAGAATCAAAGGTAATGGATTATTTACATAGTATTTTCGATTTTAGATCTCTCCAACATGGCGGTTAGTCTGTATCGCAATGCGTATTTTTCTGGCGCAGTGCTCAGATTATTGCAAAGTGTGATTTCCCAGTAAGGTTAATTTTAAATCTGGCAAGTCCATTGCGTTCAAGAGATGTAAATCTATAATTCTTTGAATGACAATATAATATTTTACCAATGTTTTCTAATATTAATTAATTATTTTGTTGTCATGACTTGACTGCCGGTATTGGAGGGAAGCGATTTCCTGAACATCAACGCCATAGTAAAACGCTGTTTTTAGATATAAATATGAACTTGATAGAACTAAAAATGCATGCATTGTCTAACATAATGTCCTAGGAGTGTCATCTGATGGAGATTGTAAAAGGTTAGTGCATAATTTTAGCTGATTTTATGGTTTTGGTAACGCCTGTCTTTGAATCGACAATACACTACACACAGCTATTGTCAATGTACTCTCCTAACATAACCTAACTTTATGCTTTCCCCGTAAAACCTTTTTGAAATCGGAAAACGTGGTTAGATTAAGGAGATGTTTATCTTTCAAAGGCTGTAAGTTAGTTGTATGTTTGAGAAATTTGAATTTTGACATTTATTTGGTTTCAAATTTGCCGCTCTTGAAATGCACCTGCTGTTGATAGGGTGCGCCACGGGGGGCACGCTAACGTCCCACATAGCCCCAAGAAGTTAAGGACAACAAAGTCAAGGTATTGGAGTGGCCATCAAAAAGCACTGACATCAATCCCATAGAATATTTGAGGGCAGAACTGAAAAAGTTGACGACATAACAGTGATAGGCCTGATCACCGACAATGACGAGACAGCTTATAGGGAGGAGGTCAGAGACCTGGCCGGGTGGTGCCAGAATAACAACCTATCCCTCAACGTAACCAAGACTAAGGAGATGATTGTGGGCTACAGGAAAAGGAGGACCGAGCACAATCACATTCTCATCAACTGGGCTGTAGTGGAGCAGGTTGAGAGCTTCAAGTTCCTTGGTGTCCACATCAACAACAAACTAGAATGGTCCAAACACACCAAGACAGTCATGAAGAGGGCACGACAAAGCCTATTCCCCCTCAGGAAACTAAAAAGATTTGGCATGGGTCCTGAGATCCTCAAAATGTTCTACAGCTGCAACATCGAGAGCATCCTGAATGGTTGCATCACTGCCTGGTACGGCAATTGCTCGGCCTCTGACCGCAAGGCACTACAGAGGTTAGTGCGTATGGCCCAGTACATCACTGGGGCTAAGCTGCCTGACCTTATGGACCTCAACACCATGTGGAGTCAGAGGAAGGCCCTAAAAATTGTCAAACACCCCAGCCACCCCAGTCATAGACTGTTCTCTCTACTACCGCATGGCAAGCGGTACCGGAGTGCCAAGTCTAGGACAAAAAGGCTTCTCAACAGTTTTTACCCCCAAGCCATAAGACTCCTGAACAGGTAATCAAATGGCTACCTGGACTATTTGCATTGTGTGCCCCCCCAACCCCTCTTTTTACGCTGCTGCTACTCTCTGTTTATCATATATGCATAGCCACTTTAACTATACATTCATGTACATACTACCTGAATTGGGCCGACCAACCAGTGCTCCCACACATTGGCTAACCGGGCTATCTGCATTGTGACCCGCCACCCAACACCCACCAACCCCTCTTTTACACTACTGCTACTCTCTGTTCATTATATATGCATAGTCACTTTAACCATATCTACATGTACATACTACCTCAATCAGCCTGACTAACCGGTGTCGGTATGTAGCCTCACTACTTTTATAGCCTCGCTACTGTATATAGCCTCGCTACTGTTATTATTCAGTCTTTTTACTGTTGTTTTTATTTCTTTACTTACCTATTGTTCACCTAATACCTTTCTGGCACTATTGGTTAGAGCCTGTAAGTAAGCATTTCACTGTAAGGTCTACACCTGTTGTATTCAGCGCACGTGACAAATACATTTTGATTTGATTTGAAAAGCGTGTGCAAGCAAGTAGGCCTACAAACCTGACTCAGTTACACCAGCTCTGTCAGGAGGAATGGGCCAAAATTCACCAATTTATTGTGTGAAGCTTGTGGAAGGCTACCCAAAACATTTGACCCAAGTGAATCAATTTAAAGGCATGCTACCAAATATTAATTGAGTGTATGTAAACTTCTGAAATAAAAGCTGAAATAAATCATTCTCTCTACTAATATTCAGACATTTCACATTCTTAAAATAAAGTGGTAATCCTAACTAACCTAAAACAGGGATTTTTTACTAGGATTAAATGTCAGGAATTGTGAAAAACTGAGTTTAAATGTATTTGGCTAAGGTGTATGTAAACTTCCGACTTCAACTGTATGTATGTATATATAAAGCCTATTTGACTGGTACTGTATGTATATATATATATATATACAGTGGGGAGAACAAGTATTTGATAACCTGCAAAATTGGCAGTGTTTCCTACTTACAAAGCATGTAGAGGTCTGTAATTTGGAAGGCTGCTTGGTTCACATCCTCAAAATATTTTCCTACTGTTGGGACATTGAGCAAGGCCCTTAATCCCACAAAATGCTCTCCATCCAGGGGCACTGCAGCTTGAACCTGTGCTCCTCTCAACTGTATGTGTGAGGTCTGCTGTTTTGGGGATTGAGAACAGATCAGAAGTTACATTTTTTTGTTGTTCACTGTAACTAATAATTTTGGTTCAGTGAAGAACCTCTTGGGTTCTGATCAAAAAACCCTATAAAAAGGGTTCTATATAAAACTTTCAGGGGTTTCATATATGAAACAAGCGGTAAAACCTTTTTCTACTAAACCTTTTTACTAAGACTGCAAGCTTCTGTAGCTTTGCACAAATTATAGTAGAGCCAAACCTACCGAGTTGATTTATGATTTCTAGAATGTTTTAACTATATGCCAGGACTTTCAGTCCACTTTTTTTGCAACTCCTATCGTGTTAAATATTAGCCACTATCGGGAGCCACCGTCAGTTATACCCACATACATTTATAACTGTCTCTTTAGTGTAAGTTTCCTTACATTTTGCATCATTCTATTACAAAGTTAGTTTACCTTTCTTCCTGTGTCACGTTCATGTGGTTGTTCCTGAGGATCACTAGCAATAGTGGATCATATTAGGCTAAAGTATTACAAATTGTGTACTAATTTGGGACACAATGGAACACAGACCATTCATAGCAGTTTAAACCTTGAGCATGGTGCACGGTTCACAAAGACTGGACCATTGTCATCACAGTTCCATGACTAGCAACGATTATTAGGGTAGATTTATAGAATTACTGTTCAACCCCTATTGTATACTTTTTGCATTTTCCAATACTTCATGGATTGAACAATTGAATATGGCAACTTTCAGGATGAATCAAACCACTGCATTTTTGACTCACCGCTATACACTGAGTGTGTGTGTGTGTGTGTGTGTGTATATATATATATATTATATACAAGATCAGATTATTTTTAAATCTAACAATTGGTGCTGAAAACCCTATTGAATGAAAACTCCACGAGAAAATCTGTTGACCAGCAATGGGAGGCTTTTCATCTGTGTAAATACATTTATTCAGCATGCACAAGGAAACCACGCCTGCAAAGCCCATAACGGGCACCTGCATAAGGCAAGTCTGAATACCAACTACTGAGAAGTGTGTAGGAAAGCCTTCTGTAAGAAAGGGGTACATTTCCAAGTCTGAATCAGGCCCTTACTGATTTGAATTTGAGTTATTGTGTATTGTAATAGCTGTGTAGTAAATGGTGTGTGTGTGTGTGTGTGTGTGTGTGTGTGTGTGTGTGTGTGTGTGTGTGTGTGTGTGTGTATGTGTGTGTGTGTGTGTGTGTGTGTGTGTGTGTGTGTGTGACTGAAAGTGTACCCATCCTTCCGGGCTCCTCATCACAACACAGCACAAGGATAATCAGTGGCGTTAGATGTCCAGAGAAGCTGTCACCCACCTGTCCTATTATACTTTTCTCCATTGACACTCCTCTACAGATTTCTCCGGTGCTCACTCTCTAACTCATCAAGGCATCCGAGGCCATATTCACATATCCACGAGGTCAGGACCTGATCAATAAAAGCCGACAAACTCTTCTCACGTCTAGTACAATGGCTCAAAGTCCGTAATTCTGAAATGACTTATGACTTTCATTTTTGTTATTATTTTTTCATCTACATCTTCTCGCTTTCTCTTTCTTCCCCAAACGTTCTTTCCCTCTCTCTGCTTCTCTCTATTTTCTATAATCTCGCTCTCTCCCTTTCTGCTCTCATCCTCAACATTGCCCAGGCAAACATAGGTAACCGGTCCCCCCCACCTCCAACATAGATTGCTTTAGCACCCCCGCCTTTCACCACCAACATCTGCAACCTTTCTTGAGTCTCAAGGTCACTACGAAGCTCATAATGACACTAATCACATCACACATCACCTTCCTGCAGCGAAAGCCGGATGTGGATTGAGTGCTATTCTATTACCAAAGAGAGAGAGTGTGTGTGTGTGTGTTTCTATGAGTGTTTTGTGTATATGAGTATGTGTGTGTGATGGCCTTGGAGGCTTCAGTGAGCATAGACGTGTATTGATGCAGGTGGAAAACACAGTCACTAAGTCCCGGGAGCCATAGTGTCTTATCACAACCTCTACTTCAGTGCTGCTGAGTTTAAACAATGACATCTGGCTGTACTGGAAGTGTGGAGGAGGCTATAAGGTTGGAGCTATTGACAAAAGCAAGAATCAAAGAGCCTTTAGCATTATACAGTTGGTTTGGAATCAAAACAAACTGTCAAGGATTGGTAAAAGAAAAGACAATATGCACAATGAAGACAGGTAGTACAAAAAAGGATGTTTCATTTCAAAACATCCAACATTGTATAAAAACAGTGAGAAGCCAGTGTTATGAAACAGTATGAGCATTTCAGTCCACATAATGAAATTAATATCAAAATAAAATGTATATTACAGACCCAGTACATGACATATATTTACAATGTGAGAACAAAAAGGATGTTATTAATAAGATATCTTCAGACTATAAACATACAGTAGGTGCATAAACAAGAAAAGTATGCTTAATATAAGGACTTTGAAATTATTTATACTTTAACTTTTGATATATAAGTATATTTTAGCAATTACATTTACATTTGATACTTAAGTATATTTAAAACCAACTTTTTAAACTTTAACTCAAGTAGTAGTTTACTGGGTGACTTTCACTTTTATTTCAGTCATTTTCTATTGAGGTATCTTTACTTTTACTCAAGTATGAAAATGTTGTACTTTTTCCACCATGACAATTAAAAAAGAAAATGATCTTGGTCTTATCCAGCTCATCATATAACCTAACCAGTGTCCACTTTATCAGAAAACAGTTGTCTAGAGAGTATGCGCAAACAATTTGTGTGACAGAACGATCCATTAGGTGGAGTGGAAAATTCATGATATTTATTCGGTACATGAAAGTCTACGCGCAAAAGTGTACCATGCCAGCACTACTCCATCACGCACAGCCTTTTATCTACAACAATGTCAGTCTAATGGAAAATGCTCATATTGTTTTTTTATGCAGATTGCAGCAAATTGAATAGAAATCTAGCTTTTCAGGAAGACTCTTTATGAACGGGTTCAAATCCCCTAATTTAGAATGGTATATGCACTTAAAATATTGAATGTTTCTTTGAATAAAAATATATTAGTATTGATGTAAAAATCATATGTTGTCTCTGAAGGAAATACTATGAAATGAAATATTATCTTTAAAAAAATACAAACGCAACATGCAACAATTTCAAAGATTTACTGCGTTACAGTTCATATAAGGAAAACAGTCAGTTGAAATTAATTCATTAGTCCCTCATCAGTATCTCTGTGCATTCAAATTCGTTGTGTTCGTTGTCCATTGCTTATTCCTGCCCATACATAACCCCACCGTCACCTTCGCGTTCTCTGTTCACAACATTGACATCAGAAAACCGCTTACCCACAAGATGCCATACATGTGGTATGCAGTAGTGAGGCCGGTTTGACATATTGCCAAATTCTCTAAAACAATGTATGGTAGAGAAATTAACATAACATTCTCTGGCAACAGCTCTGGTGGACATTCCTGCAGTCAGCATGCCAATTGCATGACTTCTCAAAACATTAGATACACTACATGACGAAAAGTATGTGGACACCTGCAAGTTGAACATTTCATTCCAAAATCATGGGTATTAAGGCATTAATGTGGACTTGGTCCCCCCTTCGCTGCTGTAACATCATGTACTCTTCTGGGAAGGCTTTCCACTAGATGTTGGAACATTGTTGCAGGGACATGCTTCCATTCAGCCACAAAAGCATTAGTGAGGTTGGGCAATGATGTTGGGCGATTAGGCCTGGCTCCCAGTCAGTGTTCCAATATACAGTATATACATACATACACACACACACAGTTGAAGTTGGAAGTTTACATACACTTAGGTTGGAGTCATTAAAAAGCTTGGAAAATTCCAGAAAATGATGTCATGGCTTTAGAAGACTCAAATGATGTCAATTGGAGGTGTACCTGTGGATGTATTTCAAGGCCTACCTTCAAACTCAGTGCCTCTTTGCATGACATCATTGGGAAATCAGAAGAAATCAGCCAAGACCTCAGAAAAAATTGTAGACCTCCACAAGTCTGGTTCATCCTTGGGAGCAATTTCCAAATGCCTGAAGATACCACGTTCATCTGTACCAACAATAGTACGCAAGTATAAACACCATGGGACCACGCAGCCGTCATACCACTCAGGAAGAAGAGGCATTCTGTCTCCTAGAGATGAACGTACTTTGGTGCGAAATGTGCAAATCAATCCCAGAACAACAGCAAAGGACCTTGTGAAGATGCTGGAGGAAAAAAAAGTGTCTATCTCCACAGTAAAATAAGTCCTATGTCGACATAACCTGAAAGGCCGCTCAGCAAGGAAGAAACCACTGCTCTAAAACCGCCATGAAAAAAACAGACTACGGTTTGCATCTTCACATGGGGACACAGATCGTACTTCTTGGAGAAATGTAATCTGGTCTGATGAAACAAAAATAGAACTGTTTGGCCATAATGACCATCGTTATGTTTGGAGGAAAAAAGGGGAGACTTGCAAGCCGAAGAACACCATCCCAATCGTGACGCACAGGGGTGGCAGCATCATGTTGTTGGGGTGCTTTGCTGCAGGAAGGACTGGTGCACTTTACAAAATAGATGGCATCATGAGGCAGGAAAAGTATGTGGATGTATTGTAGCAACATCTCAAGACATCAGTCAGGAAGTTAAAGCTTGGTCACAAATGGGTCTTCCAAATGGACAATGACCCCAAGCATACTTCCAAAGTTGTGGCAAAATGGCTTAAGGACAACAAAGTCAAGGTATTGGAGTGGCCATCACAAATCCCTGACCTCAATCCTATAGAACGTTTGTGGGCAGAACTGAAAAAGCGTGTGCAAGCAAGGAGGCCTACAAACCTGACTCAGTTACACCAGTTCTGTCAGGAGGAATGGGACAAAATTCACTCAATTTATTGTGGGAAACTTGTGGAAGGCTACCCAAAACGTTTGGCCCAAGTTAAAATTTTTAAAGGCAATGCTACCAAATACTAATTGAGTGTATGTAACCTTCTGACCCACTGGGAATGTGATGAAAGAAGTAAAAGCTAAAATAAATCATTCTCTCTACTATTATTCTGACATTTCACATTCTGAAAATAAATTAGTGATTCTACCTGATCTAAGAAGGGAATTTTTACTAGGATTAAATGTCAGGAATTGTGAAAAACTGAGTTTAAATGTATTTGGCTAAGGTGTATGTAAACTTCTGACTTCAACTGTATATAAATAGGCAAGTTTAGTTCCTGATGTGCGATTTTCTTGCTATTGCAAACAGTCTTATTCTCTGTAGAGATGAGGAACCCTCCATGGCACGATACCATCAGAAATCCATGACCAAATATTTTGTTGTTTTCAGGCTGGGCACCTGGCACTATTTCCCAGTCCCGATTCCAGTCCCCGTCCTGGGTTCAGGCGTCCCAAGGTGTCCACACCCTACACAACAGAGGTCAGCGTCTACTACTTATGTCGGAAATACGTGAGAATAGGTAAGGAGGTGGCCCGGTGCAAGAGATGCGGCAAGCATTTTCATGTGTCTTATTTGTCTCATCGTCCGTCATCCCAACCCTTGTTTTCACTGCTTGGCTGGCTCCCCACCTCAAGATGGCAGGTATTTTACTACATTGCATTTTTTTTGTAAATTGTATGTTATTGTAAAGAACTTTAATAACCTGTTGTAATATTGTTTTACATTTGTATAAAGATGTGTTTTTTTGCACACATTGGCTGTAAAGTTGGTAAGTTGTTTGGTCAGTATATAGCATATGTGTCTGTCTTGTATTCCAAGTAATGTTTACAAGCATGTACATTTTTTAAACTTGCTCATATTGGCTGTAAATGTATACATTTGCATGTTAAATGTATTCATTGCAAGTAAAATTTCCAATTGACTAAAATTGACTGTTCAGTTGCCCAGTTGCAGACTTTTTGGTCTTAACCCATTCTCCCTAGCCATTAATCGTTTGTGTCCAATTCCAAATCAAAATTTTGGCCAGGGTTGTGTCCCGGAGTCCATTACACAGCAGGGTTGAGTCATCACCATATTGCTACACTTGTCCAAGCCCCATCAGGCCAAGCACTACAAAGATAGAGTAGTGGGTTAAAGGCCTTAATTTAAAACAAAATCCTTCTCTCAACCTGTACCTTGACATGGTGAGAGGGCTTCCAACTTAACCAGGCCCGTGTTATTGAACCCCTGACTGAGACTGGCTGCCTGTCGAGGACAAGTGACAGGAAGATCTAGCCACAGCACCAGATCAAGCAACTCTTGATTCTGCCTCTTTCCTCTCTCCTCATCCTTTAACTGTTTCTCTTCTCCCTCCAGACAAAATTCTGCATCTCGTCTGATTGCCCACTCATCCCATCCTCCATCTCATTACATCATCTAAAGCAACTGTTGTCCTTTTGTCATTATCTGCTAATGAAGTTTGCTAGCCGTATCACACTGTGCATATAATATGTGATATAAACGGATGAACTAAGAACACTAGCACTGCAAACACTCAGAACAAAGAGAGCAGCAGTGCCTGTACTTCGCAAGCTCCCTCTTCAAGTCCCCCTTCAGAGACTGCCTGTTGAGAACAAGTGACAGGCAGAACCTCCCAACCACACAGCTTTATTCCACACACCATAATTAAATATTTCATTCTGATTGCTGTGTGAGTGTCTCAAAAATAATCTGTGAAAAGAAATTAATGAAACAACTACCAAAAACAATGAAAGTTTATGTATTAAAATCATAATTATTGTCTGGTTGGTTTTCACAGCTGTTTCATAAGGTGTTCATTAAGTTGTAAGGTATCCTTTGATGGTATTTATTTGTTCCACATTATTCATTGTTGTATCCTAGGATCTACAATAGATACAAATATATTCAACCACAAGGGTGTACTAATGAGCTATGCGAGATATAAAAAAATACTTTTAATATGAATACTTAAATTATGTATTTCATTGTAGATAAGGAAAGGGCAGGTTAAAATAAAAACATGACAGCCAGACAAGCCAGTGTATGAATCAAACGGATTTGCATATAAATGGAGTGGAAATTAGCGGACCTTGTGATCTGTAAGGTAAGTAAATGTTTTCTTTGCCATTTCCAAAACAGCAACGTTTAAGACATGGATTTCACATTGTAATGTTAACAAGGTACAACAAAATGTATTTAATGTTTTCATTTAATTAGCAAAATTGTTGCGGAAATCAGCCTTGTTTGCAAAGCGATGATGAAAATAACGTAATTTAGGCTGTAATGATCTCCAAAATTATAATCATTAGGTCATCACACCGCTGGTATAGCAACGGACGCTAATAGTATATTGAATACCATTGTGACGTAGAGGGGTACACAATTTGTCCGGGTGACATTATTTGGCATGACAGACCCATTCTGTGATCTATATATATTTTTAATTCATCCACACAATATTGCTGCTTGCTCAGCCTCTGTCCTTGGTCTGCATCACACAGCCCGGGAGTCCTCAGTATTGTAAGACACATGAAACTCATAGGTACGTTTTTGAATTGTGATTATTTCGGTCATGGATCTGGTCCATACATGACCATTTTGCTGTTCTCAGTTTAGTCAAGAGAACTGAGAATCAGGCACAGATTGATTATCCCTCTCTGTATACAGTCAAGACAGTGTTGTCAGGTTACTACCCACAGTACAAATCAACACCCGGGTCAAGCCCCCCCATGTTTGTCCAGCCTTGGTGTAGTCCTGACTCTACTTTTAACATTAATCTGAAGACTGTATTTACCTAACTAACTAACTAACTATGTTTAATTGTGACCCGATTCAAATAATCATGAAACAATTAACTCATTAGGATCTGGGGTACCACGAGAGCGGTTCTTTAAAGAGTTAATGGTGACTAACCCCATTCCGTAGTAATTTGCTCAACCGCGGCATTCAAACAAGGCTGCAATGAAAACTAATGGGACTGTCACGGCTGTCAGAAGGAGCGGACCAAGGTGCAGCATGGTTGTAGTTCCACATCTTTTTATTTATAGTGAAACGTTGCAATACACAGAATACTTGAACTAACAAAACAACAAACCGTGACGCAGAGAGAAACAAACGCTACTCAAAAGATAATAACCCACAAAACAGGTAGAGAAAAACCCCTACTTAAATATGATCTCCAATCAGAAGCAACGAGGATCAGCTGCCTCCAATTGGAGATTAACCCAAACAACCCCAACATAGAAATACTAGAACTTAAACATAGAAATAGAAAACATAGAAAAACACTGTGTCATGCCCTGACCTACTCTACTATAAAAATGACATCTTACTAGGGTCAGGACGTGACAGTACCCCCCCCCCCCAAAGGTGCAGACTCCGAATGCAACAAACCCAAAAAAAACACCACAAAACAAAAGGGAGGGTGATAATTGTCTATGGCGGCTCAAATGCAGTCCACATAACCTTAACCTCCAGCATTGGAGGCGGCTCCCGTTCTGGGCGTACTCCCCGCTCCACCCGCTGATCCTTCTGCTTTATTACCACCTGACCATGGATCGTCATCAAAGGAACCGGACTGTAGATCGTTGCTGGAGGTTCTGGGCTGCAGGCCGCCGCTGGAGACTCCGGGCTGGAGAACTTCTCAGGAGGTTCCGGGCTGTAGGCCGTCTCAGGAGGTTCCGGGCTGTGGGCCGTCTCAGGAGGTTCCGGACTGTGGGCCGTCTCAGGAGGTTCCGGACTGTGGGCCGTCTCAGGAGGTTCCGGACTGTGGGCCGTCTCAGGAGGTTCCGGACTGTGGGCCGTCACTGCAGGCTCCGTGCCATGGATCGTCACTACAGGTTCCGTGCCATGGATCCTCTCTACAGGCTTCGGACCATAGATCATCACTGGGGGCTTCATTCATGGAGCTGGAATAGGTCTCACCGGACTCGGGAACGTCTCTGGGAGTTCTGGACTAGGGAACATCTCTGGGTGTTCTGGACAGGGAACCTCGCTGGAGGCTTCCTTCGTGGAGCTGGAATAGGTCTCACCGGACTAGGGAGACACTGAGGACCGAGTGCTCAAAGCAGGCACCGGCTGTACTGGGTTATGGATGCGCACTGGAAGGAGAGTGCGAAGAACAGGCACAGGACGTACTGGATTCTGGAGGCGCGCTGGAGGGAGAGCGCGAGGAGCAGGCACAAGACCTACTGTGCTATGGAGGTGCACTGGAGAGTGCGAGAGGCAGGCACATGCTCACCACAAAAAGCACGGGGAATTGGCTCAGGTCCCAGTCCTGGCCCAGTCAAACTACCCGTGTGCCCCCCCCCAAAAAAACTATTGGGGGCTGCCTCTCATTCTTGCCAGGTAGGCTCCAATATCGCTCGATTACCTGGCCCCAAGTCCAGTCTCTCCTCTCAATCCACTCCTGATGTGACCAGTTGTCCATTTCTGCCCGGGCACGCCGCTTGATCCAATCATGGTGGGTAGTTCTGTCACGGCTGTCAGAAGGAGCGGACCAAGGTGCTGCATGGTTGTAGTTCCACATCTTTTTATTTATAGTGAAACGTTGCAATACACAAAATACTTGAACTAACAAAACAACAAACCGTGACGCAGAGAGAAACAAACACTACTCAAAAGATAATAACCCCCAAAACAGGAAGAGAAAAACCCCTACTTAAATATGATCTCCAATTAGAGGCAACGAGGATCAGCTGCCTCCAATTGGAGATTAACCCAAACAAACCCAACATAGAAATACTAGAACTTAAACATAGTTATAGAAAACATAGAAAAACACCCCCTGTCACACCCTGACCTACTCTACTATGAAAATGACATCTTACTAGGGTCAGGACGTAACACCGGGGTATGAACTACGTTCTATTAAAGCGTTGATTGACATAGTAATGGCCCGATAGTATTGGAGAAAAGTTGATGCTGTACTTTAAATTGTGACGTAACATACAGCACGCATTATGCAACTCAATCTGTATCGTACAGCCTCTCTCCACCAGGTGTAGCGCTTCTCTCGCAGATTAAAAACAAGAAAGGGACAGGGTAATGGGGATACTTAGTCAATTGTACAACTGAATGCATTCATTTTTTGCGTCATCACTGCAAGCCATCATGACTCTCAAAAGCAGCGACAGCCGCTGTTTACTATCAAGGAGTAGGTTTTGTTCCCGACCCGCCATTTTTAAAAAGACTGACAGAGCACATTGCCTTCTTCAATCATGCAGAGACGGGCAGCATGAAGGTCTCATTATTGATTTTGCTGGAAAGGGGAGAAATTGTGCTTTACAATGGTATTCATATTACAGTTGACCTGGAAGCATTACTTTTTTTGGCCGGTAAAATAAGGTCAAATGTACAGAACAGCGCGATGTACAAAATTGCGTTAGCAACCATTACCATCTCCTGAATTAAACTCTAAAGGACTCCACCTATCACATCTATAAACAGTCAACTTATTAATCTTAACCTCATATCATATCATCATTCTGAACAATCGTAACCTTGCATCTGCAAAAACCAGAGCTTTACTTATGATTAAGTACTACACAAATTGGATTAATTATTTATTTACTAGCTACCCCCTCACAAGACAGTCCCCCTCTAGACCCTCCTCACAAGACAGTCCCCCTCTGGTGGGTTCAATCTTGGAAGGATTGTGCAAGTTGCGCCCCACCACAATAATGATCATGGCGTGTCCTGGTTTGTGGATCACCATGATAGGGTTTAACCTGGTAGGATTTCTACAAGCTGCAGACCACCACAAGAATGGCCATTGAATGTCCTGGTTGTGAATTGTCTGGGTTCACAGCCCTTTTGAGATCATTGAACAATGTTTGAGAGATTAGCGATATTGTCGAGCCCGAAAACATTAATGCATCATGGGTTAAGCAGTCCTCCAGGACTGTTTCCAGGTAGCAAATTTCAGAGTTGCATTTTGTGGTCATATTCCCCACAGAGTGGAGTGGTTGTTCGCAACAACGTGATGTGTCTTTTATATTCATGTTGAAAACAGATCAACTTATCAGAGTTTGACTGGAATTGGCTATTGTGATGTTGTTTACCTTATGCATTGCAACATTTGTATCTGAGTCTTGGGCTTGTTTGAGCGGGCCCTGGATAGGGTTCTGAGAGCGGGAGTAATTTGACAGTTTATGTCCTTGCAAATGGTGTTAATTTTGTCAGACCTGTTCTCTGCCAATTCCACGCCTAGTCACGGTGACTTAGCTTTTTCCTCTTTCTTAATTTTTTTGTGCTTTTGTACTTCTCTTAGCAGAACATCTAGAGAGTATTGGTCTATGCTTCGGTCATCATTGAACCCTTTGTCACCCTTGTTCTCTGACCCTTTGTGTGGGTTGGGTGCAGGAACATAGCGATCAGGTTGATTGTAGCAGTAGTCGTTTGGCTGGCCACGTTCTTTATAGTTATTTGGACTGTGGTGGTTATTGGTATCATGGTTTCGTGGTAGATACCGTTGTTGTGCGTCATGTCTCACCGCTCCTATCCCTGATGACGCACACTCTAACAGGAGTGAGTGCTCCTGATCAATATTGAAAAACATGCCTCAAAAGCTGTGCTCGCAAGCTCTCTGTGTTCTGATATTGGTAAACCAATGTGGGCTGTATGGCTCAAGTAGTTAATGAAGTTGGAATAAATGTTCAACAGAAACATTTGTTTGAATGGTTATAGCTCTTCCATTCCTGTTTCAGTGAGTAGGCCAAAGTTAGCTGAACGAAGCCTACGATAGTATACTTGTGGGTTTTCATTCTGAGCTTGTTTGACTGTGATAGCCAGCATGGCAAGTTTCGCATAGTCGTTTTGCACGTGTTGCTGTTGTAGATGGATGAACCTTGTCACATGTCTATTCGAAGTTCGCTTCAACAGGTATAGCCTGTCAGTACCTGTAGCGTTCGGGAATCCATGTCTGCAAAGAACGTCACAGTGCCGTTTTGCAGCCCTGGAACGGGGTCAAAGGTGCGGAAGTTTTTGACAATTTTGTCAAGGCGTTCTGCGCTAAGAGGGTCTGCTTCATCCTGTGGAGAATTATGGGCTGAAAGGCCAGGAGGAGAAGCCAAGTTATGGCTTTGTTGGCGAGAAGGCACAATATGTCCAAGAGGAAAAGACTGAGGGAAACCTGAGAGAGGTAAAGTCTGAAACGTTCTGTCGTCTTCACTCTTGTGTACCAAGCTCCTACTACCCGGGAGCCCAGTGGTCCACGGGTGAACTGCACGGCTACACATGCCCGATGGTGCAACAGGGGTGAATGGCAAGCTTGGTTGGGTAGTCACGCTGCAGCATGTGACTGTTCTGGAGTTCCTCCAGGTGGTACTTAAGAGTGGTACTCTGCTGCATTGGCCACTTAGAGTGCTTAATTTAGACACTTATCTGTCATGGATTGCAGGTAGAGGTATTGAATGCGGAGCGAGAGATTCAGTAATGAGATTTCCTCCACTTGCTTAGAGATCCATTTTTCCATCTTCCTCACCTGGGTTCTCTCATCATTAATTTCGTCAGCGACTTCAATGAGATCCGCTGTTTTGTCATCCAACTTGGTCATTGTGTTCCTTAACCCTCCCGTCGTCCTCGGGTCAGAGTGACCCAGGCCCTGTGTTTCGAGGGGTCCCCCGCTGTGCTCGGGTCAGAGTGACCCAGCCACCACTAGCAAGGTGTATGTTATTGTGTCTACTTTGTGCGGTGTGGCTCCCTCGCCGTCCTGGGGTCAGAGTGACCCAGGCCCTGCGTTTCGAGGGGTCCCCCGCTGTGCTCGGGTCAGAGTGACCCAGGCCCTGCCTTTCGAGGAGTCCCCTCTGTGCTCGGGTCAGAGTGACCCAGGCCCTACTAGCAAGGTGTATGTTATTGTGTGTACTGTGTGCGGTGAGGCTCCCCGCGGTGGGAGGGAGGAAGTGGGAGGCTGTGTAAAGGCCTCCCGCTGTCCTGTGTGCAGGTAGAGCTAGGCCCCTGAGTTCAGTGGTCCATGTAGTACACACACACACGGGAGCCCAGTGGTGCAACAGGAGGGGTAAACAGCACAGCTACACATGCCCAGACATGTCCCGCCGTGTGTGCAAGAGGGCAGCCAGCCAGCACCACATGAAGTTGCTATCCCACGACCCCTGTGCTACCCGGGAGCCCAGTGGTCCACGGGTGAACTGCACGGCTACACATGCCCAGTGGTACAACAGGGGTGAATGGCACGGCTACACATGCCCAGACATGTCCCTCCATGTGCAAGAGAGCAGCCAGCGTAGCATGAAGTTGCTATCCCACGACCCCCATGCTACCCGGAAGCCCAGTGGTCCACATGTAGTACACACGGGAGCCCAGTGGCGCAACAGGGGCGAACACGTGCCTCGTCGATTCACGTCGCCCGTGTAAGCAGGCCGTAGAGAGGCTACTAAAATTGTCAGCGGTACACAAAGTCTTCGGTACCCCCGTCCGTGCGGTCTTCCCCGCTGCTCAGTGAGTGGACCCAAGTCACCACAATGACCGTGCGTTTCACCGCCGCGCAGGTCATAGAACAGATTTTCTCCAGTGTCCATCATCAAGAAGACTACTCTGATTCCGAAGAGGAGGAGGACGTGTCGGAAGATGAAGATGGGGAGGAATACAACCCCGGGTGCGAGGACGATGACTCGTCGCCGTCGTGCTCTTCGGAGGAAGACCAAGAGGAAGACCAAGAGGAAGAGCCAGAGGAAGAGCAAGAAAAAGAGATAGCCGCTGCCCAAGCCGAAAGGGAGATGTTGCTGTCAAAAAACAGGCAAAATCAAATGGTCCCCCGTGGCCTATCGCCGCGACCGGGCCCGTGTGATCTGCCACCCTGGCCCTGTCGTGACGCCGGGCCCCACAGCTTATGCTGTGTCACGTGCCCGTGACATCGCGTCCACCTTCCACCTGTTCGTCACACCGGCAATAGAAAGGATAATTCTGGACATGACAAATCTGCAGGGGGCGCGAAAATAAGGCTGCTAATCCTAGCGGGCATCTACAGGTCCCGAGGTGAGGCCGCGGCCAGCCTATGGGACCCGGAGAGCGGCAGGACCATTTTCCGTGCCACCATGCTTCTCAAGGTCTTTCACAAGTACTCGAGGCTGCTACGATTCGACGACCGCCAGTCGAGACCCGCAAGACTTGCGACGGACAAACTTGCAGCCATAAGAGAGGACTGGGACCAGTGGAAGGAGCGGCTGCCAGCCCTCTACAACCCAGGGCCTGACGTGACGGTGGACGAGCAACTGGTCCTGTTCAGAGGTACTGTGTGTATACACGTATACATGTGTATAGAGAGGTAGTAGTAGTATATGTGTGTGCGTGTAACATAAACGGCGTTGGCCCCAATGAGACAGTAATGACGCTAATCTGTTCTCCCGCAAAAGGCCGCTGTCCTTTCCGACAGTACATTCCCAGCAAGCCAGCGAAATATGGCATGTCCTACGAACTTGGACAGCAGCTCCTCGAGAGGAACCTCACCATGGTTGGCACGGTGCGAAAGAACAAGGCCGAGCTCCCTCCGGTGCTGCTCGAGTCAAAGGGCAGACAGGTCTTGTCCTCAAGGTTTGCCTTCACGCCCACCGCCACTCTAGTGTCCTACCTGGCAAAGAAAAGTAAGAACGTGCTACTTCTGAGCACGCTGCACACAGAGGCCGACATTAGTGATCGCCACGACAGGAAGCCGGCCATCATCCTTGACTACAACAAGGGTGGCGTGGACAACCTAGACAAGGTGGTTGGAACATACAGCTGCATACGGATGACTGCCCGCTGGCCCCTGGTCATCTCCCTCAACATCCTTGACGTGTCCTCCTACAACGCCTTTGTCATATGGCGAGAGATCAAGCCTAACTGGATGCCTCAGAAGCGGAACAAGAGGAGGGTGTTCCTGGAGCAGCTGGGAAAAGCACTTGTGAAGCCATTGATCCAAAGAAGGCAGCATCTCCCCCGCACGGCAGCGGCTTCAGCACTTGTCAAAATCCTACAGAGTGCTACGGCTCGTTGACAACCCGAGGAGCCCGCCGCTGGCCCGGCTGCTGCCACGCCCACTGTCCCAGCCGGGGCAAGTAAGAGGAAGAGGTGTCAGCTCTGTCCACTGAAGAAGGACTCCAAGACACACACGGTGTGCTGCAGGTGTAAGAAATAAATCTGCAAAGGCTGTTCACACGCATACTGCCACACTTGTGCCCAGTGGGCGTTTAGCCAAGATGGGACAGGGTGACCCGGGGGACACGGGTTGTAGGCATAATACAAGGACGACGGGAGGGTTAACTGATCGTCTTTGGTCTGCAGCATTTGGACTAGAACATTATTGCTTTGAGTGTTGTTCATCAAAACTGCATGCATGTTATCAAGTTGCGTGCCCCTGTTTGTAGTTAACCTCTTACATCTACGTCTGCTCCAATATCCAATGATGGGCGGGGCGCGAAAAACAAACTCCTCTAAAATCCGAAAACTTCCATTTTTTTTCAAACATATGACTATTTTACAGCTATTTAAAGACAAGACTCTCGTTAATCTAACCACACTGTCCGATTTCAAAAAGGCTTTACAACGAAAGCAAAACATTAGATTATGTCAGCAGAGTACCCAGCCAGAAATAATCAGACACCCATTTTTCAAGCTAGCATATCATGTCACATAAACCCAAACCATAGCTAAATGCAGCACTAACCTTTTATGATCTTCATCAGATGACACACCTAGGACATTATGTTATACAATACATGCATGTCTGTTCAATCAAGTTCATATTTATATCAAAAACCAGCTTTTTACATTAGCATGTGACGTTCAGAACTAGCATTCCCACCGAACACTTCCGGTGATTTTACTAAATTACTCACGATAAACGTTCACAAAAAGCATAACAATTATTTTAAGAATTATAGATACAGAACTCCTCTATGCACTCGATATGTCCGATTTTAAAATAGCTTTTCGGATGAAGCACATTTTGCAATAATCTAAGTACATAGCCCAGCCATTACGGGCTAGCTATTTAGACACCCAACCAGTTTAGCCTTCACCAAAATCACATTTCCTATAAGAAAAATGTTCTTACCTTGCTTGTTCTTCGTCAGAATACACTGCCAGGACTTCTACTTCAATAACAAATGTAGGTTTGGTCCCAAATAATCCATCGTTATGTTCCATCAAGACGTTTTGCTCGTGCGTTCTAGACACTATCCCAACGCTAAATCTCGGCCACGAGCATTACGCAGAATGTGACAAAAAATTTCTAAATATTCCATTACCGTACTTCGAAGCATGTCAACCGCTGTTTAAAACCAATTTTTATGCAATTTATCTTGTAGAAAAGCGATAATATTCCGACCGGGAATCTGCCTGTCTGTATACTGAGGGAAAAACCGAAAGCCGGGGGCGGGGCGGGTCGCGAGCGTAAGGCTTAGTCCATTGAGTGACCACTTAGCTTTTGCTCTCTATTGTTTCAGCCAGGGCTTTGAATTACGTCATTCCTGTTTTTCCCGGGCTCTGAGACTCCATTGGAGACGTGGGAAGTGTCACGTAAGAGCAGAGATCCTTTGTAAAAGATAGAGAGAATCAACAAGGGCAAGAAATGTTCAGACAGGGTACTTCCTGAACAGAACCTTCTCAGGTTTTTGCCTGCCATAGGAGTTCTGTTATACTCACAGACACCATTCAAACAGTTTCAGAAACTGTGGAGTGTGTTCTCTCCAAAGCTAATAATTATATGCATATTCTAGTTTCTGGGCAGGACTAATAATCAGATTAAATCGGGTACGTTTTTTATCCAGCCGTGAAAATACTGCCCCCTAGCCATAAGAGGTTAACTCAGATTTACCTAGTTTGTCGTGGACTTTGTTGTATTTATTTTTGGCAAAATCGAGTTGTTCCTGTAGAAGACGATTTTGTTCAAGATTTCGTGCTCGTTCGTCGTCATAAGTTTTGCCAATTCTTTGAATTGTTCCGTTTTCAAATGCATTTCCTCGAGTAGCAGTGTCTTTTCCCTTTCTGCTTTTGTCATTTGTTTTCTGGTTCTCTCCACCTGTCCCTTCATCTCAACCATTTCTTGTGCTTCTGCTGTACACTGCGGTACTGGACCGATGTCAATCTCTGCTCGTGGCCATACTTCAGGGCTAAACTGGAGAGAACCTTTACAAGGCCTGCACCTAAGGGTTTATTTTAGTGGGCGTCTGTCACAATTTCTGTATTTTTTTTAGCATATGGCATTGTGAAATAACATTCTCAGCCCTTTGGCATAGTTTGGGATTATTTTGTTGCTGAGGTCAGCAATCAATCTCTCCATGGTTGAGGGTTCACTCATTAGCAGGGGAATGGGGCCAAACCCTTTGATGGCTTGGTCATTATTATTAATATTATTATTATTATAATGATATATTATTATTTTATTTGTGGGGGTTGGGAGCTGAGTTGTTGGGAGCTGCAAAAATTTGAATCCATTTATAAACGTTAATGAATCATCAAAACTGGATCAGCAATGTGGGAGTTGGACTTCAAGGAGCTTGTAAAAGACAATTTTATTGATTTAGCAATGTTAATGATTAAATCATACTTGTATAGGCTATCTGGGAATTAAACTTTGATAAACCTGAAAGCATCGCTGTGTCTAAGTTAAGGTGGAAAAGTTTAAAATGTCCTTATCTGAATGATTAACCTGCTTTAAATGTTTGTTTGGCAATTTAACTTCTTTGCTAAATTGAATGAGACAATGATATCCAATCAGTTGTTACAGATATGAGAAGACGTTGTGCCCTCACATTAGATTTCGTTTTTTTGTTTATTTTTTTAAATGCTTGCGATTCTTCACCACAAGGGGACACTTACCCCTGAATGCTGAACTCACACAGGATTCCAGCATAGCGGGCTTCTGTTGCCCAAGGCGGGATTTCCGCTGTCAACAAAGGAGAATGGCTTCTCTCTCTTTATTAGCTTAACCTCTAATGCAAAGCTAGCGGTTCTTGTACAAGAATGTTCACTTCAAGCACCAAAATGATCCCCTTCAATTCGGGAAAGGGGGTTTACTAACGATGTCTCACGTTCAACCCAATCACCGTTTCTTGCTAGCAGTGTTACCGGAACATGCGGTAACAAATAAATATTTGCCGCGTCTACTCTCGCTCCTGAAGCTTTGCTTCGCCAAGCTAATATATCTTCTAAAATGTCCTTAAATTGGCTGGCCCTATTTCCTAGCTCTGGTCCTTATGTCCTAGACCCTTTGTCAGGTATACATCACCGGATTCAATCTCTCCCTGCTATCTGGTCAAAAGGAAACACACACTCAACTTCAATCCTGCCCAATCCTCTTTGGTGTATAATGTAATTTGCCACAGAATTCATGTAGACTGAATTCAACAGTAAGGCCTAATTTTGTCTTAGATTCCTCACAGTGGGCACCAATATGCTGTGACTTTACTTTTAACATTCATCTGAAGACAGTTATTTATCTAATTAACTAACTATGTTTTATTGTTACCCGATTAAATTAATCCTGTAACAATTAACTGACCACGAGAGTGTTTTTTTAAAGAGTTACCATTTCCTGAACTAAACTCTAAAGTTATCTTCCTGTCATGTATAAACAGTCATCTTATTAATCATAACAACGCATCATTCTTGAAATTGCAAAAACCTGAGCTTTACTTATGATTCAGTACTACACAAATTGGTTGAATTATTTATTTACTAACTAACTAAAATGGTAACACAGGTTAAACATACACACGTAATACATTAAAAACAGGTCCCTAGCAGACTGACAACAATATGGCTGCTTGTTACAAAAGACATGGAGAGGGTGAGAGAGAGAGAGGGACAGAGACACTTAATGTTGGGACATTTTAGAAACTACTCTCACTTATAGCACTCCTATATACTTTAAACACAAACCGCCGCCCGCTTGGAGTGAGAAATTATGAATGTATTGTCATGAAAATCCTTGGTTTCAGTCGGTGGACAGGGTCTTCTTGGAAAAGAGGTTGGGTCTTTTCATGGCATGCTTGTAAGGCTCTGATTGTCCAAAATAGGTTTCTCTGTTGTTCTCCTTTGCAGTCGTACGGTATCTGGTGACTCGTCGTGTAGTCCTAAATAGAACTATTCTTCTTCCATTTGCTCTGGAAGATGCTTCTTTGAAGATAGGCTATAGGCAAGCTAGTTGTGTCGATGGTTCCCAGTGGGGATATGAGAGTAGCGTACTATGGTGGATTGAGCAGAGTAGTAGAGTGGTCCCACAAATTCGCTTTTCTAGATACTTTACTAAATCAGCCGTACCAGTGATTGTCCGGGAGGTGACTTTATCGTCTGTACCTCGGGTTGAGACTCTGAGTTCAAATCACTTTAAACGTGAGCTGCAGCTCTATGTCTCTGGTCTGATACGTTCATTTCCTTTATACAGTTTGCTCAAAAGGGGCAGTTCTGTCAGGCTGACCTCACTCAGGGGCGTGGCTTGTCACTTGACACTTGTACAAAGTTATAAAATCTCTTATGGCTCCTAAAATCATGCCCCTCTCAACAAAAGCGTTCAGAATTTTTCATTTTTCATGCACAACGCATAGGATGGACACTTCACACATTTAGTATGTATACTTTTCAAGTTACATTTTTTCCTTTATAACAAAATAACACCCCAAACGACATTAGTCTTCTTTTAGGTCGCCCCTGACCATTCCCCACATTCTAAGTCTTCTTAAAACAATGCACAGTCCTCGAGTAAATTTGGAGAGGGATGTCTAAGTGTTCTGTCCTTGATTTACAACAAGGTGTAAGGTGCCCTCTGCCGTTGAGAAGGGGTATTTATAATTATATAATTATTTATAAGCTGATCTGACCTATTTGGATCCTCACAGGACAGTCATGACAGTCCCCCTCTGGTGGGTTCAATCTTGGAAGGATTCTGCAAGTTGCAACCCACCTCAAGAATGACCACAGGGTGTCCTGGTTTGTGGATCATCTTGTACAGTGCATTTGTAAAGTATTCAGACCCATTGAATGTTTCTATATTTTTGTTATGATACAACCTAATTCTAAAATGTATTAAACAGTTTCTTCCCCTCATCAATCTACACACAATACCCTATAATGACAAAGCAATAACAGGTTTTTAGAATTACTTTTGCCAGCAATTACAGCCTTGAATCTTCTTGGGTATGACGCTACAAGCTTGGCACAACTCTATTGGGTAGTTTCTCCCATTCTTCTCTGCAGATCCTCTCAAGCTATGTCAGGATTGATGGGGATCGTCCCTACACAGCTATTTTCAGGTCTCTCCAGAGATGTTCGTTCAGGTTCAAGTCCACGCTCTGGGCCACTTAAGGACATTCAGAGACTTGTCCCAAAGCTACTCCTGCATTGTCTTGGCTGTTTGCTTAGGATCGTTATTCTGTTGGGATCTCTGGAGCAAGTTTTCATCAAGAATCTCTCTGTACTTTCCCTCGATCCCCCCAGCAAGATTCTGCCACCACCATGCTTCACTGTCCGGATGGTGCCAGGTTTCCTCCAAACGTGACGCTTGGCATTCAGGCCAAAGAGTTCAATTTTGGTTTCATCAGAACAGACAGTTTTGTTTCTCATGGTCTGACAGTCCTTTAGGTGCCTTTTGGCAAACTCCAGGCGGGCTGTCGTCCCTTTTCCTGAGGAGTGGCTTCAGTCTGGGCACTCTACCATAAAGACCTGATTGGTGGAGTGCTGCAGAGAATGTTGTCGTTCTGGAAGGTTCTCCTATCTCTACAGAGGAACCCTGTAGCTCTGTCAGAGTGACTATTGGGTTATTGGTCACCTCCCTGACCAAGGCCCTTCTCCCCCGATTGCTCAGTTTGGCCGGGCGGACAGCACTAGGAAGAGTCTTGGTGTTTCCAAATTTCTTCCATTTAAAACCTGTCTGGGCTAGGGGGCAGTATTGAGAATTTTGGAAAAAATATGTTCCCATTTTTAACTGCCTCCTACACCAACTCAGAAGCTAGAATATGCATATTATTGTTCAGGTTTGGATAGAAAACACTCTGAATTTTCTAAAACTGTTTGAATGGTGTCTGTGAGTATAACAGAACTCCTATGGCAGGCAAAAACCTGACAAGGTTTCAAGCAGGAAGTACCCTGTCTGACAAGGAGTCGTGCGTCTTGCATCTTTTTATTGAAAAGTAAGGATCTTAGCTGTAACGTGACAATTCCCAGGGCTCCAATAGGCTCTCAGAACCCGCGAAAAACCTGAAGGTTTACGAGGGAGCCTCAGGCTGAAACACATTATCACCTTTTGTAAGTGGCTGCTCCAAGGACCTTTGAATGAGGCGCGTGCACGAGTCGCTTCTGAGGAGAAATTTTATTCGGCTGTTTAGGCTCAATGCATACTCCCGGTCGGAATATTATCACTAATCTACGAGTTAAATGGCATAAAAATTGGTTTTAAACAGCGGTTGACATGCTTCGAAGTACGGTAATGGAATATTTAGACATTTTTGACACGCCAATGCGCCATGCGCGGGACCGTGAAGAAGCATTCTAGAACTCACGAACAAAACGTCGCTGTTTGGATATAACGATGGATTATTTGGGACCAAACCAACATTTGTTATTGAAGTAGAAGTCCTGGCAGTGTATTCTGATGAAGAACAAGCAAGGTAAGAACATTTTTCTTATAGGAAATGTGATTTTGGTGGAGGCTGACCTGGGTGGGTATCTAAATAGCTAGCCCTGTAATGCCGGGCTATGTACTTAGATTATTGCAAAATGTGCTTCATCCGAAAAGCTATTTTAAAATCGGACATATCGAGTGCATAGAGGAGTAATGTATCTATAATTCTTAAAATAATTGTTATGCTTTTTGTGAACGTTTATCGTGAGTAATTTAGCAAACTGTTAGTAAATTCAACGGAAGTTTGCGGGGGTTATGCTTTTTCTGAACGTCACATGCTAATGCAAAAAGCTGTTTTTTGATATAAATATGAACTTGATTGAACAGACATGCATGTATTGTATAACACAATGTCCTAGGTGTGTCATCTGATGAAGATCATCAAAGGTTAGTGCTGCATTTAGCTGTGGTTTGGGTTTATGTGACATGATATGCTAGCTTGAAAAATGGCTGTCTGATTTTTTCTGGCTGGGCACTCTGCTGACATAATCTAATGTTTTGCTTTCGTTGTAAAGCCTTTTTGAAATCGGACAGTGGGGTTAGATTAACGAGATTCTTGTCTTTAAATAGCTGTAAAATAGTCATATGTTTGAGAAATTGAAGTAATAGTATTTCTAACGATTCAAAAATCGCGCCACTGGAATTTCAGTAGCTGTTACGTAGGTGGGACGAAATCGTTGTAGAAACATCTCAAAGATGATAACTGGAAACAAGATGGACCTGAGCACAATTTCAAGTTTCATAGAAAAGGGTTTGAATACTTACGTAAATAAGGTATTACTGTTTAAAACCTGTTTTCCATATATCATTATGGGGTATTGTGTGTAGATTGATGAGGGACATGTTTTATTTAATAAATTTTAGAATAAGGCTGTAACATAACAAATGTGGAAAAAGTCAAGGGGTCTGAATACTTTCCGAATGCACTGTATTTTAGCAGAGTTGGATAATCATGGACGATGATTTAAAAAAAGAGAGAGAATACTCTCTCAGTTTTCTGGGCATGTGTGTGTTATGGTGTTATTTAGTGACATAGGCCTACCTTCACAATAATCTAATTATGTACACAGAATTTTTCTGGACAAACTTCACTGAGGCTGAATTGTTGTTGTCTGTTGACTCCTGGAACACAGGCACAAAGGTGGAGTTAGTGAATAGTCACATTGTCTGTCTGTCATGGATCAATGTATAACCTAAATCCTATGAACTTGACAATGACATACAATGACATACTCAAGCGTTCTTCATGGAGAGGAAGGTGTTTGTCGAGGCATGGTTTCATTTCTGTGGCCATTCAGAGCATAGGCGAGCTGGAATGTATATCCTAAGAGAAAATGGCATATAGGCATCTATTGGATAGGACAGAATGTTACTCTGCTAAACGCAGAAGTGCAAAATTGAAAGATGAACACATTTCACTACCTATAAACACCCAATCTCTCATCTTTGAAAGCAAGGTAGCTAGCTAATTTAAACAGAATTATGTTTTGTCCTTACAACTTTAACTGAACAGTAGTTTGCACGTTTTGTTATTACTTTGCAGTATTTTGTATCACATTGGCCAGCAAGTACACATTCCCTTTGACAGCTTGGTTTATTACTGTAGACACACCTTGCACTTTTGGAGACAGCTTCGCGTTTGGTAACATAAAAAATGTGCAGTCACATAGTACTGGTAAAGCATTGCTTTTGTTATAGCCTGAATTAAAAAATGAATTAAATAGACTTTTAACACAAAATACCCCATAATGACAATGTTTTTAGAATTTTTGGCAAATGTATTGAAATTAAATACAGAAATATCTAATTTACATAAGTATTCACACCCCGGAGTAAATACATTTTAGAATTACTTTTGGCAGCGATTACAGCTGTGAGTCTTTCTAAGATACAGCATGACAATGACCCAAAACACACGGCCAAGGCAACAAAGGAGTGGCTCAAGAAGAAGCACATTACGGTCCTGGAGTGGCCTAGCCAGTCTCCAGACCTTAATCCCATAGAAAATCTGTGGAGGGAGCTGAAGGTTTGAGTTGCCAAACGTCAGCCTCGAAACCTTAATGACTTGGAGAAGATCTGCAAAGAGGAGTGGGACAAAATCCCTCCTGAGATGTGTGCAAACCTGGTGGCCAACTACTAGAAACGTCTGACCTCTGTGATTGCCAACAAGGGTTTTGCCACCAAGTACTAAGTCATGTTTTGCAGAGGGGTGAAATACTTATTTCCCTCATTAAAATGCAAATCATTTTATACAATTTTTGACATGTGTTTTTCTGGATTTTTTTGTTGTTATTCTGTCTCTCACTGTTAATATAAACCTACCATTAAAATTATAGACTGATCATTTCTTTGTAAGTGGGCAAACGTACAAAATCAGCAGGGGATCAAATACTTTTTTCCCCCACTGTAAGTGATTTGCATGCCTGGATTGTAGAATATTTGCACATTATTCTTTTAAATTCTACAAGCTCTGTCAAGTTGGTTGTTGATCATTGCTAGACAGCCATTTTCAAGTTGCTATAGATTTCCAAGCCAATTTAAGACAAAACTGTAACTAGGCCACTCAGGAACATTAAATGTTGTCTTGGTAAGCAACTCCAGTGTATATTTGGCCTTGTGTTGTAGGATACTGTTCGGGCAGGGCGATATATCGAATTAATTCCAAATTATTTTTTTTGTGCGATTTTCCAAATGCCAGTTTTGCAGAATCATGTTATATTTTAATTTTTTTTATTTTATATGAGCTTTTATGTCCACTTGTTCTCATGTTGTCTTTTTGGTCTCTTCTTGTTCGCTCCTTCTGTGCTGTGCACCTTCCCGTTTACACCAGATATTTGTATATAATGACGAGATGCTCATGTCTCCGTTCAAACAATGGGATTCATTTATACTCCCTCTCTGGCCTCTAGGTCATCAGGCTGCTGATTATCCCGCACACCTGTCACCATTGTCTTGCGCACCTGTGCCTCATGACACTCACCTCCTTGATTATCTTCCCTATATCTGTCACTCCCTTTGGTTTCTTCCCCAGTCGTCATTGACTCTGTTTTATGTCGGTGCATTGTTTGTGTTTTGTGTTTATTCTTTTGTTATTGATTAAAATACTCACTCCCTATACTTACTTCCCGACTCTCAGCGCACTCGTTACAGAGTCGTTGTCCCAAAGGCAGGAAGGCAGGCGACAAGCTTAGGTTCAACATAGGCACATAGAAACGCATTGGGATTATTTTGGACAGATTTTGGCGAGTGTGAACCCTCTCGATTCGCCTCTTTCTCCAAAGCCCCTCCACCTACTACTCACAACAACAAAGATGAGATCACTTCTTCCTCTCTGACAAATAGTTTCAACTCACTATTTGCATTTGAGGTTTGGTCCAACAGAAACTGTCATATGGACACCGAAACACATGGAGACATTGTTTTACTGTAATAGAGAAGTTAACCTTTCAAACCATACCCTGTTTGTTTCAACTCCTCAAATTTCAAGCAGAGCAGACACTGCTAAAACAGATTTACCAATGAACATTCAGTCTGGGAAATGAATGCTCAGTTTGTCAAGCGCACATTATGGTACCACGTATCGCTTGCAGCATTTTAGTCAAAGATTGTTATACTAGCTGTTTAGCCTGTGTTTTATAAATGTGCAATAAGCATAAAACAACTTTTAAGGAATTTGTAACTCATTCTGAGAAATAAGGTAGGCCCCTTGATTTCAACATCTGAAAAAAGTGGACAGGCTAGCATGCTAGACAGTAGGTTGTGTTCATAAAAATGTAACTGTTTTGCCCTTGTTAGCTGAATTCAGATTTTGTGAAATTATACCTACATCCAAGTTGGCTAAACTTTAAATATAAATATTAGCTGGCTACTCACTAGCACATGGGCTTGTGCTTGAGAGATTGTTTATGAGACCGGTGTTCATTTTCTATAATTCCTGCTACATTATTAGTGAATGTGCATTATCCATGGTTCTGGTTAAATGTGTTACAAAAAGGGCATTTTTATAGACAGACCTGAAAGCCAGATCAGTGATTATTGCAACAACAAAAAAAGCAGGTACAACTATTTTGATAAAATAATGTAATTACTAGTGGGTCTTGTGGTTTTGGAAGGCATATTTTCAGGCATATTTCAGGTATCATTTGCTAGCTATGAAATAGATTATTGCTGACTTTTTTAAATGCATTGTGTTTGACCTTTTAAATATATGACAAAGCTTATTTAGAGAGAACATTACTTTTTTATTTTCTTCGAGATGCACTGTATATTGTGAAATGCCCATCAATTTAAAAATAAATCTAGATATGAGTTTTAGGCCATATCGCCCAGCCCTAGTTACTGTCCTGCTGAAAGGTGAATTTGTCTCCCAGAATCTGTTGGAAGGCAGACTTACCTAGGTTTTCCTCAATGATTTTGCCTGTGCTTGGCTCTATTCCGTTTATTTTAATCCTAAACTCTGTAGTTCTTGTCGATGACAAGCATATCCATAAGGTGATGCAGCCACCACCATGCTTGAAAATATGAAGAGTGGTATGCAGTGATGTGATGTGTTGGATTTGCCCCAAACATAACGCTTTGTATTCTGGACATGAAGTTAACCTCTCTTGGGTAGGGGTAAATACATTATTAAAGTACAGCTATTACCATATTATGAGTATCGGTGTAATCCCCTTCTAGTATACATAACAAATTATTTTGGCTGAACATGATTGAAAACACTCTAAACAACATTTTTGGCACACAAACTCAAACCATGCCACAAATTATTTTTTACAATTATTGTTATAGGCTGCATTCATGATTGAATGTAATAAAACATTTTCGGGTATCCTTCCCTCTTTCATAGGCCTATACCGAGGTCAAAATTACATTATGAATTTCCATACATTTATTGAATTGATAAAATTACGGAAAAATAAATTGTGGAGGGGATAAGCTGGATCCACTTCCTTTACTCCTTGAATGGTCTGTTCAACAGCATCGGCCAACGAACCTCCAGCCGGTTATTTCCATATTGATGATTTTGATTTTGTACCTTGCTGCTCACTAACAAAGGTGATTTGCTTAGCATTGGGCCATGCTTGTGATACAGTGAAATCGTCTTCACTATGAAAATGCGGAAAGGTTGAATCTGGATTTATTAAGAGATATGCAAATAATGTAAGCATACAAACATTAATGAATGGAGGTGATTGGTACACAGTCCACAGTGTTGAGTTCAAGTATTTCTGATCTGTATAGACATTGATGGAACATGGCTGATGAGGGCACTAAGATCAGAATGATGATTTCAGCATGGGTTACATCATGAAGCCGAGATCCATGTGTGTCAAGAAAGCTAGGCCCTGTGTGCAAGAAAAATGACAGAGGGCACATCGTTCTTCAACAACACAGCATACAGGTTGATCAAAACAGACCAAATGGGTTACACACAAGGAAACAGGCTTGTTTATCAATTGATTAAACAGTTCTGGTACTCTGCTTCAAACGCATTAAAGGCATTCCTTAACAATATACTTGCTTGCCAATGCCGATTCCTGTACTTAATGCAATAGTCTTGAGAACCTGGTCATGCCGCCAACCCACTCCCACAGGCTTTGGGTTGCATCTCAAAATGTGCTTCAGCAATCATCATCTGAAGCATAGCAGGTATGCTAGAAACTCCAACTGAACCTCAAAAACTTCCTGGATATGTGACTTGATGCACTGTGGCCCCACTTCCAACTGTCAGCTTCCACCAGACTCCTTGCTTCCTCATACCCACTATTTTACATATCTTACCTCCCTCCACTGCTGCTCTTACTTTATCCTACACTAAAGGCCCTCTTTCCCTTGTCAGTCATATTTGGGGATAGGTTCCAAGACCAGCTCTTCCCCAGAGTCACTACTACCACAAAACTACTGCTCGGCCGCAAGTTTATTCACACACAGGGTTAATCCATTACACATGGAACAACTTCACATGGATCCACAACGACAAGCAGTACTATCCAGGCTCCATGCAGGCTGTCATCCATGGCCATTAACAATCTGGTCATGAAAGCAAAGCTGCATTGTGCCACATTCAAGTTAATGTTGAGACTTAAATTCCTGACTTTTCCTGCATGTCTTCTTTAGAGAATAGAAAAAGGACAGCCCTAGCAACATTTTACTTTACATGTTACTTTGATTTTAGCATTGTTTTAAAATACAGTTGAAGTCGGTAGTTTACATACACCTTAGCCTCTCTAGGGTAGGTGGGACGAAATCGCCCCACGTACTCAACAGCCAGTGGAATCCCATGGTGCATTATTCAAATACCTTAGAAATGCTATTACTTCAATTTCTCAAACATATGACTATTTTACAGCATTTTAAAGACAAGACTCTCATTAATCTAACCACACTGTCCGATTTCAAAAAGGCTTTACAATGAAAGCAAAACATTAGATTATGTCAGCAGAGTACCCAGCCAGAAATAATCAGACACCCATTTTTCAAGCTAGCATATAATGTCACATAAACCCAAACCACAGCTAAATGCAGCATTAACCTTTGATGATCTTCATCAGATGACAATCCTAGGACATTATGTTATACAATACATGCATGTTTTGTTCAATCAAGTTCATTTTTATATCAAAAACCAGCTTTTTACATTAGCATGTGACGTTCAGAACTAGCATACCCACCGCAAACTTCCGGTGAATTTACTAAATTACTCACGATAAACATTCACAAAAAACATAACAATTATTTTAAGAATTATAGATAAAGAATTCCTTTATGCAATCGCTGTGTCCGATTTTAAAATAGCTTTTCGGTGTAAGCACATTTTGCAATATTCTGAGTAGATAGCCCAGCCATCACGGGCTAGCTATTTAGACACCCACCAAGTTTAGCCCTCACCAAAGTCAGATTTACTATAAGAAAAATTGGATTACCTTTGCTGTTCTTCGTCAGAATGCACTCCCAGGACTTCTACTTCAATAACAAATGTTGGTTTGGTTCAAAATAATCCATAGTTATGTTCAAATATCCTCAGTTTTGTTTGTGCGTTCAAGACACTATCCGAAGGGTAAAGAAGGGTGACGCGCCTGACGCGTTTTGTGACAAAAAATGTCTAAATATTCCATTACCGTACTTTGAAGCATGTCAACCGCTGTTTAAAATCAATTTTTATGCCATTTTTTGTGTAAAAAAAGCAATAATATTCCAACCGGGAAACCCTGTTTTAGTTCAAAGACAGAGAAAATAAAAACATGGGGTCGCCTCGTGCACGCGCCTCAGTCTCATTGTACTCTGATCGACCACTTACCAAAGGCGCTAATGTTTTTCAGCCAGGGGCTCCAAAGACATCATTCAGCTTTTTCCCGCCTTCTGAGAGCCTATGGGAGCCGTAGGAAGTGTCACGTTACAGCAGAGATCCTGAGTTTTCAATAGAGTGAAGAAGCCCAAGAAATTGTCAGACAGGCCACTTCCTGTAAGGAATCTTCTCAGGTTTTTGACCACCATATGAGTTCTGGTATACTCACAGACACCATTCAAACAGTTTTAGAAACTTTAGGGTGTTTTCTATCCCAAGCCAATAATTATATGCATATTCTAGTTTCTGGGCAGTAGTAATAACCAGATTAAATCCGGTACGTTTTTTATCCAGCCGTGCAAATACTGCCCCCTACCCCCAACAGGTTAGCCAAATAAATGTAAGATGGTGAGGAAAGCACTTTTAATACTGATGGGATGAGGTTAAAATCCTTCCAGGATACCTGGGCCAGGTCGATTAGAAAGGCCTGCTCGCTGAAGTGTTTTAGGGAGCATTTGACAGTGATGAGGGGTGGTCGTTTGACCGTGAACCCATTACGCACGTAGTCAATGAGGCAGGGATCGCTGAGATCCTGGTTGAAGACAACATGGGTGTATTTAGAGGGCAAGTTCGTCAGGATGATATCTAAGAGGGTGCCCATGGTTATGGATTTAGGGTTGTACCTGGTAGGTTCCTTGACTAATTGTGTGAGATTGAGGGTAGGGGGCAGTATTTGCACAGCTGGATAAAAAAACGTACCAGATTTAATCTGGTTATTACTACTGCCCAGAAACTAGAATATGCATATAATTATTGGCTTTGGAGAGAAAACACCATAAAGTTTCTAAAACTGTTTGAATGGTGTCTGTGAGTATAACAGAACTCATATGGCAGGCAAAAACATGAGAAGATTCCTTACAGGAAGTGCCCTCTCTGACCATTTCTTGGGCTTCTACACTCACTTTATTGAAAACTGAGGATCTCTGCTGTAACGTGACACTTCCTACGGCTCCCATAGGCTCTCAGAAGGAGGCAAAACGCTGAATGATGCCGTTGCAGGCCCTGGCTGAAAAACAGTAGTGAATTTGGATAGTGGTCGATCAGAGAACAATGAGACTGGAGGCGCGTGCACAAGGCGACACCATGTTTTTATTTTTTCGTCTTTGAACGAAAACAGGCATGCTAGTTCTGAACATCACATGCTAATGTAAAAAGCTGTTTTTTGATATAAATATGAACTTGATTGAACAAAACATGCATGTATTGTATAACATAATGTCCTAGGATTGTCATCTGATGAAGATCATCAAAGGTTAATGCTGCATTTAGCTGTGGTTTGGGTTTATGTGACATTATATGCTAGCTTGAAAAATGGGTGTCTGATTATTTCTGGCTGGGTACTCTGCTGACATAATCTAATGTTTTGCTTTCGTTGTAAAGCCTTTTTGAAATCGGACAGTGTGGTTAGATTAACGAGAGTCTTGTCTTTAAAATGGTGTAAAATAGTCATATGTTTGAGAAATTGAAGTAATAGCATTTCTAAGGTATTTGAATAACGCACCACGGGATTCCACTGGCTGTTGAATAGGTGGGACGATTTCGTCCCGCCGACCCGAAGAGGTTAATGCTAAATTGTAATTATTTCGCCACTGTGGCCTATTTATTACCTACCTCCCTACTCTTCTACATTTGCACACACTGTACATAGATTTTTTTATTTTTCTTTTCTTTTGTGTTATTGACTGTACGTTTGTTTGTGTAATTCTGTGTTGTTTTTGTCGCACTGCTCGCAGTTGTAAATGAGAACTTGTTCTCAACTGGCCTACCTGGTTAAATAAAAGTGAAATAAATAAACTCACCCCAAACCATCTCAATTGGGATGAGGTCATGGAGGCCTGATTCACACAGTCTCCTCTGAACAGTTGATTTTGAGATGTGTCTTACTTGAATTCTGAAGCATTTATTTGGGCAGCAATTTCTGAGGCTGGTAACTCTCTAATGAGCTTACCCTTTGCAGCAGATGCATCTCTGGGTCTCATTTTTAACAGCACATTTTTACAGCATCTGTGCTGTAACGTGACACTTTCTAAGGCTTCCATTGGCTCTCTAAAGCCGCCAGAAAGTGGAATGGGGTGTCTGCTGTCTCTGGGTGAAGAACAGCAGGAAAATGTGTAAGTGGTCAGCCTGGGGACAGTGACACTGGAGATGCGCGCGTCCACGAGACTACTCCATTTTTTTCATTCAGCCTTTGAAATGAACACAACGTTGCCCAGTTGGAATATTATCGCTATTTTACGAGAAAAATCGCATAAAAATGGATTTTAAACAGCGTTTGACATACTTCTAAGTACGGTAGTGGAACATTTTGAATTTTTTTGTCAAGAAATGCGCTCGCGCGTCACCCTTCGGATAGTGACCTGAACGCACGAACAAAACGTAGCTATTTGAATATAACTATGGATAATTTGAAACCAAAACAACATTTGTTGTTGAAGTAGAAGGCCTGGGAGTGCATTCTGACGAAGAACAGCAAAGGTAATCCAATCTTTCTAATAGTAATTCTGAGTTTAGGTTGTCCCAAACTTGGTGGGTGTCAAAATAGCTAGCCGTGATGGCCGGGCTATCTATTGGTGATCAACAGCCAGTGAAAAATCAGAGCGCCTTATTCAAAACCAAATCTAATAATTTCTATTTCTCAAACATAGGACTATTTTACACCATTTTATACATACTCTTCTCCTGAATCGAACCACGTTGTCCGATTTCAAAAAGGCTTTACAGCGAAAGCAAAACATTAGATTGTGTTAGGAGAGTACATCGACAAAAATAACCACACAGCCATTTTCCAAGCAACTAGCATGCCACACAAATACCCAAAACACAGTTAAAGATGTAGTTTAACCTGTTAGGGTATAGGGGGCAGTATTGAGACTTTTTGAAAAAAGATGTGCCCATTTTTAAATGCCTCCTACACCTACCCAGTAACTACAATATGCATATACTTATTATATATGGATAGAAAACACCCTAAAGTTTCAAAAACTGTTTGAATGGTGTCTGTGAGTATAACAGAACTCATTTGGCAGGCAAAACCCTGAGACAGATTCTGACAGGAAGTGGATACCTGATGTGTTGAATTGACTTTGAGCCTATGCCATTGAAAAACAAAGGGGGTGAGGTATATTCTGGCACTTCCTATTGCTTCCACAAGATGTCCCCAGCCTTTACAAAGTGTTTTGAGTGTTCTACAGTGAGATCTGACCGAATAAGAGCCATGGAACGTGATGGTCCATCATTCACCCTGGCGCGCGATTTGATGGTGGGTACTCTCATTCCGAAACGTTTTAAAAGAAAACCCAATGGTCCGCCTTGAATTTTATTCATGTTCTGGTTAAAAAAGGCCCTAATGATTTATGCGATACAACGTTTGACATGTTTGAACGAACGGAAATATATTTTTTCCGTTCTTGAAGTGAAGTGAAGTCCGGCTGGCTTAGATCATGCGCTACAACACAGAGGTTTTTCGACATAAATGATGAGCTTTTTTGAACAAAACTACATTCGTTATGGACCTGGGACTCTTTGGAAGTGACATCTGATGAAGAGAATCAAAGGTAATGGATTATTTATATAGTATTTTCGATTTTAGATTCCTCCAACATGGCGGTTAGTCTGTATCGCGATGCGTATTTTTCTGGCGCAGTGCTCAGATTATTGCAAAGTGTGATTTCCCAGTAAGGTTAATTTAAAATCTGACAAGTCCATTGCGTTCAAGAGATGTAAATCTATAATTCTTTGAATGACAATATAATATTTTAGCAATGTTTTCTAATATTAATTAATTATTTTGTCGTCATGACTTGACTGCCGGTATTGGAGGGAAACGATTTCCTGAACATCAACGCCATAGTAAAACACTGTTTTTAGATATAAATATGAACTTGATAGAACTAAAAATGCATGCATTGTCTAACATAATGTCCTAGGAGTGTCATCTGATGGAGATTGTAAAAGGTTAGTGCATAATTTTAGCTGATTGTATGGTTTTGGTGAAGCCTGTCTTTGAATCGACAATGCATTGCACACCGCTATTGTCAATGTACTCTCCTAACATAACCTAACTTTATGCTTTCCCCGTAAAACCTTTTTGAAATCGGTAAACGTGGTTAGATTAAGAAGATGTTTATCTTTCAAAGGCTGTAAGTTAGTTGTATGTTTGTGAAATTTGAATTTGTACATTTATTTGGTTTCAAATTTGCCGCTCTTGAAATGCACCTGCAGTTGATAGGGTGCGCCACGGGGGGAACGCTAACGTCCCAGGTAGCCTCAAGAAGTTAAGTATAACTTTGACTGGTGTGTGAAGTTTGTAAACTCTCCTCATTTGGTAATGCAGAAATTAGCCACCACATGCTGTTTTGTTCCCCCTGTCCAGATGCTGTTCTTGTTTTGTTATATGTCCGTTGTTTCATTAAATGTTTACTCCCTGTACTTGCTTCTCGTCTCCAGCATCTGTCCTTACACTTCCCAACTATTGTCCAATCTATATGGCACAGCTGTCCATTTTTTGATCCTCTTCTCCAAATGCAGACAATGACCCAAAACACATTGCCGCCCAGATTTGCATCCTGACCGATGTGGTTTAAATTTACATTTTCCCCAAAAATATTGTAATCTTCAAATCAATGAACTATAATGGTCTAAAATACCATCAGGAAATTGTTTCAGGAAAAAATCCATTACCAATAGCTTGTTGTTTTTTCTCCCCCACTTTTATAATTGTGTAGTTGAAATTTGCAATTATCCTTTGCAAATCTGAACATGATTAGAAAACACTCATGTGCAAAATAGGCATATTATCTCACCCTAATTTGTGAGCGGGGTAAAAAGGTTACATGCAATTAGCTTAAATACCTTGTACCCCACCCTGAGTCTTCACCTCCCCCATCCCCTCTATTGCATGAATCTTCGCACACCCCGTTAATAGTTTCATATCAGAGGGAAACAAAAATCTGCGGGTGCGTAATTTATTCATAACAGTGTGGCTTAACTTTTCTCTATGATCTCTGCAGACTCAGGCCAAAGGAATTAGTTACTCATTCTCCCACCCAAATATTAGCTTCCCTTTTCCCCCAATCACACTGTTTATCTATGGTTATCCCCTAAAATGCGTAATTAGCTTAGACTTTCTCTTCTTTCCCTTCTCCATCATCGGTCGTGAGCATAAAAAGTGTCACAGCACAGCTTTTACACAGCTAAGGGATTTGGAATAATTCGACACAACAGCAAATTTGTGACCTTCAGGGACAATTGCTGAACCATCACAAAACATGCTCAATATTCACTGCATACCCCATTTTTAGCAAAAGGACAAACCTGTCTCAGATAACTTTGATGCAAACTCTCTGAGAACTGGTGAAAAGGACACAGGAATGCCAGCTAAGCATATCAGAACAGCAATTCATTTTTTTACCACCACTCCCACTAAAGGTTGAAGACGGTTTTGTAAAACACTATTTTATTTGCTTATTTTGCATATACATTGGAGGTCGGAAGTTTACATACACTAAGGTTGGAGTCATTAAAACAAGTTTTCAACCACTCCACACATTTCTTGCTGACAAACTATAGTTTTGGCAAGTCGGTTAGGACATCCACTTTGTGCATGACACAAGACATATTTCCAACAATTGTTTACAGACAGATTATTTCACTTATAATTCACTGTATCACAATCACAGTGGGTCAGAAGTTACATACACTGAGTTGACTGTGCCTTTAAACAGCTTGAAAAATTCCAGAAAATGATGTCATGGCTTTAGATAGACTAATTGACATCATTTGAGTCAATTGGAGGTGTACCTGTGGATATATTTCAAGGCCTACTTTCAAACTCAGTGCCTCTTTGCTTGACATCATGGGAAAATCAAAAGAAATCAGCCAAGACGTCAGAAAAAAATTGTAGACCTCCACTAGTCTTTTTCATCCTTGGGAGCAATTTCCAAACACCTGAAGGTACCACGTTCATCTGTACAAACAATAGTACACAAGTATAAACACCATGGGACCACGCAGCCGTCATACCGCTCAGGAAGGAGACGTGTTGTCTCCTAGAGATGAACGTAATTTGGTGCGAAAAGTGCAAATCAATCCCAGAACAACAGCAAAGAACCTTATGAAGATGCTGGAGGAAACAGATACAAAAGTATCTATATCCACAGTAAAACACGTCCTATATCGACATAACCTGAAAGGCCGCTCAGCAAGGAAGAAGCCACTGCTCCAAAACCATCAAAAAAAAAGCCAGACTACGGTTTGCAATTGCACATGGGGACAAAGATCGTACTTTTTGGAGAAATGTCCTCTGGTCTGATGAAACAAAAATAGAACTGTTTGGCCATAATGACCATTGTTATGTTTGGAGGAAAAAGGGGTAGACTTGCAAGCCGAAGAACACCATCCCAATCGTGAAGCACGGGGGTGGCAGCATCATGTTGTGGGGGTGCTTTTCTGCAGGAGGGTCTGGTGCACTTTAAAAAATAGATGGTATCATGAGGCAGGAAAATTATGTGGATATATTGAAGCAACATCTCAAGACATAAGTCAGGAAGTTAAAGTTTGGTCGCAAATGGGTCTTCCAAACGGACAATGACCCCAAGCATACTTCCAAAGTTGTGGCAAAATGGCTGAAGGACAACATAGTCAAGGTATTGGAGTGGCCATCACAAAGCCCTGACCTCAATCCTTTAGAAAATATGTGGGCAGAACTGAAAAAGCTTGTGCGAGCAAGGAGGCTGTAATGGTCCTGTGTGCAGCTGGTGTAGAGAGTCAGGCGCAGGACAGCAGATATGAGTAATCTACGTACTTTACTCAAAAAGACAAATTTACAAAGTAACATCACGAATTACAATAAACAATCACTCAAACAAAACATGGGGAACAGAGGGTTAAATAATAAACAAGTAATTGGTTGAGTGAAACCAGGCGTGTAAGACAAAGACAAAACAAATGGAAAATGAAAAGTGGATCAGCGGTGGCTAGAAAGCCGGTGACGTCGACCGCCGAACGAACAAGGAGAGGGACCGACTTCGGCGGAAGTCGTGACAGAGGCCTACAAACCTGACTAAGTTACACCAGCTCTGTCAGGAGGAATGGGCCCAAATTCACCCAACTTATTGTGGGAAGCTTAAGGAAAGCTACCAGAAACATTTGACCCAAGTTAAACAATTTAAAGGCAATGCTACCAAATACTAATTGAGTGTATGTGAACTTCTGACCCACTGGGAATGTGATGAAAGAAATAAAAGCTGAAATAAATCATTCTCTCTACTATTATTCTGACATTTCATATTCCTTAAAAAAAGTGGTGATCCTAACTGACCTGAGACAGAGAATTTTTACTTGGATTAAAATTCAGGAATTGTGAAAAACTGAGTTTAAATGTATTTGACTATTGTGTATGTAAACTTCCGACTTCAACTGTATACTCTGAAGTCATGGGTCAGTTCCCTGGTTTATCGGGATAGTGGCTAATTTATGACATATGATAATGATTAATTAATTACCTTATTATCATCAAATGACTGATGCTGAGCTAATTTCTTCTGTATGATTCTACATCCACGGATACTGGTTCATTATCGAGCTGCTACTACTACAGTCTCATCTTCTAACCTTGAGATGAAGGAAATATGCCACCTTGTATGTGACCTGAATGAGAACAGCCATTCAAACAGTGACCTGGCTGCCGAACACCAATTCCATGGCTATTTGGATGTACGGATAGATGACTGTTCAGTTAGGAGAGAAGTTTGGAACAATTGCTAGGGTCCGCGGGAAATAGCAAGGAAATGTAATTATTGGCAATATTATTTACAGCACTGTCCACATATTTAATTAATGAAACCTTTGCTACTTGTGACACCTATTGTATTTGTGACTTCAGAAACGTCCCCTTTGGAGACATGTAAGAAATACCATCACCTCAGCTTCTGTCTCTCCTTAGCTAGATGACTAGTTGATAAGCAGAACTCTTTGGAGAACTCTTGCAGTCACATACCTAGTTTTCCGTTTTCGATGACCTTGAATGTTGTCCACGGGTTTGTGACACATTCTCGTTGCCCGGCGTGCTCTGCCAGCTCGTCTGACCGCATGTTGGGAGACACCTCCTGCAACATAATCACAAAGGTGTTAGATATAGGATCATCTCAGTAAACCCAGAACTAAAGTCTTGCATAATTGATCAGATGCTTGATTAAATTCCAGATCCATATATGTTAAAAGAAGGAATTAAAAAATGGTAAAATGAGGAGAGGAACTGGAACGAGGAACTTCACTGTCTTTTTTGCAAGGCACGGGCAAGTCTATGGGTAGATTGTGACCTCCCCTTCCAAAATGTGAAAGATACTAACACCTGAGATATTGTAATTTGTCCAAATACCCAGTGATGAAAAACCCAAACACAGGAACTACTGCTGCTCGTTGTCACATGGAAACCATTCCTTCCGGACATATTCTACGGTTCTAGTTTACAGATCTGTCCACGGGAAATTAGAAAGAAGACAGGATACAATCACAGCAGTGTCATGACGTTGGCCTCTGAGTACAGGGAGGACAGTTGACCCCCTCCCCTTTGTACCATCCCCCAACCTTGCACCCCCACCCAGGCCCTGTGTGAAAGGGTTGTAAAAATTCTAAGAGGAGAATCTCCTACCACATGTTTCATAGAGAGACAAAGGAAATTCTTCCAACTCATAGAATTGGAGAACCGAACGACATTTTATGTTCTGGAGAAGGTATGGAAGATTGGTGAAGAGTTCAGCCACGAACTGGTCCGCTTGGTACAATTTTGTGATACTCAGAAGAGACAATATAGCCATATTACCATAAAACTGTTTATATAATAGCCTCAGCGATGAGACTTGCATCATAATGGTTGTATAAAATGTATTAATAAGGATAAAGCTATTTGTAATACATTGAGATGCTATGTACTGATGTTATGTGATAGAATTGGATTTCTGTACCAAGCTTCACTCAGCCATCGGCACGCCCCCCAGGGGACACAGACAGGACCAGGCGTCATTTGACAAGCCTGTTCCAGGGTCACCTATAAAAACCCCCACCCTGATTTACTTTCTTATGACCAGGCCTGCACTCCATGGCCAGTAGGTTTTACCATACAATTCCTCTACTGAAAGTGAACTACACCACGTGGTTAACTTTTACTATCGAGACCGACAGAATAAGAACAAGTCTTTGATATTAATTATTAGTCTGCAGCTAAGTAAATTATATCATCGAACGCGAAGAACAACGAAACATCCATTCTATGACGACATTAATGAATGTCGCTCTGAAAGATCCATTCTAACCGAGAGAGAGAGAGAGAGAGAGAACTCTCCATCAGAACAGAACTCTTCAACAAGGATCCCGACGACACTGAGCGTAAATATATATTGATTGCAATTGTTCCCGAATGAGTGAGCGTTCAATTGTCAATTGTAATATTAATGAACTCTGTAGGTGTGCATCCTCAGCTGACTTTTATGATCCATTGTTCAACAGGCGACCTGCCTGTTAGCCCATTAGGGCACATTACGCTACCAATCCTTTGTGACGATAATTACTGTTTGTATGTTTTCTGTTAATTACTTAGTGTAGTAAATAAATGATTTTAAGACAATTGATGTATGGATGATTTTAGTAAAGACTGGGTTCGTGCAGATACAACAATTTACGACGTTTGGAATGAGACTGGACTAGAGGTAAAATACACCATTTAAACCAGAAGATAATCGGCCTATATTATAATATAGGTTAAGTTATATTAGGAAAATTATAACTTTGTAATCTGAATATTTTTCTTGGTGCCCCGATCTCCTAGTTAATTACAATTAAACGATTAATCAGTTTAATCGCGTGCTAATAATTACAGGTAGTTAATTGATAAACCTATCTTCAGTTTAATGGTACCCAAAGACACAACAGCAGGATGGGGGTCATTTCCACTTGAGTTATTTAGGTCAATATAATTTCAGACCACTCAGGAAGTGAACTGAATTTACAGTACGAGCATTGCAAAGTGTAAACCATTTTCAATTATGATTTTGGTGACAGTAATCCCACTAATATCTCGACCCTATTCCATCACCCCCTCTACCTCTCACTCCCTATCCCTCTCTTTCTACTCCCTCCATCCCTCGCTCTCTCCCTCTAACTCCCCCAGACCCCATTACACACCCCACTTCTCCCCTCCTCTTTCTACTCCCTCTCTTACTGCCCTCTACTTCCAACTCCCCTCATCCACCCTCTCTTTCTCACCCCCTTGCACGTATGCATGCACATACAGT